>NW_024704751.1:19518564-19554306 GCF_018977255.1 Callorhinchus milii
CTCCCCCCCCCCACTGCTCCCCCTCCCCCACTGCTCCCACTCCCCCCACTGCTCCCTCCCCCCATCCCCTCCCCACTGCTGCTCCCCTCACTGCTGCCCCTCCCCCCCACTCCCCCCACTCCTCCCCCCTCTCTCCCCCACTGCTCCCAAAGATAAAGCTGTGGCAGTTTTTCCCATTGAGAGGAGAGGGCAGTGTTTGGGGAATGGGAGGGATTGGAGTGTGAGTCTGACTGTGACTGCAGTTTGGGTGATGTGGCGGATTACACACACACACACACACACATATATATACACACACACACACCATACACACATATACACACACCATACATACACACACATATATACACACTCACACATATACGCACACACATATATATACACACATATATACACCATATACACACACACATATACACACACACACACCATACACACACATATATACACACACATATATATATATACACACACACACACACACCATACACACATATACACACACCATACATACACACACATATATACACAATCACACATATACGCACACACATATATATACACACATATATACACCATATACACACACACATATACACACACACACACCATACACACACATATATACACACACATATAGACACACACCATACACACACACATATATATACACATATATATACACACTCAGACATATATGCACACACACATATATACACACATATATACACCATACACACACACACCGTACACACATATATATACACACACATATAGACACACACCACACACACACACATATATATACACACATATATACACACTCACATATATGCACACACACATATATACACACATATATACACCATACACACATATATATGCACACACACACATATACACACACACACCATACACACATATATATACACACACACATATATATACACACACACCATACACACATATATACACACACACACATATACACACGCATATATACACACACCATACACACATATACCCACACCATACACACATATACACACACACACACATATACACACTCACACACCATACACATACACACACACACACTCACACATATACACACACATACACCATACACACATATACATACACACACATATACACACACTCACACACCATACACACATATATATACACACACACACATATACACACACTCACACACCATACACATATATATACACACAGACACATATACACACACTCACACACCATACACACATATATATATACACACACACATATACTCACACATATAGACACACTCACACACCAAACACACATATATATACACACACACACACATATACATACACTCACACATATACACACACACTCACACACCATACACACACATTTATACACCCACACACATACACACACCACACACACACACATATACACACACTCACACATATACACACACTCACACATATACACCATACACACACACACACATATACATATACACACACACACTCACAGGCTCTGCTGCAGTCTATACTGCACGTCCCTGAATATCAGGCGTCATACACTTGGGAGAGTGATCAGTTGGGAATTATTGTCTGATTTGTTTGCTGTTTCTCCCACAATCAATTGACTTTATAGTACTGTGTTATCCTGTGAAGCACTTTATTGAGCCGTCTCAACTATGCGATAAGGCGCCTTATCAAAGGCGAGGATTGGTTTATTTATATGTATATTTATTATTATTATTATTGCACGGAAACTGAGCAGCAGACTGCTGGGGCGAGTTTAACGGGTCAGCTTGCTTTATCCACTCTGCAAATGTAGGCGATTGATACCAGTTTAGCACTTCATAAGAAAGACTTTTTAACCTCTCCCAACCCCCCCCCCCCACCCTCAGGGATGTTGGGCTCATCAACATGAGCTGGATTCTGGAGCACAGGGAGAAGGGAGTTTCTCTCTCCTGGTGTCCTGGCCAACAAGCCCCCAAATAAAATTGGTCATTCACTCAATGACTTTGCTGTGAGCAGTTGCGCTGTTGCGTTTGCCTACAAGTACAGTCGCTCCTTGCATTCTGGCATTTGATATAGCGCCTCATCACGTCGTCGAGATGTCTCAAAGCACTTCACAGGGTAAGATGTAGTGACTGCGTATTTTGGGGGTGAAACGCTGCTGCCAATTGAGCACAGCACTGTCCTGTAAACAGTCGTGGATCGAGTGACACTCCAGCGCAATGCTAGGGGAACGCTGCATTTAGATGAGACATTAAACAGAAGTCCCGACTGCCTGTTTAGGTGGCAATTTAAAAACGTTCCATGGCGCCCTCTGAAAAGAGAAGGGAATTTTTTTCCTGGTGTCTTGACCAGAACAGTCCCCCAAAGAGAGAGAGAGAGAAAAAAAGAGATCTGTCTCTTCAGTGGTTGATGTGGGACAATTATCGTTGTGCACAAACTGTCTGCCTTTGAGCCCAGAAATGCACACTTTACAGAAAACTCCGTGAAGCACTTTGAGGTAGTATTGACGTACAACAACAACAACAACAACAAGATTCCATTTATAGAGCGCCTTTCACGTCGGGAGGACGTCCCAAGGCGCTGGACAGTTGGGTCAGGACCCGAGCAGTGGGGAAATGGTCAGGGTGAGGGGAGGGAAGGGAGGGAGCGAGGAGGGGTAGAGAGTCGAGAGGGAGCTGAAGGCTGAAGGTCAAAGAGAAAGGTTTTGAGACCGGCCTTGAAGGAGGAAAGGGAGGAAGCGGCGAAGGCACTGGGGGATGGAGTTCCAGAGCCTCGGGGCTGAGAGGCTGAAGGCCACCGATGGTAGGGCGGTTGGGGCGGGGGGTGTGGAGCAGACCGGAGCCAGAGGGACGGAGGGTACGGGCAGGTAGGTAGGGGGATAGTAGGTCGGAGAGGTAATAAGGTCAATATCAAACACAAGGTTTCAAGGCCTGCAGTCTGAATGGCTGATGGTCCTCTCTGCTCTGTGCTCAGTTCCAGTCTCTCTGACTCCTTTAAGTTATCTCCATCTCGGTCTGCGGTTGCGCTGTGCCATGTGAAACCGGGCCAGTGTATCGGGCAATGGCAAGTCCACAGCACAAAATCCTTAGATTGCCAATCCAGTTAACCCCGTACTGTAACCTGACCTGGCAGGGCCGGATGGAACAGTGTAGAGCAGTGTTGTGTTTTCAGTTTGTTTCTTGATCAAATATTTCTGGATTTATGGTATGTATCAAGAAATAATCAATCAAAAAAATGTACTTTGTTGGCCGACCGTAAAGATTGGCCACCACGATACAATACAAAATTACATTTGTACAGCGCCTTTCATGTCGGGAGGGTGTCCCAAGGCACTGGACAGTCGGGGATTTGGACCCGAGCAGGGGGTCCAAGTTGGGGTAAGGGAGGGTGGAGGGCATGGAAGGTAGGAGGGCGACTGAAACCACAGCCGAAGAGGAGACTTTACGTACTTTACCGCTGCTGTAGAGGGAGCTTTACTTGGGTTAGATACAGAATAAAGCAGTTTCCGCCCTACCCCAGACTGTTTTACAGTGAAGTCAAGCGAGGCAGGGCGTGGAGCGAGGCAGGGCGTGGAGCGAGGCAGGGCGTGGAGCGAGGCAGGGCGTGGAGCGAGGCGGGGCGAGGAGCGAGGCAGGTGAGTAGAAAGTCCTGAGGCTGATGCGGTGACTGGCAGAGAGTGGGAAGAGCAGTATGCATACTTGTCTCTGAGTCAACGGGTCGGCCTGACACCCACACCAAGCGCAGGCAAGAAAAACAGACACCTAATCCTCTCGTGAAATCATTACCATGGAAACCTGGTCTCAAACCCTGCAATATACCCCCAGGTTGGCAGAGGGCGGCTGGATGCCCAATAACTGCCACCTATACCGGCTGTTGCATGGGGTTTACGTGAGCTCACGTCTCTCTCTCTGAGTGGAACAGGGTAGCCCCTCACCCCACTCACACAGCACCCAGTGTGTAGGAGAACAGCAGCAAATAACACCACACAAGGGTGCTGATTCTTATTCCCGGTGATTGACTTTTTGTCATAATCTTTGACCGCACTTTCCCCTCCCATCTCTTGTTTCTTCGTACAGTTTTTCCCTCACCCCCTTGCCTGAAGGTGCAGGGGGGGGGTGGAGGGGGGAAGGAGGATTGGGGGGAGAACAGACAGTTCCTCGGGTGCTCTCTCTCCGCAACACAGGTTCTTAGCCTGTCCTCCATTTGTGAGCCGAGACAGTGAGTATTGCAGGTGTTCATGGCTCCTTGGTGCAGTTTGACCTTGTCCTTGTCCGACGGCCACAGACAACTGGGCTTCAAGCGCGCGCCCGGCTGATTGATTTGCTGCTGTTGTGAGACAGCCCAGGCCTCAGGGGAGATGGTGAAGATTTAACATCTTCACTGAAAACAGTCACTAAATGATGCAACTCTAACCCTCTTCCTGTCTACTTTATGGAGTCCTGTAGCTCAGTGGTTAGAGCACTCGCTTTGCAAGTGAGAGACCTGAGTTCAATTCCAGGCAGACGGCCAAACCTTGGGCAAGTTTCCTTACTCCACACAGAGCCTAATAATAATCCCTCCAAAACCAAAAACAATAATAAATTGGTCGTTTTCAATCTACGACTGTTTGTGGGACATTGCTGTGCGCAATTGGCTGCCGCGTTCGCCCACAAATATACAGTCAATTCACTTTACAGTATATTCTGTGAAGCGCTTTGGGACATCCTCCCGACGTGAAAAGCGCTATATCAAATGCAAGGATTATTATTATTTATTATTATTACTTCATGGACTGACAGCTCGGGTCCAAATCCCTGACTGTCCAGCACATTCCATTCCAACAATCAATCTCTGGGATTTCCATGTGGAGGTGGGATGCGTGGAAATCTCAGCTCGGTTTGGATACTCTTAAGCACAGTGATGGGTTGGCCAAAAAAAATCCATCCTTTGGAAGAAGGCCCATCTCAATACATGTCTCCTTGACTGTGGTTTTTTGGTTATCTCTCCCCTCCCCATCCCCATTGGCTTGTACCCTCAGCTCGGGTGCCCGGTCAGTAACGTCAAGCTCATTGAGATGTCCTCCTGATACGAAAAGTGCTGCGTAAATGTGAATTGTATTATGAGACTATGTTCAGTGGGCATTTACAGATCCCGTGGGACCTTCCCATGTGTCCTGGCCAACAGTCCTACAGATTAATTAATCATTCCCCTCGTGGCTGTTTGTGGGATACTGCTGTGTACAAATTGGCCGCCGCATTCGCCTACAAAATAAACTAACAATATTTGACAGGTATCTTACGTGGGTGTGCTGCTCACTGAGACGCTTCAGTGATATCGCTGCTATCTGAAATGTATATTATAACACTGAGAATGACGAGTTCTCTTGTCATATAACATTCTGAGATTGGACCTAACTCTTCACAGCAAAAAAAAAACCCACTCTTATCATATCTCGTAGCTTCCTGCAGCAATTTAGGCCAACGAAACAAAGCACACGGGTGACCTTGAATCCGTCACATTCCCGATGGAGCAATCCATCGAGCCTGGAGTGCACAGGATATCCTACACTACGGTAAAGATAGGCTTTAAAATAAGCCTCTCTAAAAATAGCTTTTTTTTCGCTGCAATTTTCTCCCCACGTTGGCTGGTGCTGGAGGTTTGGTGCCGCTGCACCTCTCCCAAGTGACTGCTCTTCCTGTGAGAATCCAATCCATGGGGTCGTGCACAAGACCGGCTGCTGATGTCACTTTCTCGACAAAGTGTTGTCAGCAGCACTTCCTGTGCACATCGTCGGAGGAAGTGATGTCGACGGTGACCTCGGGACCTGGAAGGCGGCCATCTTTTCAGATTTGGAAGCTGGTTGGTCGCCTCCAGTGTTGCCAGGTGACTGCGGTTCACCCCCCCCCAACCCTCACCCCCACCCCCCCAACCCTCACCCCCCCAACCCTCACCCCCCCAACCCTCACCCCCCCAACCCCCCCAACCCTCACCCCCCCAACCCTCACCCCCACCCCCCCCAACCCTCACCCCCCCCCCCCCACCCCACCCCCCCAACCCTCACCCCCCCCAACCCTCACCCCCCACCCCCCCACCCTCACCCCCCCCAACCCTCACCCCCCCAACCCTCACCCCCAACCCTCACCCCACCCCCCCAACCCTCACCCCCAACCCTCACCCCCACCCCCCCAACCCTCACCCCCCCCAACCCTCACCCCCCACCCTCACCCCCCCACCCTCACCCCCCCCCCCAACCCTCACCCCCAACCCTCACCCCCCCCAACCCTCACCCCCCAACCCTCACCCCCACCCCCCCCAAACCTCACCCCCCCAACCCTCACCCCCACCCCCCCAAACCTCACCCCCCCCACCCTCACCCCTCCAACCCTCATCCCGCCCAAACACTACCGCGCCCCCACCCACCACCACCCTCACATACTCATTACCTCAGCTCTTACATGGAGTAACTGCCCACAGGATGCTGAGACGTGGAGTTGCGAGGTGCTCTGTGAAGATGGCCTGTAATCTGCTCATCTCTCCCTCTGTCTGGAACCCTCCTCTCCGTGTACATCACCTGTGGGTCCTTTTGCAATCTGGAATGTTCAGTCACTATCACCTGCTGTCACCTCACAACCTCAAAAGAGGCAGAGAGCTCACGTATTAAGGTGAAAGCCAGAAATGGAACAGAAATACCCTCATCTTATCTCCTGAGTTGGGGGCGGCGGACGGGGGGCACTTACTCTGTGTATTTTTCTCCTCTACACTCTCTCTCACACTCTCACACTTGTTTCTGTGGCTCATTCATCAGGAATAGATGTACAGCTGTGTGACGGTACAATGGGATGATGGGACTGATGGCCTTTGGCTTGTGTAGGTTAGAAGCCTGTATGTGGCACCCTGCACTAAGCTCGCTGTCCTCTCTGAGGGGTATCCTGTGCTGCTCACAGCACACACGTCTTTCATCAACCCTTGGAACAACTGAGAGCATTCACATCTCCCGATCTGTCTCCTTTCGCCTTCTCACAAAGATACCATTAAAATTATCCGCAAAACCCTGGACGGAGATGTGTTCAGACCCTGAAACCCCCGACTCTGTGGCAGTCAGTGAGACAGACCAGTGTTGTAGTGTATAAGACTGTGCCTGCCGTATAGCCCTGTGCTGGGTCCCCTCTGTCACTGTGCAAAGGTTATGCTTTCTGGCTCATTGACAGAATTACTGCCCTAAAACCTCTGCCTTTTTTTAAACCAGTGATTATTTTCAATCTATAATGACTTGAGGTTTATACAGACTCCTCCTGTCCTGAGTGCATTTTGAATCTTCTCAAGAGCGTTTACTGCCGGGCCTTGTGACCTTCACTTAAGTGTCCTCACGGACTCCCTCTAACATGGCACCATTTTCAGCGGAAACTCTTCCTCCAGGGCTTTCTGCCTCCAGTTCCCTCTCCCTTCCTCCTCTCTCCTCTCCTCTCCTGAAGAAGCTGATTCGTGTTTGGGGGACTCTCCAGTAACTCGCCTGAGTGGCCGGTCTTCACGTACTTTTATGTATTGAGTGGATCGATTTCAAGACCTGCTCCCACTCCACTCCTCTACCCGCCCCCTTTGCTCAGCTGGCTCCGGCCTCCTGCTCGTCCCTCGTCTCCTCCGCTCCGCATTGGCGGCCGTACTTTCAGCCACTATGTCCCAAGAACTCTCTGCTTCAATCCTTTCTTCCAACTTGCCCCCTCCTTGCTCATCTTCAGATCACACCTGAAGACCTATGGTCACCCCCCTACCCCCAGCTCGTTGAAAAGGTCCATCACTGTTAAGCGCTCTGAGACACTACCCTGCATGAAGAGCATATTGTTGTTATGTCAGCCTGGGGCAGTGGTATTGCTCTTGCCTTTGAGTCAGAAGGTTTTAGGTTAAAGGCCCATGTTGGGACTTGGAATCTCATGGTCTAAGTTAACACTCCAATGCAGTGCTGGGGATGCATTGCTGAAGGAGGTGCCGTCCTTCAGATGAGACGTTAAACTGAGGGCCTTCCTGTCTGTTCAGGTGGACATTAAATATCACATGACATTATTCAAAAAGCGAAGGGCGTTTCTTCTGGATCCTGGCCAACAATCTCTCAAACTTCATGACTATTTGTGGAATATTGCTGGGCGCAATGAAACTGGCTGCTGCATTTCGCCCACAAAATACACAATCGAAACCACAACTTTCTCTTCGGAAATAATATCGTGGGATACAGTTTATAGTTGGGATATGACATGCGCAAGCGAATACCAGGATGGTAGAAGGTGAACTGGGTGGACCTTGGTTTCCTTTTGTCTAGCAGTTCTAATCGTAGAATCACAGAATTATACAGCATAGAAGGAGGCCATTCGGCCCATCGTGTCTATGCCAGCTCTTTGAAAGAGCTTCCAAATTAACCCCACTCCCCCGCGCTCTCCCCATAGCCCTCCAAATTTGTCCTCCCCGTGATGTTCTTATGTAGAAGGCAGATCAGATCGACCTTGGTCTTTTTTTGCCTAGCAACTCCTAACGGTGTCTGCAGACACGCTGATGGTTACAGTGCGCGTTTACTGTCACGCTGCAGTCCCTCTTGAACATGTGCCCATTAAAGCCTAGAGAGAGTTGCTCTGTAGGACATCACTCTGCAACTGAGGACTTTTCCAGTCAAATGTGCTTTTTCTGACACATTTATTTCTCCAGACCATGTGGGCGAGGAATGTAAATAATATCTCCTCCACCTCAGATACTCGGTGGCAATTACCCGGAGAAATTGCCTGTATAACCTTCTGTAAACATCAACAACTCAGCCATAAATCTTAGATATCAAAGTAATGATAGCAAGTGTCAGAGTAAAATCCCTCTACACTGTCCACCCAGCACTCCCAGGTCAGCTACAGCACAGGTTAGAGACAGAGTAAAGCTCCCTCTACACTGTCCATCCACACTCTTAAGTCAGCGACAGCACAGGTTAGATACAGAGTAAAACTCCCAATATGTTGCCTTAAATCGGATTTCTGCCGTGGAACAGATTGAGTCCAGCTAGTAAAGCGAAGCTTTAATGACACGAGAGACCCAGAGTTCAATTGAAACTTGAAGCGAGGCTGAGAACTGCCAAAGTCCCGAGGCCTCTGATCACATGAGCGGTGATGTTAGATGGAGGTGGGCGGTCGGAGGGAAACTGGATTGATTCCAGACCAGAGCAGTGAGGAAACGTGAGGTGTCTGACCACTTCCCTCTGTTGAAAACAGCAGACAGAGGCCACGTGATCTGTGGTGGAGAAATATGGTTGCAGATTTTTTTATTTTTGCCTGGTAGAAAATTGAGGAAAATTACCAGGAGTCTGTCAGTCCTATCACAATAACAACAAGCTTACTAATGAGCAGAGGACATTGATTTTGTGAAACAGTCGCTGCTGGCTGTGGCTCAAGGGAGCAGGCGTGGGACTGGAATTTGCTTTCCCATTTTTTGTTTCTGACTCTATAGCAATCTCTCACTCCCGTTGAGAAGTGTGATTTTAAACTGATTTGGTAATGCTCTAATTATACTCCTCCAGCTCTCATATTAGTCTATGAAAGCAATCCTGGCTACGTCGACCTGACAGATGTAGTGCTTAACTCTACGGTATCATGGAAGTAGATAATCAGTTGTAATGCCACAGGAGCCTTTCACTTTTATCCAGCTTCACATTGCGTTGCACAGAATACCTGTGAGTAGGAGATTAAGTGACTTTAAGAATCAAAGTGAATCGATTACCACCATCCTCGTCAGGCTTCACTAGCTCCCATCCCACAGAGGATCTTGTCCTCACTTTCAAAGCCCTCCATAGTCTTGCTCCTCCCTACCTCTGCGACCTACTAAAACCTTACCAACCTGCTTCCTTCCTCTGCTCAGCGACCACTGGCCTGCTCCATGTCCCCAGTGCCTTCAGCCATTCTGCCCCCACCCTCTGGGACTCCATCTCGGAGTCCCTTCACCTCGTCCCCTCCCTTGCCTCCTTCAAGACCCATCTCAAGACCTTCCTCTTTGGTCGTGCCTTTGGTCACCCTCCCATCCCTAGCCCCCTTGGCCTTCATCCCTCTTGGCTGCAACCCCCAGCTCAGATGCAAACCTTTGACTGTCCAACACCGTGGAACGTGAAAGTCACTATGTAAATGCATTCATCCCGTGGAGCCTGCTCCACATTTTAATGATAAAATTCCTTGCAGTTCATATAAGGCCTTATCACGTGTTGAGGCGTCTCAAAGCGCTTCACAGGATATTCTATAAACTGGTGTGACTGCGTATTTTCCAGACGAACGTGACAGCCAATTTACGCACAGTAATGTCTCACAAACAGTCGTGGCATGAGTGACCAATTTTATTTAGGAGATTGTTAGCCAGAACATTGGGAGAAACCCGCTTCCCTTTCCGAATAGTGCCATGGGATTTTAAAGTCCATCTGTATAGGTAAAAGAGACCTCGGTTTAACATCTCATCTGAAGGATGTCACCTCCGACAATGCAGCACTCCCAGCACTGCATTGGAGTGTCAGATGAGACTATGGGTTCCTAGTCCCAACACAGGGTTTGAACCTACAACCTTCTGACATGGAGACAAGTGCTCCCAACTCAGCCAGGCCTACACACCAGATATTGGAAGTGGAGAATAACTGTACCCCTCTGTTTTAGTCTCAGGAGCCACACTTGGATCTACTAGTCCCACCTGCCTATTCAGGTGGACGTTAAAGATCCTATGGCACCATTCGAAAAAAGAAGGGAGTTTCTCTCTCTCCCCTAGTGTCCTAGCCAACAATCTCCCAAATAAAATTGGTCACTCACTTCATGGCTGTTTGTGGGACATTGCTGTGCACAATCTGGTTACCACATTTTGCGCACAAAATAGACAGTCACTGCACTTTACAGTGTATCCTGTGAAGCGCTTTGAGATTACTCGACGACGTAATAAGGTGCTTAATCAAATGCAGTGATTATTATTATTATTATTACTCATTACCATGAATTGCACCTTTAGTATTGAAAAAAATATACAATGGTATAATATTTTACAATGGGATGGAAAGATATTTTTACAGTAAAGCTTTTAGCTGATCTCATGACCATAATGTCTCACAATTATTAAATGACTCGAGAATCAATAAAATAAATCTTGGTCTGATCCAGAGCCTGTAATGAAATGTTAATTGCTGTCAAGGGTGGTGACTGTTTGTAGGCGGAAGTAGCAGTCAATTTGCACACAGCTGAGACCCACAAAAAGCTAATTTGTGAATGGCGATTTTACCAAGTTGGCCAGGAGAAATTTTCTTCTGTTTTCCATAGTATCACAGGATATTTTCAGGCAGACAGGACCCTGGTTGACCTGAATTGGAAGGATGACACCTCTAGCAATGTGCTGGAGTGTCATCCTGGACCATGAGTTCAAAGTCCAAACTTGGGCTTGAATTCCCACCACCCACCCTCTGACCCAGAGGGGAGAGTGTCCCAACTCAGCCAACATGACAGCTTATCGGGAGTTTGCCTTATCAGCACGAGAGGCTGTAGCTGGTGGAGATTGAGTGAGCGGAGTGAGTTCTGGTGTCATGGGGAAGGTAAGCTGAATGCTCTCCCAGGGCTGTGGGTTCCTCAGAGAAACATCCGGTGTGTGCAGTTGTTGAAGTGGCTTCACATACCTAAATCTGTAGCTGAGGGCCTTTGCATCCACCATCTCTCAAACAGACGTGTATTTAGTTTCACAACGGGTTGGCTAATTTTTACTGCTCTAGATAAGGGCACTGACACCATGTTGGCCTTGTCTTGAGTGACTGTCCAGACTCTCAACACTCTGCCTCTTACCTGCATTCATACGGAGAGGAGACTCCCCCTGGGTTAAGTAACATCCCAGAGACATTCCCTGTGGGGCTGTATTTACAGTTATTACCACTCTACTTTGTCACGCACATCCCATGCACATTAAACATGGGCTAAAATTAGTAATTGCACACAGACAGGGGCTCAGCCTGAACTACGTGGACGTCCCAGTGTTTGAGGGCCTGAGTCTGGGACTGGGTGTGTGAGGCCCAGTACAGGTGCTAAGGGGACTCCGCGAGAGTGTGTTGCAATCGTTGGGTTGTCAGTTCATTGAGGTGAGAGATCATTGGGGATTGAAACACCCATTTTGTTGTCATTGATGGACGGCAGCAGGTGGCTGGTGTGTGAAATGTGGAGCTGCACCTTCTGCTCCAGCCTCACAGGACGGTCCCTGGGAACCCACGAACCAGCCAGTCCCAGGCCCCAGACCGCAGCGCTTGGGAAAAGAGTCGGCCTTGGGCCAGAGTTAATTGTGTCCAGACTTTGCAGCACTAAGTCTCAACAGTGAACCGTCCTTTCACTTTATCTCTAATACTTCGTTTTACTTTCTCGACTTCTGACCGATCTTTGAGGTCTGTTATATCATTTCCACCTCCTCCTCCCCATCCCCCCCAACCCCGGGTTCAGCAAAGGCTCCATGCCCTTGATTAAGAGCCACTTTAGCAACGTGGCAAAGGATGTTCAGGAAAAGTCCTGGCCTGCTCCACATCCCCCGCCCTGCCCTCCCCACCAAAAGTGGTAAGGACTCCAACCTTTCTACCCCTACCCCCGGAACTCCAACCCGGAGCCCCTCCATCTCGCCACCTCCTTGAAGGCCCATCTCAAGACCTTCCTTTTTGACCGTGCCTTCTGTCACCTTCCCACCTCCACCCCCCATTTGCCCTCCACCCCTCTCTGATCCCAACCCGCAGGTGCAAACCCAGATTGTCTGCGCCTTGGCATGTCCTCCTGGCGTTTCGCCCACAAAATACACAGTCACTACACTTTACAGTACATGTTGTGAAGCGACGTGATAACGCGTTATATCAAATGCAAGGAGTATTGTTATTATAAATACAATTTGTTGTTGTCAGGAAAAGGCTTTAGGCTTCCCAGAATTGCTTGATAAATTGTTCCTATCAGCTATGGTTCATGTATTTATACAGTGCTTTCACGTGGGGTAGCATCTCGAAGGGCTCGGCCTTGACTGTGTGAGTGTTGGCTGAGCAAATTTAGTAGAAAATTTAGTGTTTTTATTGAAACCAAAATGACTTGCTGTCGTATCAGCTAGTGGTCCATCACTGGTACCGCTGTCACTCTCATGTTGGCCTCGTCTTGAGTGAGTGTCCAGACTCTCAACACTCTGCCTCTTACCTGTATTCATACGGAGAGGAGACTCCCCCTGGGTTAAGTAACATCCCAGAGACATTCCCTGTGGGGCTGTATTTACAGTTATTACCACTCTACTTTGTCACGCACATCCCATGCACATTAAACGTCATGCAAAGCTCCCGCCTTGTTCTATCACTTCAGGTTCCTCTGGTGGCAATGCAGGGCAGGGAGGTGGGCAGGGAGACGGGCAGGGCAGGGAGGGGAAGGCGGGTGGGGGGGGGAACCTGTCTATCTCATCATCCACACATGCGTTTTCCTGCTGAGATCACTGGATTAGGCTTCCTCCCTCCCTAGCCCAGGGATGCTGAGGTCATTGCGTTAAGTAGTAGTCACCCATCTGAGAACAAGAAATTAAAAGTAACTGACTTAAGAAGCAAAGGACATAATCTGTAATTTTATGCAGCCTTCTTATGTCAGTAAGGAATATAAACACAGACACTGTTGGGGGGCATGGCTTGTTTTGCATGCTGTAGCACTCTGCGGCTCTGTAACTCTGTGTAAGTGTAGTGACTGGTTTTGCAGGTAAACGGCAGCCATTTTGCACACGGTGAGTGAAGGAGAGACTGATCTGGAGGATTGTTGACCAGGCTACGAGGGTGGGGTTGGAATAGAATGCGCACTCTCTCCCTGGAGGGACACATCCTGCTTACCTAATTCCTGAAAGTATTAGGTGCAGGTTGGCAAGAGCCAAGGCTTGGAGACCCCAGAGTGTGCTTTGGGGTAACTGCTGGAGTCTAACCGGTTAAAACCGTACAGCTTATCATTAAGAGCAGTGTCTGACAAGCTACATGGATAGCAATCAGGACTGTATCCCTGTCTCATTTCCCTGCTCTCCAGCGCTCAGTAATTGTAGCCCTTGCTGTTGCCAAGCTCAGATTGGATTCAGATGATAAAAGTAGCCAGAGTTCATTCTCAGGCCTTAACATGACTGTAGCCACTGTGGGATCCGATACAGGACTCTATAATAAAACTGCTCAGAATCCAGACTGGGCTCTTCCCTCACGCTGCCTTCCGCCTGAGAATATTTCTCTAATTATAACTTGCACAACAGACATCCTACAGTGACCCTCACAGACTCTCTCTCTCTTTCTCTACCATTTCACTGACCTTCAATTTCTGACCCTATACGTACATTAGTACGATTACTGTTGGTTGGGAGCGAGTGTAAGGCTGGCATTCCTGTTCATAACCCACCGCAGTCTTTGCTTTTCATTGTTTACAATGTCCTATAAACTGGAGTGAATCTTTGCTTCACTCTGATTCCACAGCGCACAGTAATCTAATTGCTTTATGTCCCTGAGTCTGGCTCCCAGACGGCAGATTATAACTAGGCCACAACGCCCTTGCCAAGAACTTGTTTCAGTGTCTTCTTCACAAACAGGAAATGGCACAACTTTGACGCTATTTTAACTAAATCAGAGCGTAATTGAAAATGCCACAATTTACATTGACACAGAGCCTGTCATTTAACGCAAAGTCTCGCACTAGAAATTTGCAGCACAGAAGAACAATAACAAATTGCATTTATTCAGCGCCTTTCACGTCGGGAGAAGGTCCCAAGGCCCTGGACGATAAAGGGTTTGCACCCGTGCTGCAGGTTGGGATCAGAGAGGGGTGGAGGGCAACGGGGGTAGAGGAGGAAAGATGACCAAAGGTGCGGTCGATGAGGAAGGTCTTCAGACGAGCCTTGAAGGGAGGCAAGGGAGGGGTCGAGGCGGAGGGAATGTGAGATAGATGGGAGTTCCAGAGAGTGGGAGCAGAAAGGCTGAAGGCCCGACCTTCGATAGTGGAGCAGGCAGGGCAGGGGACATGGAGCTGGTCAGTGCCAAGAAGGCCGTTTAGCCCAACGTGTCTGTCCTGGCTCATTTAAAGACCAATCCTTTCAGTCCCATTTCTCTGACCTTTTCCCCCAGTGCCTCAAAACTCCTGACCGAATGAGAATTGAGGGTGAAGTTAACGTTGCAATGGAGGGGAGCCCAGGCAGGAAGTCTGCATCACTGACGTCTTGCAAACGCTGAGCTGAGCAGCTGGTTAGAATATTTGATGTGAGCGGAGGTGGGGAATGTTGCCAGCATATTTTAACATGAAGGGCAATCGCAGCCGAGCCCAGTCCAAGCATAATAATAATAATAATCCTTGCATTTGATATAGCGCTTTTCACGTCGGGAGGACGTCCCAAAGCGCTTCACAGAACACACTGTAAAGTGATTTGACTGTATATTTGTGGGCCAACGCGGCAGCCAATTGCGCACAGCAATGTCCCACAAACAGTCGTAGATTGAAAATGACCAATTTATTATTGATCGTTTTGGAGGGATTATTATTAGGCTCTGTGTGGAGTGAGGAAACTTGCCCAAGGTTTCACCCTCTGCCTGGGATTGAACTCAGGTCTCTCGCTTGCAAAGCGAGTGCTCTAACCACTGAGCTACAGGACTCCAGCATCTCCCATACACACAGCTTTTTATACAGTTCTTCAGCACAGAAGAAGGTCATTCAGGCCAAAATCCCTGTGCCGGCTCTCTGTTTGGTTCACTATAATAATTAATAATTCTTGCATTTGATATAGCGCCTTATCATGTCTCAAGATGTCTCAAAGCGCACTATCCTCACACAGACACTTGGTAGAGGGAGCCCTGCTAGTTAGCGACCAGGTAATGGAATCCTGATTAATTCTAACCCAAACCCTGAGTTTAGACCCTGAGGCTGATTCTGTTGACCTGCTGTTGCCCCAGTGCAGATCAGTTAATTCAGCAGAAACTGGTGTTTGAGTGTGAGACCGTGTTGCGCAAAATGAAGTTGGGCGTTAGCAGCCTCGCAGATGTGACAGAGCGTCATTCTGTCATTGCCGCAGGTCTCTCTGCTCATCGCTGTGCTAGTACAGACCTGCTCCGAGAATCTCCATCAGTAATTGAGTGGCTGGTGGTCTGGGATGTGTCTTTGCACACTTACCTGTGAATAGCTCGAAGTTTAGCGGTGAGTCATCGGCTGACTTCACATTCCTGTGGTTTGAAATGTTTTGCACTTGAGGAAAGTCGGAGCTATTCAAGGATAAGAGAGAGGTGGGGGGGCACTCATGCCTAGAGTTTCTGATCTCGGCTCTTAACAACAATGATTGCATTTGATGTGGTGCCTGATCACATCGTCGAGACGTCTCAAAGCCCTTCACAGAATATATTGTAAAGTGTAATGACTGTGTATTTCATGGGAAAACCAACGTTCGCTTACGTAACAACTTTTATGTAAGAATACGTCTGAAAGAGCTTCACAGAGACAGAGTGGGAGACCGAGCAGAGTGGGCTGGCAGGAGAGTTAGGAGGCAGTCAATTGATATAATAATAATAATCCTTGCGTTTGATATAGGGCCTCATCACGTCATTGGGACGTCTTAAAGCAATTCACAGGATATATTGTAAAGTGTTTTTTACTATGTGTTTTGTGGGCAAAACGCAGCAGCTAGTTTGCGCACAGTAATGTCCCACAAACAGCCAATTAAGAAAAGGAGAGCACCTGGACGAAAGGACTGAGGATATAGATAGGCCTGAGGAACCCCATAAGTGACCCCGTGGAGCTCATTGGGAACAGAAACTTTGCAGCGTACCCGTAGTGTCTGGGGTGGAGTGGGCGATTTACGTCGAGGGGTGTGGCAGAAGGGTGTGTGTGTGTGTGTGTGTGTGCGTCAGGGACAGAGTGTGTCAGGGGCTGGGCTTGTTGGAGGATGGCAGTGTGTGTGGGTGTGTCTGTGGGCAAACTGGGGCTTACTTGCTGTCCGCTAGTTGTTTGAAGCAGCTGCTCTCGCTGCAGCTGCCGGCCAGGCACCTACTCCACAATCCCTGCGTTCCATGTCACCCACCCCCAGCCAGTATATTTGCAGTATGTTCTGTGAAGCGCTTTGAGACGTCTCAAACACGTGATAAGGCGCTGTACAAAATGTAAGGATTCTTCTTACTATTAATGATAACTCTGACGTCAGTCCTGACTGAGGTCAGTAACTCAGCACAGACTGGGTGAGGATGGAATGAGGGCCTTATTCAGTCTCTCGCTAAGTGACAAACTGCCACCCCGAGCTGGTCCCGGAGAGTGGATCCTCGGGGAGTCTAAACAGACGCAGTTTCAGTTTACAATGACATTCCTTGCGACCTGGAGAGAATAGTAATCTGCGAATCTGGCAAAAATATATCCTATTTTATATTTAAAAAAACCCTGAAAATATTAAGTTGCTTTGTGGTCTCAGCCCCACCCAAAATCTTTGACTGGCAACTGTTCATAAATCAAACCAACTCTTGCCAAGTGCCACATTCTCTCTTCTCCACCCCCACTCCCACCCCCACCCCCCACGCACACAATCTCTCTCACCCCCCTACAGTCCACCCATGTGCACGATGGACCTGTATCGTGAGCCCCCCTGGTATTTCCTCTCACTATATGTCAGCCTGGGCCAGTGGTAGCTCTCTTGTCTCCAAACCAGAAGGTTGTGGGTTCAAGCCCCCATGGCAGGACTGAGAATCATACAGTCTAAGCCTACGCTCCAATACAGCGCTGGGGAGATGTTGCATTGTCAGAGGTGCCATTCTTCGGATGAGATGTTAAACCGAGGTCCTGTCTGCCTGTTCAGGTGGACGTTAAAGGTACCACGGCACCATTCAAAAAGTGAAGGGAGTTTCTCTCTCCTGGTGTCCTGCTCAACAATCCCCTAAATACAAAATGTGGTCACTCACTTCATGGTTGTGGGAGATTGACATTACTAGCTGCTGCGTTTCACACACACAATATACAGTCACTCCACTCTACAGTATATCCTGTGAAGCGCTTTGAGATGTCTCAACAATGTGATAAAGTGCTATATCAAATATAGCACAAGGATTCTTTATTATTTTACACAATCGAGGGGCTCAGCTATTAGCAGGTGTCAGTGTGGGTTACCAGAGAGAGCAGTGACAACACAGGGGTGGGGCGAGGGCCAAATTTTCCCCTTGTTGCGTGACACGCTGTTTCCCCGAGTCTGCAGGAGTCTATCTGGCTGCACACGCCACAGAACCGCAGGCGGTTACAGAAGGAGACCATTTGGCCCATCATACCTGTGCTGAAAAAGCCAGCCAGTAGAGCCAATCATTTATTCCCACGGTCCTGCCTGTTCTCCATACACTTTTATATTTCTTCTTTTAATAAACATCTAATTCCTGCTTTAATAAAAACTATATGGATTCCACCTTGTCCACTGTTCCAGGTGCGACATTCAACCCTCTGTGTAAAGCGATCTTCTGAGCTCTCCCTTGTATCACTTTGAAGTGCTCTGAGACGCTACTCTGTGTGAGAGGCGCTATATAAATGGAAGTTGTTGTATCTTTGGACAATCACCTGAAATCGATGCCCTTTGCTGCTGTCTCACCGATACGTTATCGAAACCAGTCCTCGTTTTCAAAACCGCTAACAGGTCTCCTCTCAACCTTCTCTGTTCCAGGAAAACAGCCCTGTTTTCCCCCAAGCAAAGCCTCACGTCCCTGGTATCACCCTCGTGAATCTCCTCTGCACCGTCTATTCTAGGGCCCTTACATTCCTCCTCTCGTGCGGTGCCCAAAACTGGATGCAGCAATCCAGCTGTGGTCTAACTAATGATTTTTGCAGGTTCAGCATTACCCTTTATAACACGGGGGTTATAATTATAATTATACACTGTGCCTAATTTTATTTATAAAATTATTTATAAAATTAGGATCCTGTTACCCTTTTTTACAGCTGTAAACACCAGGCTGCAATAGTCGCAGTGCGTTGAAACTATTGTCCCAGCCTTGAGTGAGCGAGAGAGTGAGGTGCATCCCACTCGCACAGACAGATTCCCATCTCTGGTTAATTACTTTGCCAAGTTCCTGGAACAGTTTGATCGCTGACTGCGAGCAGCATTCCCACTATCTGATGCTGCAGCTCGGGCACGCTAACCCACAGTTTGTTGCATGAAAGGACTTGAATGGCTGGAATCTGACGCTGGATCTCTGGAAATATTCAGAATCCCTTGTCCTTCAGATAAACAAATCATATTCACAAAATGTCAGATCCCTGTCTGCCGGTTCAGATCCCGTGACATGATTGAAAAAGAAGGGTTTTTCCCAGTGTCCGTGCCAAAAAATATCCTCTAGTTCTTTTGTATTGTGGCTTTTTGTGGGAACATTACTGGCACCAATAGTTGTTGTGTTTTACCCACAAAAGGTGCAGCGATTATTTACTAGGATGTTACCAGGGCTCAGAGTTTCAGTTGTGTAGAGCGATGTGAGAAGTTGAGTGTATCTTTTCACTGGAGCTGAGAAGGGTTAAGTGGAGATCTGGTTGAGGTTCTTAAAATTATGATGGTTTACAACAGGACGAATAGTAATACATTATATCCACTGGTCAGCTCACCAGTCACGAATTTCAACCCCTGCATTTATACAGCACCTATAATTGTCTCAATGTCTCAAAGCTCTTCACAAATACTGCTTCTGTGCAGTGTGGTGACCAGAGAGTGTTTTTCAGGCCTTCTCCTTCGAGACAAACAGGTTCATAATAATAATCCTTGCATTTGATATAGCGCCTAATCATGTCGCTGAGACGTCTTAAACCGCTTCCCAAGATTATGCTGTAATCTGCCGGTGTAGTCAGCTATATAAATGCAAGTTGTTGTTGTAAAGTGGAGTGACTGTGTATTTATGGTATAATGCAGTCTATTATTCATTCTCTTTGCAGTCAGTCAAGCGCTGATGGCTGCCAGCGCTGTCTGGTGCTGCGGTAACCTTGCTGCTTTCATTGTTTCTCAGCCCTGCTTGTGGCCTCTTCACTTATCAATGGGAGGCTGTGCACAAATGAACTGCACATTAATCTGTGTCGAACTGTATGGTGACATTCACACCCTGGGCTCTTCCTGTCTGAATGATTCCTCATCCCAGGATATTTTCTTAATCCACGCTGAGATTTCTCAAGGTTATTTGGTACATAGAATTCCGTAGGGGAGTGGTGAGAGCACTCGCCTCGCAAGCGAGAGGACCTGGGTTCCAACCCCCAGACAGGGTGAAACCTTAGGCAAGTTTCCTTACTCCACGTGCTTCAGTTTACCAGCAGTTGTTAATCGATTGGCGGATTGGTCCCATCTGCCCTCTTCAGGTGGAAGCTAAAGATCCTGTGGCACTGTTCAAAAAGAGAAGGGAATTTCTCTCCCAGTGTCCTGCCCAACAATTTCCCTAGATAAAATTGGTCTTTCAATTCATGGCTGTTTGTGGACATTGCTGTGCACATATTGGCTGATGCGTTTACCTACAAATGGACAGTCACTACACTTCCAATAATTTTGAGCTTTCAGCCACTATCCCCCTCCTCCCAAATTCTTCCACCTTCCTTCATATTCTAAAAACTCTTCTGAAAACTACCTGTTTGACTGCTCCTTCATTGATTTCTTCTGGTCAGCCAGTTGTCTGACACACGCAGAAAACCATCACCATGATTAGAGTATCCAACTCAGGCAGAGTTCCACATACATATGTGTGGAAATTTTCCTTTGTCATAATGTCATAATAATGCAAGGCTTATTTTGTTGAATGTAAAGGGGTGGATTTAGGTTCCCAGTGTCAAACCTGTACATTTGAACCTTAGGTCAGGATGGCAACACAGGACTCAATGAACACAAATTTCCCATTTTCCAACGGGGAGTATCTGGATAGTGCCTATGACCAGGCTGATTAATAATAATAATCCTTGTATTTGATATAGCGCTTTTTACATCTTCTCGACGTCTCAAAGCGCTTCACAGAATACACTGTAAAGTGAATTGACCATATATTTGTGGCGAAACGCGGCAGCCAATTGCGCACAACAGTGTCCCACAAACAGTCATGGATTAAGTGCCACTGTTAGGCACCCGGGACACTACCCTGCGTGAAGGTAAAATAAAACTTCACTTTAAGTCAGCCAAAGCGGTTGACTCAAAGTGAAGATGGGAAACTGGTCCTTTTGGAGAAGCTTTAAAAGCACATTGTGCCAGTCTCCATTCATAGCCCAGGAGCTAAAGTTAAAGGCAGCACTTGGCTGTGAGGTTTCAGAGTCTGTCATCAGAACAAAAGAAGATCCATTTAGATCGCCTTCCACCGTCCTGGCGGTCACATGCACATATATCCCGAACCCCCTCTGTACTATATCCTATAATGTTATTTCCTAAAAGAAAACTATCAAATCTGTTTAAAAGAATCAACATTTCCTGCTTCAACCGTCTCCCTAGGGAGACTGTTCCACAAGTTCACGAGTCGCTCACTGAATATAGTTTGTGTAGATTTGTTCTGAATTTACCCCCTTCAATTGCAGGCTCTGGTTTTACTATTCTGGACAAGTTGAAACAGCCTGTCATGATCTATATTGTTTTGCCCCTTTAGAATGTTAAAGGTAGCAATCATGTCGCCTCTCAATCTTCTCTTCTCCAGCGTGAACATGCCCAATTTACTTAGTCACTCCTTATAGTCCAGTCTTTCCATTCCCTCAATCATTTCTTATGTATCTTCTCGATTTTTCCAATATCCTTTTTGTACCGCGGCGACCAGAACTGTACACAGTACTCTACGTATGGTCTCACCAATGATTTATACAGTGGCAGGATTATCCCACCTTTTGATGCATCCCAACATCTGGTTTGCTTTACTCACTGCCACAGAGCATTGTTGGGAGAGCTTCAATTTATTGTCAATCAGAACCCCCAGGTCCTTTTTGTTTTCCATACATATTATTTTCCTTCCGTTCAAATAATAGCCCCTTCCAGGATTTTTTGTCCCCATATGAAGTACTGTACATTCTCCACATTGAATTTCATCTGCCACCGATCTGCCCAATTCCCAAGTATGTTCAAATCCTCCAGTAACCGATCTTGTTCAGCTTTGCAATCTACCACCTTCATTAGCGTGGGGTCATCTGCAAACTTAGCCGCTGTGCTTGCGACTCCTAGTTCCAGATCATTTATAAAAATATTAATCAAAAGAGGTCCCAAAACAGACCTTTGTAGAACTCAATTGGTAACATTCTCCCAGTCTGATGACATTCCCTGTACCACCACCCACTGGGTTTTCCAGTCAACCAATTGTGTATCCATTGTAATATACCTCCACTGATTCCCACTTTCTTTACTTTCAGTACCAGCCTCTAAAGAGCAACTGTATCAAAAGCCTAACTGAAATCCAGATACCCGTCATCCACAGCCGTGCCCTTATCAAACTCCTTTGCCACACCTGTCACTGGTCTGTTATCTGATCCCAGCGAAGTGCTTGGGATCCCTATTTACCTTCCCTGGGTTAATGATCTTAATTGTCCTCAGTGCCCCTGGGGTCAGAGAGAGAGAGGGTGAGGAAAACAGCCTGTTCATGATCCCCCCCACCCCAGAGACTGCCTGCTGGAAGGTGTGTAAGTGTGTATATGCATGTGAGTGAATGTGTATGTGGGTGAGCGAGTGTGTATGTGGGTGAGCGAGTGTGCGCGCGGGTGAGTGAGTGTGTGCGTGGGTGAGCGAGTGTGTATGTGGGTGAGTGAGTGTGCATGTGGGTGAGCGAGTGTGTATGTGGGTGAGTGAGTGTGTGCGCGGGTGAGCGAGTGTGTATGTGGGTGAGCAAGTGTGTGCGCGGGTGAGCGAGTGTGTATGTGGGTGAGCGAGTGTGTATGTGGGTGAGCGAGTGTGCGCGCGGGCGAGCGAGTGTGTGGACACTGGCTGAGGTCAAGGGCAGGGCTTGTCTGTGATGCTCCTGTGAGGAACATTCTGCTCTCAGACTCGCACATGAAACACATCCACTTGGGGTGAGGAGCTGGAGAGAGGTGCTGCTGCTTTCATATTGCTAATGGTTGGTACTGTCTGACCTAAGATGATCAAGATGTCAGATGAAGCCACGCCTAACCTATCTCTCTCTCTCTCTCTGTCTCTCACTCTCTCTCACTCACACACTCTGCTCGTTCGGATGAGTTAAATGCTGGGTTGATTGAGTGCAGTAAGCACACAGCAAACTCGGCCACAACAGATCGATTCTTTCAGGACCTGAGCCCGTGCGTTGATTGTTTCACAAGATGACCTTCTGGGGTTGTGTTTACTGTTCCTGAGCTCATGGCTCTCTACGGCTGAGTGTGTCTGTGACCCCAATCGCCCTCCTGTGTGGAGACGTGTCTGGCCTTCACTTGAACTTCCCCGGGTTAATGAAGCCCTTTTGCTCACAAGTAAAACCCGAGCGGGGGTGGGCTGTCAGCGAAGCTGGTGTAGGCCTGAATCGAACGCTTGTGCAGTATATATAATCAGTATATATCAGTACACTGCTCCCTCCTTCTAGTCTCATAACAGCTGGTTCCTGCTTCAGTCTGTCTGGGGAGTTTATACCTCATGGTGCAGACTGCGTACACTGCAGTGAAGTACACGTGGCTTTGCTGGTGTTTTAAGCACTGAATCGGGAGGGGGGTGGGTGGTGGGGGAGAAAGGATCAGTTAGGTTTTGTTCCTGTTTTCCTGTGTTAGATCTCTCTCAGGAGGTTTTTCAATATTTCTATCTGTGAGACTCCCCTGAGAATCGCTCCTGTGCTGGAACTGAACTGATGGAGTCTGTGTCTCAGTCAGGACAGCTGTTGGCAGGGTGTCTGCCACACACTCAGTCGCTCTCCCTGCTACACGTGTTGCTGGAGCTCCTCCAACACACGCTCCCAACTTTTACACATTGGGGTGAAATGGTGCAGAATTGTTACCGTTGATAATTTAAGGGGTCTTCTCCCCTTTCCCCCGCCTCCCATCCCCCAGCTCCCACACTCAGCTCTGTAGCTCGGTCTGTCTTAAACGCTGAAACTCTGGACCACAATCCCTCCACCTTGTCCCTTCCTTTTCCATTTTCAGGTAGCGCCCAAAGACCTTCCTCTTCGAACGTGCTTATGGTCACCTCCCCCCGGCTCTGCATTGTGCTCCACTGCTCTGGGACTCTACCCCGCATGAGGGGTTCATACGTATGCGAGTTGTTGTTGTAGGATTAATTCTACAAAGTGTTACCGTCTGGGGAATCCCTGATGCAGTGCTGTAAATTGGCTTCTCAATGGCACTGGTGATCTCACTCCTCAACTCCTGTGGCCAAACTCCGGCTCGGGATGCCAGGTCTGAGCCGGGTGGTCCCACGGAATATCGGAGATGGCAGCCGTGGGGGTGGGATCACCGTGTGGGCGCAGCTGCCGTCGGTTATTATAAATAATAACTTTTACCTTTGGTATTGCATGCCCCAACACATCAGGAGGACATCCTAAAACGCTTCACACGATACACTGCCAAGTGTAATTGTAAAGATAGTGTGAGTTTTGTGTTGAACCCCCACAGCCAATTTGCACGCAGCAACACACCACAAATAGCCGTGGAGTGAATGGACAAATTTTATTTGGGGGGACTGTTGGCCAGGACACCGGGAGAGAGAAACCCCATGCTCTTTTCGAATAGGGCCAAGGGATCTTTAACATCCACCTGGACAGGCAGAGGGAGCCTGGATTTAACACCTCATCCAAAGCATAGCACCTTCCGACAATGCAGCACATCCAGCTCTGCATTGTAGTGTCCGCTTATACTGTGTGAATTCCGTGTCCTGACGTGGGGCTTGAACTCACAATATTTTGACTCGGAGGCGAATGTGCTGCTAACCAGACTGACGCATGTTATTGCACGGGAGCATATTTGCAGCGTGTCATAACATATTCCTTAACACAAGGAACGGAAATGTTTTGAATATCACAAGGTTCTCCCTTGGTTTGGTGATTGACAATGAATCACTAGGATTGTAATAGGTGCACAATATCCTCCCTCACCCCTCCCCTCGCCCTGAATATGGACTGTCCTGACAGACGGGAAATGTTCCTCCTTTTCCTTAATCGGCAGCTGAGCAGGAAGGAGATTAGTGGCCAGGATGTGGGATGAGTGTAAGTGAGGGCTTTGTGCTGTAATGGAAGACTGCTTTTTGAGAAGGATGAGGTCGAATAAAACAATAAACGATAAGAACCTCTACATTTGCTGCAGAGCCTGCAACTGCAAACAATCATGAAGTGCTTCACAGTTAATTGCTGGGAAGTGTAGTGACTGTGTATTTTTCAGGCAAATATTTTGCAAAAGCCAAGGTCCCACACAACAGCCACAGAATGGATTCTTTATTTATCCAGAGGCTTGTCAGCCAGGATACGGAGAAACTGTTTCCTTTGCGATTAGTGTTATGGGATCTTACCAGGCAGACAGGACCTCAGTTTAACGTCACATCTGACAGATAGCATCCCGATAAAGCAGCGTTCCCCAGGTCTGCTCTGGAGTGAAGGAATAATGTTCTTACATCCAGGTGGAATTTCAAGCCTTGGGCTATGTAATGATTCTCAATCCACAACACTGGTATGCGAATTAATTCCTTTATTCTCTACTTCCAACCATAAACCCACACCCCGGCTCCCTTCCCAGGATCCTTTTATATGTCCTTCTTGTATTTCATTGGCTCTATCTTAATTGCCTTTCACTTCTTAACAGGGTATCCCACAGGCCGAGCCATTGCTGTGCTCACACCCTGATCTCCGCGGTTCTATAAATACGAAATAAAGACGTGAGTCTCTGCTCTCTCGCCTCGAGAAGCAAGATTCCATTGCAGACCAGGCTGAGGCGGACTCTTTGAGTCCCAGGTTAAATTAAAATAGAAAGACGTGGGCTGAAGCAATCCATCTTCTCCCGCTGCCTACCACCCCCTGCCCTTACTGCAGGCAGCACACAGTGCCTGTGAGTGCATACGTGCCTCCCTGGTTTGGGACATTGTGTTGTGAGTATGGAGAATGCCTGAGAGTTAATGGGCCCCAGAACATCTCAAACCTGTGCTGTCAGGACGTGCAGCCCTGTTGTAATTGGGAACTGAGTAGAATGTCCTCAATTCCTAGCTTCTATCCCATGTGAAGGATGCTGTGTACATGCAAGTTATTGTTCCACTTCCTTCTGGCTGGTTGAAGTGCCCGAAATAATGAAGGAATTGACAAGCCATTTATCCCTCTATCCTGTGATAGAGGGATAAATAAAGAATCTTATACTGTATTATCAAAATAATATGTCTCGAATTTGCTGTCAAGTGTGGTGAGTGTCAACTTGTAGGAAATAACAGCAGATAGCTTGCTCGCAGCGTAGAGACCGATTAAACTGGACAACGGGGAGAAACTCAGTTTCTTTTCGTAGTGTCATTGGATCTTTAATTCAGATGGGATGTTGGATTAACATCTCGTTCGAAACCCAGCACCTCCCAAATTACAGCGCACCCCCCGTCCCTCCACGTGTGAGACTGAACTTTGATCTCATGTCCCAAGGTGCGGTTTGAACTCACAACCTTCCGTCCCAGAGGCAAGAGTGCGAAACTGAGCCAGACTGATGCCTCTTACAATGAAAACTTGAATGATTAGAAGTGACACTAGAAAATATTTCTTTGAGGCTGATTGAAGGGAAGATAGTTTGGATCCCGGCTGTCTTTCGTGCTTCTCCTGCCTTCACTCACTGGCTCAGAGGAGCTGGAGCCAAGTGTAACAAACCTTCCCCCACATTGCCATCCGGCTGAGATCAGCTCATTCAGCACAGTGAATCTGGTACACTTACCAATTGACCTTGGGGCCTATTTATAGTTGGAGAAAAATACTCGCACACATTGGCGGTGCTCGCTGCTGGCCTATCCTTGGGTGTATCATAATGTCTGCAACATTTATGTGTGAACAACTGGCTTGGTTCAGGGTGACAAACAGTGAGGCAGCAATAACCCAGATCCTGGCCTCCACGGTATCGCCAAATCACAAGATCGGTCCAGATGAAGAAGGCCCTTCGGCTCATCCGAGCTCATCCCTCCAGAACACCCACCCTACCATGCCCATATCACTGCATCAAGGTGCTTTTTAAATGAGTCCCACTGTCCTGATCTCAACCACTTTTCCTGGTATCTTGTTCCAGTCGTTGATTACTCTCTGAATAAACAAAAACTTCCTGGCATCTGTCCTGAAATTGCCCTTTGCAACTTTAAACTTGTGTCCTCTTGCTCCACTGTCTTGATACATCCTAAAGAATTGATCTGGGTTTACTGTTTCAATCCCTTTTAAAGTTTATCACGCTCTATAGGTCCGCTCTGAATCCACTTCTGTTAAGGTTGAAGTTGACTTAAATGAATTGAGTTCAGTTGCCCAGAAGTCACTGTAAAGCTATACAGACTCCATTTAAGCGGCACCTCGATGACCGAGTACAGTTCTGGTCACCACAGGATAAGGGGAGCTATTGGGCTGAGGAGAGCAGCAAAGATGACCTTCAGTGTCAGACGGGCAAGTAATGAGGATCTGGATTAGCAAAGGGCTCCGAGCCCCGAAAAGAGATGTCTCTTAGGAATTGCAAGTCCATGTGTGAATGCGTAGGGTGCTCCTGGAAGATATTGATGATTCTGATACACAGAGTATGAAGTGGATGCTGAGTTCAGACCCTCAGTGAAACATTATGTAAAACATGTCTCCTGGAACTTGTCTTCCTTGAAAGAGCAGTGACTAACAGAAAGTTTGACAAACATTTGTTATGCAAAATGTTAAAAATAATGTGGGCTGGTCAGATGGGAGGTGATGGGGGTGGGGAGGAAGTGAAAGGCTCTATAATTGAGGGATTGCTATTTTGTGTGGAGGGATCGTGTGTGGTCGAAGCTGGGAGATGTGAGCAGGACCTGGCTCAGCGATGAGAACATTGGAAGCCAATGGGTTGAATTCTTTGTTTCTTTCCTTCACAGCTGCTGACGTTAAGAATGACATTAAGAGTGAGGCCAAGGATGAGCTCGGACCACCACCCTCCACACCATCTTCAGTCAGCACCGGCTCCCGAGCTAAGCAAGGTACACACGTAGCATTGACACGGTTCTGCAGGAGAACTAGGTTTTTCACACAGCCATGGCCACTCCTGCAGACCCTGCCTTTGTTCAGCATTTATACACAAGACTTTCCAACAAGAGGCACTAGCAGACTCTCCTTCCCTTCCTGGTAAACTCAGCCTCCCCCACCTCCCCCACTTTCCTCTGATCCCAGCTGAGATCGGAGGAAAACCCAGAAAAGGTCAGGGATCAACTTGTCCAACATATTGAAAGAGAATGGCTGATTCATTTCCATTCTAGGCCTTGGGAAGATCTAGTCATATGGATCGATGTATGTTTAAATGCTGTCTGGGAGTGTGTATGTTTGTGTGTTTATAGATTAATGCCTGTGTATGTATATTTATGGTGTGTGTGTGGGGGGTGGGGAGGGGGACAGATAGGGGGGACAGTAAACAGTGGTGAATGTTTGTGAATAGTCTATCTGTTGCCACAGTAACAGTGTGTGTATGAGAGAGTGTCCTGTGAGGTTGGGCCTCGGGGGGGAGTCTGGCATTAACACCAACGTGGAAAATGTGAGGCTGTTTCATCAGCAAGAATTTTATATCAAATAGATTCTAAAATCAAACTGAGTTTTTTGGGAAATGGCTTTGTAAACACTGATCCTCTCTCTGGAACAGCCTCAGTATTCCATTACATTCTTGGCCGGCTTTGGTTCCAGTTGTGTCCAGTTGGCTGCAGTCCAGCTACAGGTCTTGCATCAGGACATTATAACATCATTAACCTCATGATTGAAGCTCGGGGAAGAAGCGTTTCAGTCCCGACAGCCCAGGAGCTCTGCCAACCAGCATTCCCCCTCCCCCCCCCAGTCACACACCACCTCACAGAGGAAGGTACACGGATGGTGGCAGAGAACAGAAATAATAACAGTAATAAAACTCCTTGCATTTGATGTAGCATCTTATTACGTCATTGAGATGTCTCAAAGCACTTCACAGGATATACCGTAAAATGGATTTGACTGTGTATTTTGTGGGCAAAATGCGGAACCCAGTTACGCGCAGCAGTGTCCCACAAATTCCCTTCTGTTTTCGAGTAGTGCCATGGGATTTTTAAAGTCTACCTGAATAAGCAGAAGGAACCTCAGCTTAATGTCCCAACCAAAGGACGGCATCTCTGACAATGCAACACTCCCCCAGCACTGCTCTGAAGTGTCATCTTAGACACTAAGTTGCTGTTATCTAGTTAGTGAGGATTTTTCCTCCCTAACTCGCTCACACTGAGTTTCAAGACCCAGTGTAAACCTTGAACCCACAAACGTGCTGACTCAGAGCTGAGCCAGGCTAACAAAACAAGAAACATTTCTTTACACAGAGGGTAATTAACAGTGTATGCAGGACAGGGCGGTTGAAACAAGGACTCAATTATTATAATAATATTTGTTTTATATTACTCATCCTCCCAACATGAAATATTCCTAACCCAATGCAAGGATTATTATTATTATCACATACTGTCAAAATATCTCAAACACATCACAGGAAATTGACTATCGAGAGTCGTGACTGTATTCTGGAGGTGAAGTTTAGTAACACTCACCTCCTTTGTTCTCTACAATTCTTCAAAATTTCACCTTCGTCCAGTTGCTCAGATTTCCGAATCACATAAACACAGTATGTGCTGTGTTGTGAGGCGCAGTGTTGTGAGGCGCTGTGTTGTGAGGCGCTGTGTTGTGAGGCGCAGTGTTGTGAGGTGCAGTGTTGTGAGGCGCTGTGTTGTGAGGCGCAGTGTTGTGAGGCGCAGTGTTGTGAGGCGCAGTGTTGTGAGGCGCAGTGTTGTGAGGCGCTGTGTTGTGAGGCGCTGTGTTGTGAGGCGCTGTGTTGTGAGGCGCTGTGTTGTGAGGCGCTGTGTTGTGAGGCGCAGTGTTGTGAGGCGCTGTGTTGTGAGGCGCAGTGTTGTGAGGCGCTGTGTTGTGAGGCGCTGTGTTGTGAGGTGCAGTGCTGTGTTGTGAGGCGCTGTGTTGTGAGGCGCTGTGTTGTGAGGTGCAGTGTTGTGAGGTGCAGTGTTGTGAGGCGCTGTGTTGTGAGGCGCTGTGTTGTGAGGCACTGTGTTGTGAGGCGCTGTGTTGTGAGGCGCAGTGTTGTGAGGTGCAGTGTTGTGAGGCGCTGTGTTGTGAGGCGCTGTGTTGTGAGGTGCAGTGTTGTGAGGTGCAGTGTTGTGAGGCGCTGTGTTGTGAGGCGCTGTGTTGTGAGGCGCTGTGTTGTGAGGCGCTGTGTTGTGAGGCGCAGTGTTGTGAGGTGCAGTGTTGTGAGGCGCTGTGTTGTGAGGCGCTGTGTTGTGAGGCGCTGTGTTGTGAGGCGCAGTGTTGTGAGGTGCAGTGTTGTGAGGCGCTGTGTTGTGAGGCGCTGTGTTGTGAGGCACTGTGTTGTGAGGCGCTGTGTTGTGAGGCGCAGTGTTGTGAGGCGCTGTGTTGTGAGGCGCTGTGTTGTGAGGCGCTGTGTTGTGAGGCACTGTGTTGTGAGGCGCTGTGTTGTGAGGCGCAGTGTTGTGAGGTGCAGTGTTGTGAGGTGCAGTGTTGTGAGGTGCAGTGTTGTGAGGTGCAGTGTTGTGAGGCGCTGTGTTGTGAGGCGCTGTGTTGTGAGGTGCTGTGTTGTGAGGTGCTGTGTGTGTTGTGCTATGTGAGGTGTGTTTGTTCAATTCATACCTATACTATGGGACATTGATGTTCATAAAGGGCTGCCATGCTTGCCTACATATACACAGTCACTACACTTGACAGCAGATCCCTGTGAAGTGTTGAATGTGCGGATTGTTGGAGCACCAGAGGCTGTGCTTCACTGTTTGATCCTCGCTGTCCAGCAATGAGTCACAGCTTCTCCATGTTGTAGACTTGGCTGTGATGACAGCTCTCTTTGTACCAACAAATGTCAATCCGCGAATGAATATCCAAACCCCGTCTCCATTAGCCAGCAATGCTTTTTTAGTGGTGGGGGGGGGTTCAGCCGGGTGTCTGATACACACAGAAACCCATCACCGTGCTTAAGAGGTTCCAAACCAAACTGAGAATTCCATGCATTCCACCTTCACATGGAAATATTCCAGATAGATTGTTAGGAATGGAATGCGCACTCTCTCTTTCTCTCCGCCTGGAGGGACGCCTCTTGCATACCTAACTGTGGACAGTATTAGGCGCAGGTTGGCAAGAACCAAGGCTTGGAAACCCCACAGTCTGCGTTGGGGTAACTACTGGAGTCTTAGCAAGCTCAAACTGCATAGCTTGCCAGTGATATCGCCGTCTGGCAAGCTTTCTTGCTGCTTGTCCAGCGAGGACCACCCTACTCGTCAGGGCTTTGGCTTACAGGGTTAACTAGAGCTGAGTGGGAGGATTCCCTGCCCCCAGTGACTGGCCTGCCCTTCCAAGACCTGCCGATGAGCCAGGCTGGCTGTGCTGTCATCATTAATGCCCTGGAATACTGCATACCCGCCTGGCACAGGAACTGGACTACCGAGACCGCCACAGAAGGCTGGCTCAATTCCGACATTCTGTTGCCAAACATATCACCTTGGAGTCAATTCAGCTTCCAAGGAAACCCCACTCTCTGAGCAATCCTTGAGCAGTCACAAGTTCATTGCAGTCTCCAGTCCATGACTAATCTCGATATCATAGAATCATAGAATTATTCAGCACAGGAGGCCATTCGGCACATCGTGTCTGTGTCGGCTCTTTGGAAAGAGCTTCCAAATCAATCCCACTCCCTCGCTCTCTCCCATTGCCCTGAAAACTTGTCCTCCCCAAATAATTATCTACTTCTCTCTGAAAAGCTGTTATCGAATCGGCTTCCACCAGCCTTTTAGGCAATGCATTCCAGATCCCAACAACTCACTGTGTGAAAACATTTCTTTTGGACTTGATTTTTATTTATTTTGTGGCAGCGTTCAAGTCCTCTCTGTCCTCTCTGCCAACACTGGACCAGGCTTGCTCAGCCTGACAGCGAGTGTCTGGAAATGTCCTGATCTCCTGCTTTTACCTGTATCTCCCCTAGGAGTGTGGCCTTGGGCTGCTTTAACCTCCGGGCTCCAAGACTTATCTGAGACATGAGCACAAAGTGCCTCGATGTCATCGTATCACTATGTGCCCAAATAGAGACAGTGGATTAAATGCATCCACAAGCTGTTTATAAACATACACATTAATATATACTGTAGAAATAATATAAATATATACTGTATAAAACACACACATATGTTTCTGAACATATGTATGAATATAAAAATGAATAGAAACCAAAATACTGTACAGGTATGTATATTATCCTATACTATACACAGATACCTACGCAATATACAAGTATAAGTATGAGCCTACACTGTATTCAGGTATATGTATAAATCTGCACAGCTCAGACACTCCCAGATCATTCTCCAAGTCCACTGATTCCTTCTCTCAGGATGTGTGCTCAGCTCAATTTTATTTTTTTAATATCCAGGCTAACCAATTATATCTTTGACTAAATATCTATTAAATGATAACAAACCTTGCATTTGATTACCTCCTTATTCATATCGTCAAGACGTCTGAAAAGCCTTTAACTCTGAAGTGCCGTGATTGTGTGTTTGTAAATATACATATATACATATGTAAATAAACTGTTCCTGAGGGAAACAGTCCCCATCTCTTCAAGAGTCTCAAACCACCTTACAAATAACTGCTGTCGACTGTAATGATTGTTTTTGTAGACAAACAATTCGATCAGCGCCTTGGGACGTCTCAACTGCTGCATTTGTTTATATAATACACAGTCACTCCACTTTACGGTAAAACCCGTGAAGTGCTTTGAGATGTGGTTCTGATGTGGGTTGGACACGGCCTGCGATTGAAGGTGGGGTAAATTCAAAACTAATCTGCGGAAATACAGTGATCAAGCGGTAAATCTACAGATCAGGCTCCCTGGGGAGACGGTGGAAGCAGAAAGTGTTGATTCATTCACAGGCAATTTAGGTATATTTATTTTAGAAAGTAATATTTGGGAGAGAGTATATGAGTAATTTAAGACATGACATATAGTAAGTGTAGTGTGCTTGGAAGAACCAGGCAACCCCTCCCCCTCCCCCTCGCCCTCCCCTCGCCCTCGCTCACCTCCACTGGCTCCCCATCCCCCAGAGGATCAATTTCAAGATCCTCATCTACCTACAAGGCCATTCACGGCCTCGCTCCCTCCTACCTCTCTGACCTACTATCCTCCTACCTACCTTCCCATACCCTCCGTCCCTCCGGCTCCGGTCGGCTCCCCATCCCCCGCCCCAACCGCCCTACCATCGGTGGCCTTCAGCCTCTCAGCCCGAGGCTCTGGAACTCCATCCCCAGTGCCTTCGCCGCCTCCTCCCTTTCCTCCTTCAAGGCCGGTCTCAAGACCTTTCTCTTTGACCTTCAGCCTTCAGCTCCGCTCTCGACTCTACCCCTTCCTCGCTCCCTCCCTTCCCTCCCCTCACCCTGACCATGTCCCCCCTGCTCGGGTCCCGACCCAACTGTCCAGCACTTTGGGACGTCCTCCCGACGTGAAAGGCGCTCTATAAATGAAATCTTGTTGTTGTTGAATCCAGTACATGGAGCAGTCTCCCTGCGGAGTGACCGTCAGCCTGGGGGTGGGAGTGGGGGGGTTGCCATCAGCCTAGGGGAGTGACCGGGCCTGGGGGAGTGGCTATCATCCTGGTGGGGGGAGGAACGGTGGCTGGGCCTGGGGGAAGTGGCCATCATTGTAGGGGAGTGGCCAGGAGAGCGGCCAGGGGAGCGGCCGGGAGAGCGGCCGGGGGAGCGGCCGGTACACTGGGGGGAGGAGCATCAGCCTGGGGGAGTGACTGCAGCAGTGAGTAGGGGGCAGTGCAGTTCCAGGAGGGAGAAGGAAAAGGTGAGGGGAAGAGGGACACAAGGCAGGAAGAGTAATCGCAGGAGACAGTAATGGCCGAGCATGCGTGGGGGAAGGCAGAACGGGCACAAAGGGGTTGAGGTCAGGATGCTTGACGGGAACAGCTGGCAAAGGGTGTGGGAAATAGCTATAAAATGGGACCGGGTTAAAATTGCAACTCATTTCTTTACGACGGTTTGACCTGACAGTTGGCATCTTCCATCCCATCTTAGCAAAGTCTGAGCTAACTCAGCCCAAAATAGGCCGACGGGTCCTGCCATCTCCGGGCAGGGAGTTTGAGAAGTGTTGGGTGAAAAAGTCACAGAAGAATAAACGTTGCACGTTTAGAAACATTCCCTATTCAGGCCCGGGCTCACTGCTCTGCCTCACTCTATCTCTGTTGCATCAAAGTGCTGTCTTCCTCAGCCAGCGGAACGAGACGGAGACACAGTAACTGGCAAAGGGACATGATGGCCCTGAGCGAGGCTGCTCTGAGACCCACACATTCCCGGTCTGTCTGTTTCAATTTCAGATGGAAAATCAGATTGGGTTTGCAGATCCCCTCACACTGGGCAGACATGGGCACCATGGGCAGTGCCACAAAGTGCCACTGGGCACAGCAGTGGCTCAATGAGGTCTAGTCCTCCTGAGGTCCACCTCAATAACAGCTGAGCAAGCCTGACCAGGGGATGCCAGAGGTGTGGGTGTGGGGGGGAAGGGAGAACTATTTGACAGTAACCTTGAAAATTGGTCAATCATCTCATGATTGTTGGCGAAAATGGGACAGTAATGCTGAAGAGAGGCTTGGAAGAGTTCTTTCTTCTTCAAGCACCCACATCATCATCATCATTCCTGATGATATTAGCACATCAGAACATCTCCAAGTGCTGGGCTTGGAGCAAGGCTGCGCCTTTGTATCTTACACAAGGTGTAGGTGGGTCACCCTGACTGGGTAACTAGCTCTCTCAGCTCCTCTCAGTCACGCAATCCAGTTTAAAAATTCATGAAACGTGTCCTGCTGCCTTTCAGAGCTGATAAAATATTCAGTGAAAATGAACCTTGCAAAGTGGATTTAGACGGCGGAGCGAGGGCTGAGATACAGCAGCCTCCAAACACACACAGCCCCCCAGCTCCTGAGCTCAAGTTAAAATGATCTCAGGTCTCAGATATGCACTTTTCCATTTTGGCATCCACCTCTTGTCAGATCAGCGACAGCACAGGGCCAGAGACTGAGCAAAGCTCCCTCTACACACAGAAGGTTGAGGGGATGACTTGATCGAGGTCTTTAAAATGATCAGGGATTTTGACAAGAATCAATAGGGAGAAATTATTTCCACCGATAGTTTCTATAAGCCTACACTGTCCATCCAGCACTGCCAGGTCAAACAACTAACAGCGCGCTTTGGAAACTGAGTAAAGCTCCCTGGGTCATGCTCTGTGTGACCATTCAAATCGCCTGAAACCTCCCAGAAAAGGGAACAAGACTTGTGAAGGGTTATGAAGCTGACAGGATGCGGTGGTTCTCTTACCGAGGGTCTTTGCCCGCTCCTCTCTGCGTTCCTTGGCTATACGCTGCCTCTCTTCAGCTTTCAATCCGTCTGGAAAGAGATTATATCGGAGCAGGTGAGCGAGGTTGATGCTGAGCAATGCTTGATCTTAAATTGCCACTAAAAATGCTGAGGTGAGGAGTCAGTTTGACATAGTCAGTGTTCCTGTAGCTTCTGCGTCAGAACGAATATAAGAGCATAAGAATTGTTCGACGAAAAAAGAACAAGGTCCATCAAAAA
>NW_024704751.1:19554331-19591559 GCF_018977255.1 Callorhinchus milii
TTTTGAAGATTAGTTCCGCTCCACTACCCATAGCCTTGCAATTTTTCTTTTTCAAGCATATATCCAAATGCCTTTTGAAAGGGATATGTACTTGAAATCAGCCCAGTGTCAGCCTGTGGCTCGGTGGATTGCACTCCCGCCTCCTAGTCAGAAGGATGTGTGTTCAAGCACCACGTCAGGTCTTTGAACTCACAGACGAGGCTGACACTCCAGTGTCAATAGTTGGGGGAACACTGCGTTATCTGAGATGGGTCATCCCTGGTTTCTCCCACATTCCTGGTAACCCATTTCAACATTTCATTCCCCTTTTGTTATTGTCACAGAGACAGTATTTTACACTCAATTCCCCAGTGACTTAGGGGCAGGGTTTTTCAAGTCAGGAGGACAAAACCAGTATCCGGTTTATATTAACAAATTAAAATACGCACTACTCGAAATAAATTCAAAATATTTATTATCCACAAGCATACAATTTGATGACACCCCAAAGCCTTAAATTAAGTCAGTTATAATACATAAAGTCACTTACGGTTTGAGCTGGGTGAACAAGCTGCTTTTTATTGGTGAGCGAGGTTAGGCTTGCTCACCCCCATTGATCAAATTATACCAAATACGTTCCACTAGGGAACAAGGGTTGTCCCAGCAGACAAGTCCCAACACCCCACAAACTCCTCCAGGCCCCAAATTGTCAAAGGACAATGTGGACCTGAACCATGTAAAGCAGGTCAAGCGACAGGATCTCCTCTCCGTCAGGGCAGAGCCAGCCTGAGCCTAGTGACCAAGTGAGCTCTGGACAAGCGCTCTGGGACGCTACCCTGCATGTTGGGCGCTATATAAATGCAAGTAATTGTTCTTGTTGTATTCCAGTATCTCCACTCCACTTAATGAGAGCAGATCATAGTCCTCAGATCAGAAGTGCTGCAAAACCGCTCCCAGCCACCAGAGGGGTAAAAGCATAGCTGTTGCCAGGAGCTCAATCCTTCCCATCCTCTTCCCCCCTCAGTGAGATTCAGTTGAGTTCAGGGGACCACAAGTGAATCTCAACAGGAGCATGTTTCTGGCTGGTGCTAGTCAAGGAGTAACGGATAAGAATAGAAACTACAATTGATTTTGGCTAAAAGGTCGCGCTGGGTGGGCAAATTGACCAACTCCTTGTTAGAAGTCTCTCCAAGGTAACTACCTGCTCAAACACCTAGTGTTTCACCTTTGTTGATGTACTCTGACACTCACTAAAACTACAGGAATAAGAGCCAGTGAGACTCCATGCAAATGATGCTTCATTCAGACTTTTTTGGTCCGCTGGGTATCTGACACACGTGGAAACCCATTACCATGCTTAAAAGAATGTCCAGACCAAACAGAGATTTCTATGCAACCCACCTGCACATGGAAATAAATTATTGGAATGCAATGTGGTTTCTCTCTCCCTGCTTGCCCAATTTCAGAAAGTATTAAGTGCAGGTTGGCAAGAAAGAGCCAAGGCTGGGGACCTCAGAGTGTGCATTGGGGGTACTGCTCTTATAGATGGTGAGGTATTCCTTCTACCTAAGGGGTGGCAATAACATACAGTGAGGCTCCGTTCAGACGAGTTTGCAGACCCCTGGGCCATGATGTCACCACCATCACATTATAAAGAAGTACCTAACTCACACTCGCCCTCGTAACTGAGCCAAAGCCATCTCGTTCTACTGCCTTGATCTTTCTGACAGTTTTGTTCCAGGTTTAATTTCTTTATCCTTATTGCAGATTACAGAGAATGGAGTTTCTCCCAGTGTCCTGGCCAACAAATACCCCAAATTAAAAATATAATGATCATTCACTCCATGGCTGGTTGTGGGACAATGAAGTCATGAAGTGAGTGGCCAATTTATCATGTATATTATATAAAAATAAACTCTGTATTAATTGTAATCACCAGATGCACCCTAACTCGAGTGATCAGACAATAATTAGAAAGGGTGAAGATATTTCATCAATGAGAATGAAGCCAATCTTTTGTCAGAGAGAAGACCAGCAAGTCAGATCCAACTCCCAACAGCACGTGGGCAGAGAAAGCTGGACCTCACCAGCAGTGACAAGATAAGCATTTCCGAGTCAAAGGAAGGAGAACCTAGGACTAGCTGTCAACCTTCATTAGGTTAGTGACAAAATTGAGCTTGTCTCATTGGGCTTTAATTACATCGGAATTTACTACAATGCAAATTCACTGAAACTATTTTAAGGTTTGCTTGCCTTTTCAAAATCCAAATATCTCAATCATTTGCAGAACAAAAAAAGTCAATGTCTGTGCGTTTTTCGCCATCGCGGTGAAAAATGTTTTATAATGACAACAACAACTTACATTTGTATGGCATCATTGTGAATGGTAGTGCTGTAAGGAGAAAGTAGGTTGGAGAGATAGGGCGGTGCCAAGGTATAGAGGGATTTAAACACTAGAGTGAGGATCTTGAAGTGGATCTGATCTGTGACAGAGAGCCAATGGAGTTTGGCAAGGACTGAGATAATCAGGGTGTGGAATTTAGTGTGGGTGAGAATGCGGACGGCGGAGTTTTGGGTGAGTTTAATTTTGTGAATAGTGAAGATGGGGAGACCGGCAAGGAGGGCCTTTGAGTCGTCCAGCTGAGAGGTGACAAAGGCGTGGGCAAGGGTTTCGGCAGCTTGTGGAGTGAAGTATTGTCGGAGACAGGCAATGTGGCAGAGGTGGAGGAAAGCACTCCTGGCCAGGGACCTGATGTGGGGGAGGAAGGATAACTGGGGATCAAACCTGCCGCCTAAGTTGCATACGGGTTCAGAGAATTTTAAAGACAGATTGGGTAGGTTGAGGTCTGACCTGCAGGACAGAAGATGTCAACGGGAGCCAAAGATTATGGCTTCCATCTTGTTGACACTTAACTGCAAGAAGTTGTGCTCATCCAGGCCTTGACAAGCTGACAGAACATCGGGGACTGGGGGACGCAGCTGGAGAAGTAGAGTTGAGTGTCATCCGCGTACGTGTGGAAGTTAATCCCATGTCTGTGGATGACATCACTGAGAGGGAGCATGTAGATGAGGAATAGAAGGGACCAAGAATGAAGCCTTGGGGTACGTACCCCGCAGGTGACTGGGCGGGGGGGGGGCGAGAAGAAAACCGTTTGCAGAAATGTAGTGCTGGCGGTTTGTAAGGTAGGACTCAAACCAAGCGAGTTCGGACCCACTGAGGTGGATGATGGAGGAGAGACAGTGGGGGAGGATGGCGTGATCGACTGTGTCAAACAACACAGAGGTCCAGGAGGGCGCGGAGGCAGAGGGAGCCCTGGTCACAGAAGAGAGCAGATCATTTGTAACTTTCACGAGCGCTGTCTCTGTACTGTGGGCAAGGCGGAAACCAGACTGGATGGGTTTGAATAGGGAATGGAGGGAGAGGTATGCATGAAGTTGGTTGGCAACAACGTGTTCCAAAGCTTTGGTCGGGCAGGTTTGAGATAGGGCAGTAGTGCCCGAGGTTGGAGGGATCAAGTGTAGGTCTTTTTAAGGAGGGGGTGATGACGGTGGTTTTGAGAGGGAGTGTGACTGATCCTGAGGAGAGGGACTGATTAATGGTGTCTCCAGCAGTGGGCAGAGGAGGGGAGTTGGGTGATCATCAGGGTGATGAAGGATGAGAGGGAGGAAGGAGAGATGGAGTGTGTGGGGGGTGTGAAGGAGACAGAATTGGGGGTGCGGTAGGCGACACAGGATGGGAGGGTGAGGTTTCCAGCAATGTTTTCTATCTTAGAGGTAAGGCAAATCCACGACCTCTTCACACTTGGCATTCAATGTTATGATTGTGGGTGCTAGAGAGGGAGGAGCTGGTGGGTGGTGGAGAGTAGAATTTTGGAGTTATTTTTTGGTCTCCAGAATGATCTTTGAGTAATATGGAGTTTTTGCTTGCGAGAGGGAGTGGCGGTAGGTGTGAAGGTGCTTGAGCCACAGCTGCAATGAACCACTAGGCTGGTTTTTCTTCCACCTGCTCTTGAGCAACCGGGTTTGTGATTTTAGGGAGCGAAGATGGCTGTTGTACCAGGGGAGCAGGTGGGTTTGGAGCCAGTCCTGGATTTTAGGGGGACAAGAGAGTTGAAGGTGGAGGAGAGGAGATCATGGAGCAGCTTGACGGCTGCATCACTTTTATACTTATTCCAGACACAAAGAGATCAAATCACAGAACATGTGGTAGACTCCAGGTTGCAGGAAAACCACACAAAGCATGTGGTCCGTTTAAACACTCTGAACACAGTTTCACACTCACTCGATGTTTCCTGCACATTAAAAAGCTGGAACTTTGACTCAATTTCAACATTCCATTCGGGTTGGCAAGTAAGTCATTTTGGAGCCAATTTCAGCTCCAAGAAGTCACAGTCACTTGGCAGTCTTTCCTGTGAAGCACTTGAGACATCTCGATGACATAAGACTCTATATTATCATGTTATGCATAATAAACTGTAAGCATTATTATGTTTGTAAAATGTTAACTTTTGGGAGGTAAAAAGATTTTTTTGTTGCAAAGTAAATGCAGTTCCCTTTGGTTTTACAGATTTCCCGCTGGATCCTGATGAAATTGACCCAGAGGAAGTTGTGTCAATTACAGGGAGAGCCGAATGGAAATCTCGAGCTCACTGGAATCCCTTCGTCCAGTTTTCCGCCGCGGATGTGATGTCCTCCCTTCATCTGCACTGAGTTGCAATGTTTCGAGACCTCAATTCCCAGCCAGGTTAGACACTGAAATCCTAAAGTACATTTACGAAGCAGGGAAAGTCAAAGTCTAAATTGGCTTCATAGTATATACTGCAAAGTGAATTGACTGTATATTTTGAGGGATACAAGGGTTACCGACCCACCCGCCAGCGGAAATAGTTTCTCTTTGTTCACCCTATTGAATCCCCCATAATTTTTAAAACTTCTATGAAGTCTCCTCTTAATCTTCTCTGCTCCAAGGAGAATAATCCTCGCTTCTCTCGCCTCGCCTGATAACTGAAGCCCTCATTCCTGGTACCTGGTCAATCTCCTTTGCATCCTCTCCAATGCCTTGACATCCTTCGTAAAGTGTGGGGCCCAGAACTGAACCCAGTCTCGAGCTGAGGCCTAACCAGTGTTTATATAAACGTTCATCATAAACTTCCTGACTTGTGTACTCTGTGCCCCTATTTATAAAGCCCAGTATCCCGGATGCTTTTTAACAGCTTTATCTCCCTGTCCTGCCACCTGCAAAGATTTCCTTATATGACCCCCAGGTCTCTCTGTCCCTTCACCCCCTTTAAGATTGTCCCATCAGCTTATATTGCCTCTCCTCATTCTTCCTCACAAAATGCATCACTTCGGCATTTCTCCACATTAAACTTCATCTGCCCCGTGTCTGCCCACGTTACCAGTCTGTCTATGTCCATTTGCAGTCTGTTACTATCCTCCTCACTGTTCACTACTTTTCCAGCTTAGTATCATCTGCAAACTGGGAAATTGTACTCCCTATACCCAAGTCCAGGTCATTTATATAGATCACAAACAGCAGTGGTCCCAATACTGATCTCTGGGGGACACCACTGCACACTTCCCTCCAGTCAGAAAAACAACCGTTCACCACCGCTCTCTGCTTTCTGTCTCCCAGCGAGTTCTGTATCCGCTGCCACTGTCCCTTTAATATCGGGGGCTTCTATTTTACAAGTCTACAAGTCTCTTATGTGGCACTTTATCAAACGCCTTTTGAAAATCCATATAAACTACATACCTTAGGGTTCCCTTTTATGTTACCCACTAATCTTTTTCTCATACAATCTCTTGTCGCTCTTGTTTCCTTTTACAGTTCTCCTTTGTACTTTCTGTATTCTATTTGATTATCTTCTGTGTTTTGGACTTGACATTATCATAAGCCTCCTTTTTCGGTTTTATTTTAATCCAAATTTCCAATTTATCCAGGGAGGTTTGGATGCCCTATTTTTCCCCTTTGTGGGAATGTATTTGTTCTGTCCCCAAACTGAACCTCCTTGAAGGCTTTCCATTGCTCGTTAGCTGTTTTACCTGCCAATCTTTCTTTCCAGTCCACCATGGTTAGGCCCCTTTTAACTCATTAAAATTAGCCCTCTTCCAGTTGAATATCTTCACCTTTGATTGCTTTCCATAAGTATTCTAAACCTAATGATGTTGTGATTACTGTTGTCCACATGCTCACCTACTGAAACCTGCTCCACTTGCCCCACTCAATCCCCAGAACTAGATCCAGCACTGCTTCGTTGCTCGTTAGACTGGAAACCTACTGATCCAGAAAGTTATCCTGTTTAAGTTTAAGTTATCCTCTTTATCAGTTTATGATCAGGACTGTTGGCTTGAGGGCTTAAATATTCGGATATCTGGGTTTGCCCTCACAAATTGTTTGCGGTCTAATGGAAATCAATTACTCACAACAACAGCAACTTGCATTTATCTAGTGCCTTTCATGTGGTGTAGTGTCCTAGAGTGCTTCACACCCTGGTGGAGAGAATCCTGCTCTGAGCTGTGATTAAACCCCAAAATGAACAGAGCTGTTTATTCCTGTTGCAGCTGGTGGATTAGTGCTACTTGCCAGCCTTGGTGTTTTTGAACAAATTATACTGTTATTATGTTATTACTGTCTTTGCATTTCATATAGCACTTACACAATCAAAACATCTCACGGGCAATTGCTGTCAACTGTATATTTATGGGCAAATGCAGCAGCCAATTTGCACATGGAGATGTCCCACAAACAGCCATGAAGTGGGTGACTACACATTCTTTTCTGGAGGATTGTTGGCCAGGAGACCAGGACAAACTCCCTTTTCTTTCTTTTGAGTAGTGCCAAGGGATCTTTAACAACCCTCTGTGGGAAAAGGCAGACAGTTTAACATCCCAATCAAAGGATGGCTCCTCACTTAATGCAATGCTCCCACCAGCACTACACTGGAATTTCTGCCTAGACTGTGACTCAAACTCTTCAAGGTGGGGCTTGGACAAAATAGTGAGAGGTTTATAGTCCCTGCAGTCCTAGGAAACTCCATCCATGTGCATTGCTGCTGTTGCCCATCACATGTATTACATCTTATCCTCTTTCATGGTAGAGTTACTGGATATATCATGCAAGAAGTGACAACATTAATGACCCGGAAGCACTGACCCTGGGCCATTTTATGATGTGCCGTGTTATAACATGGGCTCTGATCATACAGATCCCAAACCACAGCACTCTATTGTGGTTCAATTGTAGAATTAAGGACTGTAGCTTGTCTATTAAACCTTTGTCTGCTGATCGAGTTTCCATCTTCCCTCTCGCAGATTTCAGGCAGATATCAGAAGCAGACGGCCAGCCAAAGTCTTTGCCCCTCGTTCCATCTCGGAGATGCAGATTGGGCACCGGGTGAAGGTGATTCTGCCCAGCGGCAGAGTGGAGCTGGGGTGGTGCGGTATCTGGGCCGATTGCCGGATGTGCCAGAATTCTGCCTCGGAGTGGAACTGGAATGTCCGGAAAACAGACAGAGAGACGGTGTGTTCGAGGGACAGTGTTACTTTCACTGGTATGTAACTCTTTCAGCTCCTGTCTCCAGCTCGGATGCCCAACTGGCAGTGCTTGAGACGTGAAACATGCTGACGAATATAAATAGAGTGAATTCTTCAATCGAGTCATATTTTGGAAGCCAGTATTTTTGAAAAAAAAACGTCATCCAGGTTAACACTAGTTTGGAGAATCTCCACAATTCTTAAATTTTTTAATTAAGAAAAAAAGACCAGATTGAATTGCGGGCTTCCTGTTTATTAACTGTTTCTGTACGTCTGAGAATCCCTGTCTCATTTCTCAGTAAAGTCCAGCAGTTCTCACTTGTGCTTTAGGTTACAAATTGCATTTTGGCTTTAGCACTGATTTAATTCACATTGTTTCCATGTGAAGGCAATAGGAGCAAATCAAGATGAACTCTGCTATACCTTTTGTTGTGACTCAGCCTACATTGAGTCTATAATCCGTCACCCAAAATCAGATGGAACATTGAGGTCTAATTTGCGTTATTTATTATTAAGATATCCTGTTATAATCCCTATCAAGCCATGGGAACTCGGTAGATCAAATCGAGCAGAGTTTCTGTGGGTCGGGGTGTGAAATATTGAATTGAACAGTAGGTTAGAGTGCTATCCTACTCAGCTGGAATCTCTGTCCATTACAGACAGTGGGGGAGAGTGTTTTCTGTCACTCTCTCCTTGCTATACAAATGTTGCTTCCCAGATTGGCAGTGTTGCGGAGGAGGAAATTTAACACAAATCCCAATATAATCCTGATTACAATCAGCGTTGTTCTCAGTATATGCAAATCCAGTTCTAGGCACACTTGTTTTGTTGAAAATAATTCCATCCCGATTTAATAATTAAAAACACGCTTCAATAATCCATTGATTGCACTGCAGAATAAACTCATCTTTTTGTTTCTGTTTAATCCAGCAATCTCAGTCACGGAGTGTTTGTCACCTTTAGCAAAGTGCTGATGGTTCTCCAGTAATTCCTGAAAAGGAAGATTTGGAAACTCATTCGGAGCTTCGAGAAACTTTGTGTTCATGTTCGGATTCTGGAACAACATTCATCAGGCACTGAGGAATTGAATCTCAGAATAATACAGCACTCGGACAGGCCATTCAGCCATTAATGCCTCACTGGGGTTATCCTTCACATGAGCTGTCTTCTCTTTGCCCACCCTCCTGCTCGCTCCATAAAATACAATAAATCCACAAATGTTGTGTTGTGAAGCACCAATAAACAATAGACTATTTTATATTGTGAATTTCAGCTTGTGTTATATATAATAATAATAATAATCCTTGCATTTGATATAGCGCTTTTCACGTCGGGAGGACGTCCCAAAGCGCTTCACAGAACACACTGTAAAGTGAATTGACTGTATATTTGTGGGCGAACGCGGCAGCCAATTGCGCACAGCAATGTCCCACAAACAGTCATATGGATTGAAAATGACCAATTTATTATTGTTTTTGGTTTTGGAGGGATTATTATTAGGCTCTGTGTGGAGTAAGGAAACTTGCCCAAGGTTTCGCCCTGACCTGCCGGGGATTGAACTCAGGTCTCTCACTTGCAAAGCGAGTGCTCTAACCACTGAGCTACAGGACTCCATACTGTACAGTGTTCTCTGTACAGTCTCTATAACTCCCTTCTCAAATAGCACCAAGGGATCTTTAATATCCCGGGACAGGCGTAGACACGATCTCGGTTTAATGCCTCTTCCGAAGATCAGCACCTCCAACAGCACTGAAGTGTCAGCATTGACTGTAATCTCAATTCCTGACTTGGGGTTTGAAACCACAAACACACTCAGAAGCGTGAGTGCTGCCAACTGAGCCAGGCTGACATTTGCACCCACAGGGCTTAAAAATTCTCCAACCAAATAAAATTAAATTATATAGAACTTTACAGCATGTAAAGAGGCCATTCGGCCCAACTATTCCATGCCAGTGTTTATACCCCATACAAGCCCCCACCCCTCCTAACCCCCTCTCCTAACTCCTCCTATTCCTCTTTATTCCCTTCTCTAGTACATCAAGTTTCTTAAATTTCTGCTTCAACCACAGCTTCTGGCAGTAAGTTCTATATTCTCTTCGCCCTCTGGGTAAGACATTTGTCCTGAACTCCCTTTTAGATCTGGTTATCATATTTATATGATCTGTTAGTTCTGTCTTTACAAAGACAGTGAAAAGGTTGATATTCTTAGTATTCAACTCTTGCTTTTATTTCCTAATAAATGCCTATCTCTGCTAAACAGCTTAAATGTCAGTTCCCCAGTACAGTAGAAGTCGGGTACATTGTGAAAGTGAGGATTTCTCATATTGGCGTTGCAATGAATGATTCAGCTGTGCAAATATTATAGCGCATTTGTGGACATTGGCTTGTGGAGTCTTGCAGCTCAGCGGTTAGAGCACTCGCCTCACAAGCAACAGCTTATGGGTTTGATTCCCGGCAGGGGAAACGTTGGATAACAACAACAACAACTTGGATTTATATAGCGCCCCCCCACGCCGGATGGCGTCTCAGAGCGTTTCACAGTAACGGATCCCGGGGCCGAGCCAGGGGGAGGGGGAGGACCAGGGGAGGGGGAGGAGCCAGGTGGAGGAGCCAGGTGGAGGGGGAGGAGCCAGGGGGGGGAGGAGCCAGGGGAGGGGGAGGAGCCCGGGGAGGGGAGGGGAGGAGCCAGGGGAGGGGGAGGAGCCAGGGGGAGGGGGAGGAGCCAGGGGAGGGGGAGGAGCCAGGGGAGGGGGAGGAGCCAGGGGGAGGGGAGGAAGGTGACCAAAGGTGCGGTCGAAAAGAAAGGTCTTGAACAGAGACCTGAAAATGGGAAGGGAGGGAACGAGACGAAGGGAGTAAGGAGGGGAGTTCCACAGCCTCGGGGCATAGTGGCTGAAGGCACGGCCACCGAGGTGGAGCGGAGGACTTGGGGGACGAGGAGGAGGCCAGACCCGGAGGAGCAAAGGCAATGGGTACTGTGCTGAGGAGAGAGGAGGTTAGAGCGGTCGAGGAGTGCAGAGGAGTGCAGGACTTGAATACAAGGCTGAGGATCTTGAAATCGATCCTTTCTGGAATAGGCAGTCAGTGCAGTCTGGCAAGGATTGGGGGGATCGGGAGCGGAATTTCGTGCGGGTGAGAATGCGGGGACAGAATTTTCGATGATTTGGATTTTATGGATGGTAGTGGATGGGAGACCGGCGAGAAGGGCGTTAGAGTAGTCCAGCCGAGAGGTAACAAAGGCATGGACAGGGTTTCAGCAGCTTTGGGAAGAGGTATTTTGGGTAAGTTTCCTTACTCAACATTTACTTAGCAGTAAGTAGAAACACAGCAGTTAGTCGATTGGTGGATCATTTTCTGAGGGTAATAATTCCTTTAAAAAAAATTGATCACTCAATCCGCGACTGTCTGAGGACGCTGCTGTGTGCAATTGGCTGCTGGGTTTCACCCACCAAATATACAGTCAATTCACTTTACAGTTTATTCTGTGAAGCTCTATAGGACGTCTCGAAGATGTGATAAGGCATTATATCAAATGGAAAGATTATTATTATGCTCATATCTAGGGGGAAACATTGAGGATTAAACAATACCCAGATTTTCTGGCTGCTGATCAACATAAAGACAATAAAAGGCATTCCTCAAAACACTTTTTTTAAAAAGAGTAATCCTTCAATGTATCAGTGTGGAAGAGATATCATGAGTTATTGTCATGTAGCCATGTAAATTTCTCACCTAGAGGGAGCGGGAGCGTTGGGAGAGCAATAGACCACCCCGCCCCCACCCACCACCCACTTCCCTTGGCTCCCAGCTCAGGTGCCCGGCCGCCAGCATCGAGCACTTCAAGACGTGCTTCCGACTTTAAACTTCATCTCCACATACTTCATCTCCTCCTAACACCTATCAACAGGCTCATTCCCTCCATTCAGTGGCCCCGGCCTACTTCACGTCCCCCGCCTCGCCTGCCCCACCATTGGCAGCCAGGCTTCCTGCCACTCTGCCCCCACCCCTGGAACTCCATCCTGCAGGCCCCCCGCCTCGCCCCCTCCCTTGCATCCTTCAAGACCCAGCATAAGATGCTCCTCTTCGACCATGCTTTCGATCACCCTCCTTCCCCCCAGCTCTCCAGTCTCCCAATCCCAACCCCAGCTCGGGTCCGAAACACTGATTGTCCAGCGCCTTGGGACGTCCTCCCAACGTGAAAGGCACTTTACACATGTAATTTTGTTGTTGTTGTTAAAAAAGGCGCTGTGTAAATATTGTTAATATAACATAACGTATCATAACATGCAGTAGCAGGAGTAGGCCATTTGGCCCTTCGAGCCTGCCCCGCCATTCAATCATGGCTGATCTTCTAATCTAACTTCAGCTAATAACCTGACGCTGCCTTATCCCCATATCCCTTAATCCCGTTTCCAATAAGAAATATGTCTATCTCAGTCTTGAATGTGTTCAATGATGAGCGTCAACAGCCCTTTGGGGTAGTGGATTCCATGCATTCACCGCCTTTGAGTGAAGACGTTCTTCCTCAACTCAGTGCGAAAGGGCTGCCTCTGATTTAAGGTTGTGACCCTGGTTTATTTCTCCAATCGGGGAAACAATCTCCCACTATCTACTTTATCATTGCCCTTTGATGATCTTATAGGTTCTATAAGATCCCCTCTAATTCTTCTATATTCCAGAGAATATAGGCCCAAATTGGTCAGCCTATCCTCGTAACTCATCCCTTCATCCCTGGTACTAACCAGTAAATCTACGCTGCGCCCCCTCCAAGGCAATACATCCTTCCTTAAATGAGGAGACCAAAAACTGGACACCTATCCCAGGTGTTGGTCTCACAGGGCCCTATACAGTTGCAGCAAGACTTCCCTACTCTTATACTCTAATCCTTTCATAATGAATGCTAACATACCGGTTGCCTTCCTAATTGCTGCTGCACCTGCAGACTAACTTTCTGTGATTGGTGTACAAGGACACCCGAGTCCCTCTGGACACTAACACATTCCAATCTCTCCCCTTCTAAAAAATAACCCGCTCTACTGTTTTTGCGACGGAGGTGGATGACTTCACACTTCCCTACATTATACTTCATCTGCCACCTCCTGCCCAATCACCTAACCTATCTATGTCTCGCTGCATTTTTTTAATGTCGTCCTCTGTGTTGACACTTCCTCTTAGTTTTGAGTCATCCGGAATTTAGATATATTAACTTCGATGTCCTCATCTCGATCGTTGATGTAGATGGTAAATAGCTGAGACCCAAGGACTGATCCTTGTGACACTCCACTAGTCACATCCCGCCAATCTGAAAAGGACCCGTTTATACCCACTCTTTGTTTCCTTCCCATTAACCATTCCCAATCCATGTTAATATGCTCCCTCCAATTCTGTGGGACCCTATCTTTTGGACTAACCTTTTATGCACACCTTATCGAATGCCTTCTGGAAGTTCCAAATAGACCATATCCACTGATTGACCCTTATCGAGTTTACTCGAAATATCCTCAAAAACTCTATGAGATTTGTCAAACATGACTTCCCTTTTGTAAAAGCCATCCACTGATTCACCCTTATCTCGTTTACTGGAAATATTCTCAAAAATCCCTTTTGTAAAGCCATGTTGACTTGGCCTAATTATATTGTGCCCTAAATACCGCACTACCACATCCTTAATCAACGATTCTAAAATTTTTCCTATCACTGATGTGAGACTAAGTGGCCTATGGTTCCCCATCTTTTCCTTTCCACCTTTTTTAAATAGTGGTGTGACATTTGCGATCTTCCAATCCATGGGGACTGTTCCAGAATCCAAGGAATTTTGGAAGATCAGACATGAGGCCTCCACTATCTCATAAGCTCCTCTTTTAAAACTCTGGATGCAAAACATCCGACCAGGGATTTGTCAGTTTTAGTGCTAACAGTTTCCCGAGCACCAATTCTCTAGTAATGAAAATTTCCCTAAGTTGCTCCTGTTCCTTATCCCTTTGGCGCATCTCTATTGTTGACAGACTGGTTGTGTCTTCTCGGTGAAGACAGATGCAAAGTACCTATTTAGGGACTCTGCCATGTCCGTGTCCCCCATTACAACTTCTCCCATCTCTGACTGAAGTGGACCTACATTTACCCTCACAGCCTATTCCTCCTAATGTATTTGTAAAAACTTTTACAATCTGACTTAATGTTCCTCGCTCGCTTACCCTCATACTCCTTTTTCTCGCTCTTAATGAGTTTTTTAGTTTTTTTTTGCTGATTTCTAAAACTCTCCCAATCTTCAGATTTGCTTCTTTTCTGGCAGATTTATAAGCTTTTTCTTTTAATTTGATGCTTTCCGTAATGATGCTTTGATGCTCCAGTTAGCCACGGATGAATTGCTTTCCCTCTGGTACTCTTATTCTGCAATGGAATATGCGACCGCTTCGAATTATGTACTACATCCTTAAATATTTGCCACTGTTAGTCTACATTTTTACCTCATAATCTGATTCTCCAGTCTATTTTTCTGCAACAGAATGTTTTCTGCAACCGAAACACAAAAATGTGGCTAATGTGGATTTCGGACATTACAAAACTCCGGCACCTTGCCATCAGCAGCCAATTTGCCATCAGCAGCCAATTTGCCATCAGCAGCCAAGGTTGGACAAGCCTGGGTTAAATTAATAATAATAATAATAATAATCCTCTGGTCGATCCCCACGCGGTGGCGCTCTCGCACATGACCAAAAAGACAAGAGGAAGGAGCGATAGACCTGCGAAGATATTGAGGCCAATTGAAAACGAAGCAGATGCACAAAGCATTTCATGCATCTCAATATACAAACATAAACTTTAATGTTTAAACTGTGGTTAATGTCACTCCTGCCTCTTGTTTTCCTTGCGCGTGCGCAAGACACCACCACCAGCGATCGACCAGGTGGAGACTCCTGATATAATGATTTGATTACATTTTGTACTTGTTTTAACAGAGATTGTTGGATCATACTTTGTCCATTTTCTTATCTGGAGTTGTACCCTCTTCAAGTAATGAGCATGAGTTATACAAATGTTACAGATCACAGAATGCTATGCTCTGCTGAATGAAGGAACACACACGCTGCCTGAGGACATATGGCACCCATGAATGTATATTGCTATGTATTTCACCTGAAATGGAAATTATTAAATATTTGTAGTACTGTGCTTTTAAGTGAAATTTTTGCTGATGATTGTACTCTTTTAACCTTACTAGAAATGAATCATGTCTCTCTTTTCTTGCCTAATGTCTTTGCTGTGCCTGGTAATGCTATGCTTTCAAGTGAGGTTGTATTGATAATTTTAAGGTATTCCTCGGGATGGACCTGTTGGATGTTTGTTGTCCTTTCCTCGCTTGGTTGGACACATTAATGAGGAGATGGGATGCACCACAAGATGGCTTGGGTGAGAGGTAGAACAATAAAGAGGCGCTGGTATGTGATAATGGGCTAACCTTGAGGTTAGTAATTGGAGAAAGTTGAGCTTTCTTATTTCAGGTCACTTTTTTAATGCAAAGCTGCCTTTGCTTATCAAAATCCATGTTTTTACTGTTGAGGTCAACATGTGGTCAGAGGTAGAAGGACCTTTTGTTACTTTTTGTGGGATGAAAAGATAAAAGCAAGAAGGTGGTATCTGAGATAGATCAGATGGTTAGGAAGGATTAAACAAGCAAGTGGGTATAAAACCAAGCTGTGGTTTGAGCGCTTCACAATAACGGATCCCGGGGCTGAGCCAGGGGGAGGGGGAGGAAAGTGACCAAAGGCGCGGGTCAAAGAGAAAGATTTTCAGCAGAGACCTGAAAATAGGAAAAGAGGGAGTGAGGAAGGGGGTTCCTGAGCCTCGGGGCATAGTAGCTGAAGGCATAGCCGCCGAGGATGGAGCGGAGGATTGGAGGGAGGAAGAGGCCAGACCCGGAGGAACGAAGGCAACGGGTACTGTTTTGAGGAGAGAGGAGGTCAGAGAGGTAGGGAGGTGCAGAGGAGGGATTTGAAGACAAGGGTGAGGATCTTGAAGTCAATCCTCTCCGGGACAGGCAGCCAGTGCAGTCTGGCAAGAACTGGGGTAATCGGGAGCGGAGTTTGGTGCGGGTAAGAATGCGGGGTGGCAGAGTTTGAATCATTTGGATTTTATGGATGGTAGTGGAGGGGAGACCGGCGAGGAGGGCGTTAGAGTAGTCCAGCCGAGAGATGACAAAGGAATGGACCAGGGTTTCAACGGCTTTCGGAGAGAGGTATTGGCAGAAACAGGCGATGCGTCGGAGGTGGAAGAAAGCGGTACTGGTGAGGGACCGGATGTGGGGGAGGAAAGATAATTGGGGGTTGAACCTGACTCCTAAGTTGCGTGCGGGTTCGGAGAGTTTTGGGGGGAGGTCGGGTAGGTGGAGGAGGTGAGAAACATGAGATTTTAGACTTTGACGAGAGCCAAAGTGTATGGCATCCGTCTTGTCAACGTTCATCTGAAGGTAATTTGCACTCATTCAACCCCTGAGATCTCACAGGCAGCTAACAGAACATCAGGGGACTGGGGTCGCAAAGAGAGGTGGAAAAATAGAGTTGGGCGTCATCCGCGTACATGTGGAAATGTACCCCATGTCTGCGGATGACATCCCCAAGAGGGAAAACACAGCCGTCGTTGGTGGAACAGAGGAGATGTGGGATGTGTAGAAGACCCAAGCTGCCTGAGTGAAGAGGATGGGGAGAGTGGGATCTGAGCAGGTCGCAGAAGTAGAGAGATGCTCCGGGCTTGACGTGATTTGTAGGTGAGTGTGAGGTTCTTGCAATCAATTTCAAGTTAAAGTTCCTGAACATTTGCTTCTGTAAAAAAACACCCTTTGGCCATTTTCAAGGTGAACTTGAAGGTGTTGGACCACTGGATATCGATCGTGTATGTGGAAGCCCAAATTTCTCCAGATTGCTTCATTGGTGTTCACATATTGGCCCATCTGGTAGTATGTTATCTCGTCTCTTCGGGCTTCCTCCCGCTACTGAGTCCAAACACAGCCATGTCACATCCCCTGTTCACATATTTGCACGCATATTTGATGCTCTTAATAGAGTTGCAAAACTCAACATTGATGTGAGCGTTGAAGAGCTGGAAGTGATAGGGATTAATGGTTGTCTACTTCCACCAGATGTTTGTCAGTCCTGCATGGGATCCACCACCTCCAGTTGACCTCCGCCTGTGCAAAGGATACCCATCATGACCTGTTTGGGTCTCCTGTATGAAGCATCTTGGATATTGCATTGGCAGGAGCCATCTTTCACGCACGGAGATTTTCTGGTGAATTGTCCACATGGGCCGTGAATCATTTGTTTCTTTATGATTTCAAAGAGCACAGGGTCTCGGTCTGGGTTTGGCAGTTCTGCAGATTTGGTTCTGTCGATTTGGTTCGGCCGCATTTTTCGATGAGCCACAGAAGAATGAGGAAGACCACACTAAACCTTGCGTTTTGTATAGCGCCTTATCAAGTCTCAAAAACACTTCATAGGATTTACTATGAAATGAAGTGACTGTGTATTTGTAGGCAAACAGAGCAGTACAATTGTGCACATCAATGTCCCACATACAGCCATAAAATTAATGACTAATTTTTATTTGATAGATTGTTGACCAGGACACCGGGAGAGAGAAACTCCCTTCACTTTTCAAATGGTGATCTTTAACATCCACTTGAACAGGCAGGCGGGACCTCGGTTTACTGTCTCATCACCTCCGACAATGTAGCGCTCCCCAGTACTTCATTGGAGTGTCATCTCAGACCATGTGAGTTCAAGTCCAGATGTGGAAATTGGACCCACAACCTGACTCGAAGACAGGAGCGCTATCACTGAGCCAAGCTGAGATCTCTGCAGAATGGTTTCACTCAAAAAATGTACAGTCAATTCACTGTACAGTTTATTCTGTGAAATGTCTAGAAGACATAAAAAGCACTATACCGAATGCAAGGATTTTTATTATATTATGAACAAAAAAAGGAAATTGAAACCAGTTTTTGAGGTGCAAAACATACATAACGGCTAAATTATATAAAGTGCTGGTGAGACCTTATTTGGAGTGCTTTGTACTATTTTGCGCATCAAATCTTAGGAGAGATATACTAATCTTGGAGGGGTTTCAGCGACTTCAGTGGATTAAAGATGGGATAAAAGGGTTTGACTGATGAGTGGTTACTTTACATTCCCTGGAGTTAAGAAATATATAGGATAATTTGATTCAGGGATCGTGTATAAATTAATGAAAAGAATGGACAAACTAGATACTGGATAATTCTTCTGGGGATCCAAAACATACACATACTCTTAAAATTAGAGTTGTTAAAAGTGAGAACAGAAAATATTTTTTCAGTTTGAAAAGAAGTTTGAGAGATACTTGGCAACTGAAAGGTGTGAAAAAAGCAGAGATTGGGTTGAAAGTCCTGTCGATAGAATCGCATCATTTAGAATCATAGAATATTACAGCAGAGAAGGCCATTCAACCCATCGTGCGTGTGCCAGCTCTTTGGAAGATCTACTTTTACCTTCAAATACAAAATTACATTTGTATTGCGACTTTCACGTCAGGAGGACGTCCCAAGGTGCTGGATTTGGACCCGACCCTCATAGCAAAACTGTCTCTTTCCCCAATGATAAACTCCTCTCTACGACCTCCCAACTCGGTCATTGCCTATGGCCAGCAAACACCGGCTTCCTTCATGTCCCGCACCCCCACCGTCACCATTTTGCCCCCACTCTCTGAAGCTCCTTTCCCAGAGTCCCTCCAACTAACTTGCTTCATCTCTCCTCGATCAAGGCACCTGAGGACCTAACTCTTTGATCATTGCTTTAGGTCATCTATGACTAAGTCAACCGGTAGGGAAGTTTGGTGTCAGGTCCCAGGTGAGTCAGCGGTGGTCACCTCCCTCCCTACCTGTCCCCTCAGGTTACCAATACCCTTATTCATGTTTCCGTTATGTCCAGGCTTGACTACGCTGTCTCCCTGCTCACTGGAATTTCTAACTCTTACATCCACAAACTGCAGATTATTCAGAATTCTGCAGTTTGTGTTCTCTCCCATACGAAGCTCTGGAAGCCGATTAACCCCATCTTCGCCCGGCTTCACGTTTCCCCAGAGGATTGCATTTAAGATCCTTGTCCTTACTTTCAAAGCCCTCCACCATCTTCCTCCTCTTGTCCTCCACGACCTACTAACACTTTAGCAACCTTCCTGTTCCCTCCGCTCGGCGGGCACTGGTCTACTCCACATCCCCCACCAGCCTGCCCCACCATCGGTGGTTGGGCGTTCAGCCATTCTGCTCCCACCCTCTGGAACTCCATCCCCGAATCCCCCCACCTCACCCCTTAAATTGCCTCCTTCAAGGCTCGTCTCAAGACCTTCCTCTTTGACCATGCCTTCAGTCAGCCTCCCACCCACCTTGCCCTCCACCCTTCTTGATTTCAATCCCCAGCGCTCGGGTGCAAACCCTTGACTGTTCAGCGATTTAGGACATCCTCCTGAGGTGAAAGACACTACTCAAATGCAATTTGTTGTCGTTGGCCGCACTGAGACATTTTGACATGAATGAGGAGGTGAGAATATGAAAATGGAACCAGGTAGGGAAGTTGATGTGGCAATCTTCTTCAGAAAGGTAGACACAATTATGGTAACTGAATGGTCAGCCAGTGAGTTTTGAATATAGAATGTGCTATAACATTCCATGATTCAGGAATTTTATTGTGAGAAGCTTAAAGAAGTTTTTGCCATGATAAGAATCAATAAAAATCCAGTTCATTCTTTCTGCTGAAAGTGGCAGCATCTGAAATGGAGCTGGAAGGAGGAGCAATGTGATGCATAATGAACTTTCTTGTACGTCAAATTGTGTAAAGTGAAACTGAAAGTAGATTCCAGAAGGCAGTACCAGAGCCTCGGAGAGCAGTAGCTGAAGGCACAGCTGCCAGTGGTGCAACGGAGGATTCGGGGGACGAGGCCAGACCTGGTGGAGCCAGCCATAGCCTGAGTGGGGTCGGGGTCCCAGGCCAGCCATAGCCTGAGTGGGGTCGGGGTCCCAGGCCAGCCATAGCCTGAGTGGGGGCCGGGGTCCCAGGCCGACCATAGCAAGAGGCGGGGACTGGCAGACAGCTGTAGGTTGGACCGGGATCTCGGGGATCCTGAGTTGGGGCGGGTGTCTCGGGGACCGGGGTCTCGGGACCCTGAGGTGGAGCGGGTGTCTCGGGGATCGAGTGGCGGCCATTTTCTGGTCAGGGGGAGCCGTCGTTTTGCATTTCCCGCCATTCTGTGTGACGTCACTTCCGCACATCAGGTTTGAATCCCTGGTGGCAGCGACAGTACAGTACAGTCCATCTTATACCAGTGTCTCCCTCCATCCCATTCTCTGTCTGTCTGTCTGTCTGTCTGTCTGGCTGGCTGGCTGTCTGTCTGTCTGACCACAGTGAGCGCCCACCCCCCTCTGCGTCACCTCCAGCTCCCACAGCCTCCTCCAGGCTGACAATGTCCCTCTAATCCACCGCCTCTCGTCTCAGAGTGCGCATCTTGGCTACCGCCCCCGACCCGAGCTGCCCTCCCTCAAAATGTCCCCCTCCCTGCAACTCTCCCACTCTGTCCTGCTCTCCCTCCGCCCTCCCTGCCTCCTATCTCTGCTTAACCCCCCGCACTGCCTCCCTCTGTTCCAGCCTGGGAATCCTCTGCCGAGCTCATCCGGGCTATACATCGACTGCCCCATTCCCCATTACCACGGCAAGCCACCCCGGGCTCAGACCCCGGTGGCTAACCTCTCTTCCCCCATCTGCATCCCCACCCTCCCTGCCAACCAATCCACTTCCCTCTCCCATCCCACATATCCCTCTGCCAACTGTCCACTCCGCATTGGCCTTCAAAACATCCGCTCCATCTCCAACAAGACCGTGGCCGTCAATGAACTCACCCTCGATGAGAAGATTGACATGGCCCGAACTGAAACCTGGATCATCCCAGGCAACACCTTCCCCCTCACTGAGACCACACCACCTGGCTAAACCTACCACCATGCCCCACGCCCCAACCACCGTGATAGTGGTGGTGTGGCCTTCATATCCAGGGTGTCACTTGCCCTATCTCCCTAGTCCACCGGCTCATTCCCTTCTTTCGAACACCTTACCTTCTGCCATCCCTCCCACCTCTGTAAAAATCCTTCTAGTTTAGCGCCCCCCAAAATCCTCTGGCTGGACCTCATCAAAACCTACTGCTTTGCTCTCAACTCAGCCAAATCGTCCTTCTATTCCAGGTTAATTCTGGAGGTGAAGGGCAACCCCAAGCGCCTGTTCTCCTCCGTCCTCCCCGCCACGCCTCGCAGATTCTTTCCTCTGGCTCTCACTGCGAGAAAATGCTGCACTTCCTCGAGCTCAGCTGCCACTGCCCCCCTAACTTCCACCCCCTCCCTATCCTCACTCCACACTCCAACAATTACCCATCCCTCCTTCCACCCTCTGAACCTGTCACCCCCTCCTCTATCTTCACAACCATATCCTCCATGAAGCCCACCACCTGCTCCCTGGACCCCATCCCCACCCTTCTACCTAAATCCCAGCTCCATCTCCTTTCCCCACTACTCGACAACAATAATAATAATAATCCTAATAATAATAACATCATCAACCATCTCCGTGTAATCTGGCTCTGTTCCTTCCGCCCTCAAAACAGCCACTGTCACCCCCACCTTGAAGAAATCTTCCCTTGACACATCACAGCTATCCACCCATCTCAAACTTCCCTTTCCTATCCAAGATCCTTGAGAGACATGTTGCCTCCCAGCTTCGCTCTTTTCTCTCCTCCCTCTCCCTCTGTGAACCCCTCCAATCGGGTTTCCTGCTGCCCACAGCATGGAAGCTGCTCTGGTCAATGTCACAAACAACATCCTGACCATGTGTGACCAAGGCTCCATCTGCCTCCTTGTCCTCCTTGACCTCTCCGCTGCCTTTGACACTGTGGACCATTCAATTCTCCTCCACCGCCTCTCCTCAAACCTCAACCTTCGAGGTTCTGTCCTCGACTGGTTCAGGTCCTAAGTTTCACTCCACCTCCACTTTGTCGCAGCAAATGGTTTCTCCTCCAGCCCCCACACCGTCTCGTGCGGTGTTCCTCAGGGCTCTGTCCTGGGTCCCCTCCTCTTCACCCTCTACATGCTCCCACTTGGTGACATCATTCGCAGACATGGGATAAATTTCTCTCTGCTCTCTATCTCTCTACCTCCACCCTCAACTCCAGGACCACTGGTGTCCTGACCGACTGCCTGTCCGACATCAAGTCCTGGACGAGGGTCAACTTTCTCCAGCTGAATGTCAGCAAGATCGAGACCCTTCTGATTGGCTCATGCCAGCGCCTCTGCACCTCGGGCGCTGGCAGCATTAACCTCCACGGCCGCACATTCAACCTCACTAAGCCAGTCAGGAACCTGGGTGTTTTGTTTGACCCTGAACTGCCCTTTCTCCCCCATATCCGCACCATGACCGGCACTGCCTACCACCACCTACACAACATTGGCAGACTCCGTCACTGCCTCACCCCTCAGGCTACCGAAACCTTATCCATGCATTCGTCACATCAACGCGCAATGACGGAAACTCCCTCCTCATCGACCTTCCTAACTCTTCCCTTCACAAGCTGCAGATCATCCTAAACTCTGCAGCTCGTGTACTCTCACGCACCAGGTTTTGTGACCCCATCACTCCCACCCTCGACCGACTCCACTGGCTCCTCATCCACCAGAGGATCGACCTCAAGATCCTCGTCCTCACGTTCAAGGCCATCCATGGCTTTGCCCCCTCCTACCTCTCTGACCTGCTGACTCCCTACCAACCTGTCCGCTCCCTCCGTTCAGCGGGCTCCGGTCTGCTCCATGGCTCCCGCCTGACCTGCCCATCCCACCGTCCCTTCGCCTTGCTTCCTCTCTAGCCTCCTTCAAGGTCGGTCTCAAGACCCTTCTCTTCGACCGTGACTTTGGTCACCCTCTCTGCCTTCCCTCACCCCTCCACCAACCCTCCCCCATGCTTGGACCCCGACACCTGACTGTTCAGCGCTTTGGGACGTCTCCCGATGTGAAAGGCGCTCTATAAATGTAATTTTGTTGTTGCTATTGTTGTTGAGGTGTTGATATTAATTTTACTTTCCCGGGGTATACTTGCTGAGGAGATTTGATTTTTGTTAACGTTTTAGCAATCAGCTACAAGGCTTTGGATCGAGTTCACAACATCAGTAAAAGTGAATGTTTTCGTCTCCGTTGGGTGCTGTGCTTTTTGTCTTTAATTTTTAGGATTCTTGATACATATTAAAAATGCTGGCAAAATGTGACCGTTTTGCACGAGAATACTGAAGACTAAGAGGGGATATAAACAAGGTGCCTAAAGGTGCATGAGATGTTAGATCAGGAATCTTTCTCTAGTTGGGGAATTGCTGACAAAAGACTTTTTTTTGTGAGCTGGATGCCTGACACATGTGGAAACCATAACCTGGGCCAATAGAAAATTGCAGGAATATTTGTCAAATATCGAGGGGCATTTGACAAATTTTACGGAAAACTATGGAGAAATTTGATAACTTTTTGGAAAATTGTGGAGGGTTCATTGGTGTTATTGAGAGACGCATTTTGTGAAACAACCCGGATTAAAACTATAGGCGTATATTTCCTGAACATGTAGTTATGTTTAAAATACTAAACATTTTAATTTGTATGGTACAGCACTTACCACAAATTTGACGCAGGAGTTCACTTTAGGCTGAGCATTGCGTGGATAGACGAGAGTAGTGTCGTGCAGCTGGTATTTCTATCGTGGTTCTCTCACTTGCGGGCAAAGCCAATTTCCTGCTCACACCACTTCCGTGGACCCAACACTCCCTGTGCCAATCAGCTTCACCTTCAGAAGTGTGGCTGCACTTTACTGTTGGCCCGGCCCATCACTGTGCTTTAGAGTATCCAAACCGAGCTGAGATTTCCATACATCCCACCTACACATGGAGATCCCAGAGATAGATTGTTGGAATGGAATGTGCACTCTCTCCCTGGAGGGACTCATCCTGCCTTACCTAATTCTGGAAAGTATTAAGCGCAGGTTGGCAAAGGTTTGGGGACCCCAGAGTGTGCACTGGGGTAACTGCTGGAGTCTATCCAACTAAAACTGCCTATCTTGCCATTGATATTGTTGTCTGGCAACCTTTCCCACTGCTTGTCCAGGGAGGACCAACCGCCCCATTAGGGCTTTGGCTTGTAGAGTTAACAGGAGCTGAGTGGGATGAATCCCAGCCCTCATTGACTAGTCTGCTCTTCCATGTTCTGCCGATGAACTAGGCTGGCATCAGCAGTGTCCTGGAATACTGTGGACTCGGCGGTTCAGGAAACACACTACCGAGATCGCCACAGAGGGCTGGCTTGATTCCAATATTTCGTTGCCAAGCATACCAAAACAGGATTTTACTATATTATCCTTCTTTGCCTCTGTTACCTTTTCTTCACTACCTGTCTCCGTTGCTTAAGGCTTCTCCACTCAAGCTGCTACTTAGTTTTCCCTTTCCTCTTCATAGACATGTCCAACATCTCTAGCTTACTTTAGCTACAGGATTTGTGGAGTCCTGTAGCTCAGTGGTTAGAGCACTCGCTTTGCAAGTGAGAGACCTGAGTTCAATTCCAGGCAGAGGGCGAAACCTTGGGCAAGTTTCCTTACTCCACACAGAGCCTCGTTGATGAGATTTCCGTGTTAGCATAAAAAAAGCATTTGGTCAATCAATTCACGACCGTTGGTGGGACACTGCTATGTGCAATTGGCTGCTGCGTTTCACCCACAAAACACACTGTTACTACACTTGACAGTATATTCTATGAAGCGATTTGAGACATCTCAATGACGTGATAAGGCGCTATATCAAATGCAGTGATTATTATTATTATATTAATATTCTTGGTCTGGGAGTCCCATGTGAAGTTCTTTGGGAGCTCAAAGTAGAGAAGGATTCTTGCAAACACACATAGTTCAAAGAATGCAGTTAGCATGGTTTTGGGAGGTTTAGGTTCCTGAACATTTGCTTCTGTAAAAAAACACCCTTTGGCCATTTTCACGGTGAACTTGAAGGTGTTGGACCGCTGGATATCGATCGTGTATGTGGAAGCCCAAATTTCTCCAGATTGCTTCATTGGTGTTCATATATTGACCCATCTGGTAGTATGTTATCTCGTCTCTTCGGGCTTCCTCCCGCTACTGAGTCCAAACACAGCCATGTCACATCCCCTGTTCACATATTTGCACGCATATTTGATGCTCTTAACAGAGTTGCAAAACTCAACATTGATGTGAGCGTTGAAGAGCCAAAAGTGATAGGGATTGTACGGGACAACCCAATGGTTGTCTACTTCCACCAGATGTTTGTCAGTCCTGCATGGGATCCACCACCTCCAGTTGACCTCCGCCTGTGCAAAGGATACCCATCATGACCTGTTTGGGTCTCCTGTATGAAGCTCCTTGGATATTGCATTGGCAGGAGCCATATTTCACGCAGGGAGATTTTCTGGTGAATTGTCCACATGGGCCGTGAATCATTTGTTTCTTTACGATTTCAAAGAGCACAGGGTCTCGGTCTGGGTTTGGTAGTTCTGCAGAGATCACATTGTCGATTTGGTTCGGCCGCATTTTTTCGATGAGCCACAGAAGAATGTGTGCATGAGGAAGACCACACTTTTGCCACTCAATGGTGTAGAGCTAACAACGGACTTTGCCAAAGACATGATTTTTGGTGAAAAGATCCATAAGTTTAAGAACCTTGAGGTCTTTGCAAGACCTTTCCGATGAATATAAATCGTGTCTCTACGTCAATCGGTTAATGAGATATTGGCAAATACACCCCCAAACAGACATTGTCGTTTAATTAATTAGTTTATATTCTTTATCACCTTTTCTTTAATACTTTGGAATTCATTTCTGAGATGATAAATAATTTTAAAAACCTTGCGTTTTGTATAGCGCCTTATCAAGTCTCAAAAACACTTCACAGGATTTACTATGAAATGAAGTGACTGTGTATTTGTAGGCAAACAGAGCAGTACAATTATGCACATCAATGTCCCACATACAGCCATAAAATTAATGACTAATTTTTATTTGATAGATTGTTGACCAGAACACCGGGAGAGAGAAACTCCCTTCACTTTTCAAATGGTGATCTTCAACATCCACTTGAACAGGCAGGCGGGACCTCGGTTTACTGTCTCATCACCTCCGACAATGTAGCGCTCCCCAGTACTTCATTGGAGTGTCATCTCAGACCATGTGAGTTCAAGTCCAGACGTGGAAATTGGACCCACAACCTGACTCGAAGACAGGAGCGCTATCACTGAGCCAAGCTGAGATCTCTGCAGAATGGTTTCACTCAAAAAATGTACAGTCAATTCACTGTACAGTTTATTCTGTGAAATGTCTAGAAGACATAAAAAGCACTATACCAAATGCAAGGATTTTTATTATATTATGAACAAAAAAAGGAAATTGAAACCAGTTTTTGAGGTGCAAAACATACATAACGGCTAAGTTATATAAAGTGCTGGTGAGACCTTATTTGGAGTGCTTTGTACTATTTTGCGCATCAAATCTTAGGAGAGATATACTAATCTTGGAGGGGTTTCAGCGACTTCAGTGGATTAAAGATGGGATAAAAGGGTTTGACTGATGAGTGGTTACTTTACATTCCCTGGAGTTAAGAAATATATAGGATAATTTGATTCAGGGATCGTGTATAAATTAATGAAAAGAATGGACAAACTAGATACTGGATAATTCTTCTGGGGATCCAAAACATACACATACTCTTAAAATTAGAGTTGTTAAAAGTGAGAACAGAAAATATTTTTTCAGTTTGAAAAGAAGTTTGAGAGATACTTGGCAACTGAAAGGTGTGAAAAAAGCAGAGATTGGGTTGAAAGTCCTGTCGATAGAATCGCATCATTTAGAATCATAGCATATTACAGCAGAGAAGGCCATTCAACCCATCGTGCGTGTGCCAGCTCTTTGGAAGATCTACTTTTACCTTCAAATACAAAATTACATTTGTATTGCGACTTTCACGTCAGGAGGACGTCCCAAGGTGCTGGATTTGGACCCGACCCTCATAGCAAAACTGTCTCTTTCCCCAATGATAAACTCCTCTCTACGACCTCCCAACTCGGTCATTGCCTATGGCCAGCAAACACCGGCTTCCTTCATGTCCCGCACCCCCACCGTCACCATTTTGCCCCCACTCTCTGAAGCTCCTTTCCCAGAGTCCCTCCAACTAACTTGCTTCATCTCTCCTCGATCAAGGCACCTGAGGACCTAACTCTTTGATCATTGCTTTAGGTCATCTATGACTAAGTCAACCGGTAGGGAAGTTTGGTGTCAGGTCCCAGGTGAGTCAGCGGTGGTCACCTCCCTCCCTACCTGTCCCCTCAGGTTACCAATACCCTTATTCATGTTTCCGTTATGTCCAGGCTTGACTACGCTGTCTCCCTGCTCACTGGAATTTCTAACTCTTACATCCACAAACTGCAGATTATTCAGAATTCTGCAGTTTGTGTTCTCTCCCATACGAAGCTCTGGAAGCCGATTAACCCCATCTTCGCCCGGCTTCACGTTTCCCCAGAGGATTGCATTTAAGATCCTTGTCCTTACTTTCAAAGCCCTCCACCATCTTCCTCCTCTCGTCCTCCGCGACCTACTAACACTTTAGCAACCTTCCTGTTCCCTCCGCTCGGCGGGCACTGGTCTACTCCACATCCCCCACCAGCCTGCCCCACCATCGGTGGTTGGGCGTTCAGCCATTCTGCTCCCACCCTCTGGAACTCCATCCCCGAATCCCCCCACCTCACCCCTTAAATTGCCTCCTTCAAGGCTCGTCTCAAGACCTTCCTCTTTGACCATGCCTTCAGTCAGCCTCCCACCCACCTTGCCCTCCACCCTTCTTGATTTCAATCCCCAGCGCTCGGGTGCAAACCCTTGACTGTTCAGCGATTTAGGACATCCTCCTGAGGTGAAAGACACTACTCAAATGCAATTTGTTGTCGTTGGCCGCACTGAGACATTTTGACATGAATGAGGAGGTGAGAATATGAAAATGGAACCAGGTAGGGAAGTTGATGTGGCAATCTTCTTCAGAAAGGTAGACACAATTATGGTAACTGAATGGTCAGCCAGTGAGTTTTGAATATAGAATGTGCTATAACATTCCATGATTCAGGAATTTTATTGTGAGAAGCTTAAAGAAGTTTTTGCCATGATAAGAATCAATAAAAATTCAGTTCATTCTTTCTGCTGAAAGTGGCAGCATCTGAAATGGAGCTGGAAGGAGGAGCAATGTGATGCATAATGAACTTTCTTGTACGTCAAATTGTGTAAAGTGAAACTGAAAGTAGATTCCAGAAGGCAGTACCAGAGCCTCGGAGAGCAGTAGCTGAAGGCACAGCTGCCAGTGGTGCAACGGAGGATTCGGGGGACGAGGCCAGACCTGGTGGAGTGAAGGCCACGGGTATTGTTGTGAGTGGAGAGGAGGTCAGAGAGGTAGGCGGGTGCAGAGGACTCCTTGCATTTGATATAACACTTTTCACGTCTTCTCGATGTCTCAAAACACTTCACAGAATGTGTTGTAGAGTGAATTGCCTGTATATTTGTGGGCAAATGCGGGCGGCAGAGTTCTGGATGACCTGGATTTTATGGATGGTAGTGGAGCGGAGACCGGTGAAGAGGGCATTTGAATAGTCCAGCAAAGGCTTGGACTAGAGTTTTGGCGGCTTTTGGGGTGAGGTATTGGCGGAGACGGGCGATGCGTCAGAGGTGGTAGAAGGCGGTGCAGGTGAGGGACCAGATGTGGGGCAGGAAGGATAATTGGGGGTTGAACTTGATGCCTGGATTCCATACGGTTTCGGAGAGTTTTAGGGGGAGGTCGGGTAGGTGGAGGAGGTGAGAACCGTGTGATTTAAGACGTTGACGAGAGCCAAAGAGTAGAATGGGTATAGGTGGAGATCCAGGGCCACCTGACAGGTCATCTCCCTCCCTGTGTGGGGCATGTCACCGCGGGAGATGTTCGTTGTCTGGGCTGCGTCCGGACCAACTGCAGAGAGAGGCTCAGGGCAACCGGGATTCCAGCCTCAGATCCCGGGCAGGGAATTGGCGGAAGCAACGGGAGGGTTCGGGGAGGGGATGACGCTCTGGGTGAAAGGCTCAACGGGAAGGCTGTCGCTGATCAGTCGCGAGCGGCAGAGCCTCGAAAACACGTGTAAACTGAGCGGGACTCACAGAAGCGACGTCAGGCAGCGGCGGGGATCACGGTCTCTGTCTCCCGCGGATCGGGTCGGGACCGGCGGTGGCCAGAGCGAGGGCCGGGGCCTAACTTGATCAAGTCCTTCGAGGTAGTAACTGAAAGCGTAGATGAAGGCAACGCTCTGGATGTCATGTATTTGGGTTTCCAGAAGATGCGGAGAGAGGGCAAGTGAAGAAACTCGAGACGCACAGATTATGGCAGGAAAAGTGATGGTTTGGGATAGAAAAGTGGCGGAAGGATAGGAAGCAGAAAATTGGACAGTTATTATCAAAAACAGGTATTATTATTGCAACTACTCCGTTCACATCCATCACAGAAACTTTATCCCAATCAATGGCTTAGCCCGAGTGTGGGGCCGGGGTCCGAGGCCGACCATAGCCAGAGTGGGGTCGGGGTCCCAGGCCAGCCATAGCCTGAGTGGGGGCCGGGGTCCCAGGCCGACCATAGCAAGAGGCGGGGACTGGCAGACAGCTGTAGGTTGGACCGGGATCTCGGGGATCCTGAGTTGGGGCGGGTGTCTCGGGGACCGGGGTCTCGGGACCCTGAGGTGGAGCGGGTGTCTCGGGGATCGAGTGGCGGCCATTTTCTGGTCAGGGGGAGCCGTCGTTTTGCATTTCCCGCCATTCTGTGTGACGTCACTTCCGCACATCAGGTTTGAATCCCTGGTGGCAGCGACAGTACAGTACAGTCCATCTTATACCAGTGTCTCCCTCCATCCCATCCTCTGTCTGTCTGTCTGTCTGTCTGTCTGGCTGGCTGGCTGGCTGGCTGGCTGTCTGTCTGACCACAGTGAGCGCCCACCCCCCTCTGCGTCACCTCCAGCTCCCACAGCCTCCTCCAGGCTGACAATGTCCACTAATCCACCGCCTCTCGTCTCAGAGTGCGCATCTTGGCTACCGCCCCCGACCCGAGCTGCCCTCCCTCAAAATGTCCCCCTCCCTGCAACTCTCCCACTCTGTCACTGCTCTCCCTCCGCCCTCCCTGCCTCCTATCTCTGCTTAACCCCCCGCACTGCCTCCCTCTGTTCCAGCCTGGGAATCCTCTGCCGAGCTCATCCGGGCTATACATCGACTGCCCCATTTCCCCATTACCACGGCAAGCCACCCCGGGCTCAGACCCGGTGGCTAACCTCTCTTCCCCCATCTGCATCCCCACCCTCCCTGCCAACCAATCCACTACCCTCTCCCATCCACATATCCCTCTGCCAACTGTCCACTCCGCATTGGCCTTCAAAACATCCGCTCCATCTCCAACAAGACCGTGGCCGTCAATGAACTCACCCTCGATGAGAAGATTGACATGGCCCGAACTGAACCTGGATCATCCCAGGCAACACTCCCCTCACTGAGACCACACCACCTGGCTAACCTACCACCATGCCCCACGCCCCAACCACCGTGATGGTGGTGGTGTGGCCTTCATATCCAGGGTGTCACTTGCCCTATCTCCCTAGTCCACCGGCTCATTCCTTCTTTCGAACACCTTACCTTCTGCCATCCCTCCCACCTCTGTAAAAATCCTTCTAGTTTAGCGCCCCCCCAAAATCCTCTGGCTGGACCTCATCAAAACCTACTGCTTTGCTCTCAACTCAGCCAAATCGTCCTTCTATTCCAGGTTAATTCTGGAGGTGAAGGGCAACCCCAAGCGCCTGTTCTCCTCCGTCCTCCCCGCCACGCCTCGCAGATTCTTTCCTCTGGCTCTCACTGCGAGAAAATGCTGCACTTCCTCGAGCTCAGCTGCCACTGCCCCCCTAACTTCCACCCCCTCCCTATCCTCACTCCACACTCCAACAATTACCCATCCCTCCTTCCACCCCTCTGAACCTGTCAACCCCTCCTCTATCTTCACAACCATATCCTCCATGAAGCCCACCACCTGCTCCCTGGACCCCATCCCCACCCTTCTACTTAAATCCCAGCTCCATCTCCTTTCCCCACTACTCGACAACAATAATAATAATAATCCTAATAATAATAACATCATCAACCATCTCCGTGTAATCTGGCTCTGTTCCTTCCCCCTCAAAACAGCCACTGTCACCCCACCTTGAAGAAATCTTCCCTTGACACATCACAGCTATCCACCCATCTCAAACTTCCCTTTCCTATCCAAGATCCTTGAGAGACATGTTTCCCAGCTTCGCTCTTTTCTCTCCTCCCTCTCCCTCTGTGAACCCCTCCAATCGGGTTTCCTGCTGCCCACAGCATGGAAGCTGCTCTGGTCAATGTCACAAACAACATCCTGACCATGTGTGACCAAGGCTCCATCTGCCTCCTTGTCCTCCTTGACCTCTCCGCTGCCTTTGACACTGTGGACCATTCAATTCTCCTCCACCGCCTCTCCTCAAACCTCAACCTTCGAGGTTCTGTCCTCGACTGGTTCAGGTCCTAAGTTTCACTCCACCTCCACTTTGTCGCAGCAAATGGTTTCTCCTCCAGCCCCCACACCGTCTCGTGCGGTGTTCCTCAGGGCTCTGTCCTGGGTCCCCTCCTCTTCACCCTCTACATGCTCCCACTTGGTGACATCATTCGCAGACATGGGATAAATTTCTCTCTGCTCTCTATCTCTCTACCTCCACCCTCAACTCCAGGACCACTGGTGTCCTGACCGACTGCCTGTCCGACATCAAGTCCTGGACGAGGGTCAACTTTCTCCAGCTGAATGTCAGCAAGATCGAGACCCTTCTGATTGGCTCATGCCAGCGCCTCTGCACTCGGGCGCTGGCAGCATTAACCTCCACGGCCGCACATTCAACCTCACTAAGCCAGTCAGGAACCTGGGTGTTTTGTTTGACCCTGAACTGCCCTTTCTCCCCCATATCCGCACCATGACCGGCACTGCCTACCACCACCTACACAACATTGGCAGACTCCGTCACTGCCTCACCCCTCAGGCTACCGAAACCTTATCCATGCATTCGTCACATCAACGCGCAATGACGGAAACTCCCTCCTCATCGACCTTCCTAACTCTTCCCTTCACAAGCTGCAGATCATCCTAAACTCTGCAGCTCGTGTACTCTCACGCACCAGGTTTTGTGACCCCATCACTCCCACCCTCGACCGACTCCACTGGCTCCTCATCCACCAGAGGATCGACCTCAAGATCCTCGTCCTCACGTTCAAGGCCATCCATGGCCTTGCCCCCTCCTACCTCTCTGACCTGCTGGACTCCCTACCAACCTGTCCGCTCCCTCCGTTCAGCGGGCTCCGGTCTGCTCCATGGCTCCCGCCTGACCTGCCCATCCCACCGTCCCTTCGCCTTGCTTCCTCTCTAGCCTCCTTCAAGGTCGGTCTCAAGACCCTTCTCTTCGACGTGACTTTGGTCACCCTCTCTGCCTTCCCTCACCCCTCCACCAACCCTCCCCCATGCTTGGACCCCGACACCTGACTGTTCAGCGCTTTGGGACGTCTCCCCGATGTGAAAGGCGCTCTATAAATGTAATTTTGTTGTTGCTATTGTTGTTGAGGTGTTGATATTAATTTTACTTTCCCGGGGTATACTTGCTGAGGAGATTTGATTTTTGTTAACGTTTAGCAATCAGCTACAAGGCTTTGGATCGAGTTCACAACATCAGTAAAGTGAATGTTTTCGTCTCCGTTGGGTGCTGTGCTTTTTGTCTTTAATTTTAGGATTCTTGGATACATATTAAAAATGCTGGCAAAATGTGACCGTTTTGCACGAGAATACTGAAGACTAAGAGGGGATATAAACAAGGTGCCTAAAGGTGCATGAGATGTTAGATCAGGAATCTTTCTCTAGTTGGGGAATTGCTGACAAAAGACTTTTTTTTGTGAGCTGGATGCCTGACACATGTGGAAACCATAACCTGGGCCAATAGAAAATTGCAGGAATATTTGTCAAATATCGAGGGGCATTTGACAAATTTTACGGAAAACTATGGAGAAATTTGATAACTTTTTGGAAAATTGTGGAGGGTTCATTGGTGTTATTGAGAGACGCATTTTGTGAAACAACCCGGATTAAATTATAGGCGTATATTCCTGAACATGTAGTTATGTTTAAAATACTAAACATTTTAATTTGTATGGTACAGCACTTACCACAAATTTGACGCAGGAGTTCACTTTAGGACTGAGCATTGCGTGGATAGACGGAGAGTAGTGTCGTGCAGCTGGTATTTCTATCGTGGTTCTCTCACTTGCGGGCAAAGCCAATTTCCTGCTCACACCACTTCCGTGGACCCAACACTCCCTGTGCCAATCAGCTTCACCTTCAGAAGTGTGGCTGCCACTTTACTGTTGGCCCGGCCCATCACTGTGCTTTAGAGTTCCAAACCGAGCTGAGATTTCCATACATCCCACCTACACATGGAAATCCCAGAGATAGATTGTTGAAATTCAATGCGCAGTCTCTCCCTGGAGGGACTCATCCTGCTTACCTAATTCTGGAAAGTATTAGGCGCAGGTTGGCAAAGGTTTGGGGACCCCAGAGTGTGCACTGGGGTAACTGCTGGAGTCTATCCAACTAAAACTGGCCTATCTTGCCATTGATATCGTTGGTCTGGCAACCTTTCCCACTGCTTGTCCAGGGAGGACCAACCGCCCATTAGGGCTTTGGCTTGTAGAGTTAACAGGAGCTGAGTGGGATGAATCCCAGCCCTCATTGACTCGTCTGCAAATCCCTCAGTCTGATATTAGACGGTGCCGTGCCGCAGCTGCTTCTTCTAATATCTGGTTCCAGTAGGCATCGTCCTCTAGGAGACCCCTGCGGTGACATGCTTCTCGGAAAGTATTGCATAATTATCGTTGATGAGATTTCCGTGTTAGCATAAAAAAAGATTTGGTCAATCAATTCACGACCGTTGGTGGGACACTGCTATGTGCAATTGGCTGCTGCGTTTCACCCACAAAACACACTGTTACTACACTTGACAGTATATTCTATGAAGCGATTTGAGACATCTCAATGACGTGATAAGGCGCTATATCAAATGCAGTGATTATTATTATTATATTAATTTCTTGGTCTGGGAGTCCCATGTGAAGTTCTTGGGAGCTCAAAGTAGAGAAGGATTCTTGCAAACACACATAGTTCAAAGAATGCAGTTAGCATGGTTTGGGAGGTTTAGGTTCCTGAACATTTGCTTTTGTAAAAAAACACCTTTGGCCATTTTCACGGTGAACTTGAAGGTGTTGGACCGCTGGATATCGATCGTGTATGTGGAAGCCAAATTTCTCCAGATTGCTTCATTGGTGTTCACATATTGACCCATCTGGTAGTATGTTACCTCGTCTCTTCGGGCTTCCTCCCGCTACTGAGTCCAACACAGCCATGTCACATCCCTGTTCACATATTTGCACGCATATTTGATGCTCTTAACAGAGTTGCAAAACTCAACATTGATGTGAGCGTTGAAGAGCCGAAAGTGATAGGGATTGTACGGGACAACCCAATGGTTGTCTACTTCCACCAGATGTTTGTCAGTCCTGCATGGGATCCACACCTCCAGTTGACCTCCGCCTGTGCAAAGGATACCCATCATGACCTGTTGGGTCTCCTGTATGAAGCTCCTTGGATATTGCATTGGCAGGAGCCATCTTTCACGCAGGGAGATTTTCTGGTGAATTGTCCACATGGGCCGTGAATCATTTGTTTCTTTACGATTTCAAAGAGCACAGGGTCTCGGTCTGGGTTTGGCAGTTCTGCAGAGATCACATTGTCGATTTGGTTCGGCCGCATTTTTTCGATGAGCCACAGAAGAATGTGTGCATGAGGAAGACCACACTTTTGCCACTCAATGGTGTAGAGCTAACAACGGACTTTGCCAAAGACATGATTTTGGTGAAAAGATCCATAAGTTTAAGAACCTTGAGGTCTTTGCAAGACCTTTCCGATGAATATAAATCGTGTCTCTACGTCAATCGGTTAATGAGATATTGGCAAATACACCCCCAAACAGACATTGTCGTTTAATTAATTAGTTTATATTCTTTATCACCTTTTCTTTAATACTTTGGAATTCATTTCTGAGATGATAAATAATTTTAAAAACCTTGCGTTTTGTATAGCGCCTTATCAAGTCTCAAAAACACTTCACAGGATTTACTATGAAATGAAGTGACTGTGTATTTGTAGGCAAACAGAGCAGTACAATTATGCACATCAATGTCCCACATACAGCCATAAAATTAATGTCTAATTTTTATTTGATAGATTGTTGACCAGAACACCGGGAGAGAGAAACTCCCTTCACTTTTCAAATGGTGATCTTCAACATCCACTTGAACAGGCAGGCGGGACCTCGGTTTACTGTCTCATCACCTCCGACAATGTAGCGCTCCCCAGTACTTCATTGGAGTGTCATCTCAGACCATGTGAGTTCAAGTCCAGACGTGGAAATTGGACCCACAACCTGACTCGAAGACAGGAGCGCTATCACTGAGCCAAGCTGAGATCTCTGCAGAATGGTTTCACTCAAAAAATGTACAGTCAATTCACTTTACAGTTTATTCTGTGAAATGTCTAGAAGACATAAAAAGCACTATACCAAATGCAAGGATTTTTATTATATTATGAACAAAAAAAGGAAATTGAAACCAGTTTTTGAGGCGCAAAACATACATAACGGCTAAGTTATATAACGTGCTGGTGAGACCTTATTTGGAGTGCTGTGTGAAGGTTTGAGCATCAGATCTTAGGAGAGATATACTAATCTTAGAGGGCATTCAGCGACTTCACTGGATTAAAAGATGGGATAAAAGGGTTTGACTGATGAGAGGTTGTTTTACATTTGCTGGAAATAAGAAATTTATAGGATAATCTGATCAGGGATTGTATATAAATTAATGAAAAATATTGACAAACTAGATACCAAATAACTTCTGGTGATCAAAAACATACTAAAATTAGAGCTGTTAAAAGTGAGATCAGAAATATTTTTTCTCATAGAGGGTTGTGAAGACTGCACAGGTATAATTGTGTTTATACCCGTTTATAATGTGTTTATAATCAGTGTGTTTGAAAAGAAGTTTGAGAGATACTTGGCAACTGAAAGGTGTGAAAAAAGCAGAGATTGGGTTGAAAGTCCTGTCGATAGAATCACATCATTTAGAATCATAGCATATTACAGCATAGAAGGCCATTCAACCCATCGTGCGTGTGCCAGCTCTTTGGAAGATCTACTTTTACCTACAAATACAAAATTACATTTGTATTTGCCTTTCACGTCAGGAGGACGTCCCAAGGTGCTGGATTTGGACCCGACCCTCATAGCAAAACTGTCTCTTTCCCCAATGAAAAAATCCTCTCTACGACCTCCCAACTCGGTCATTGCCTATGGCCAGCAAACACCGTCTTCCTTCATGTCCCGCACCCCCACCGTCACCATTTTGCCCCCACTCTCTGAAGCTCCTTTCCCAGAGTCCCTCCAACTAACTTGCTTTGTCTCTCCTCGATCAAGGCACCTGAGGACCTAACTCTTTGATCATTGCTTTAGGTCATCTATGACTAAGTCAACCGGTAGGGAAGTTTGGTGTCAGGTCCCAGGTGAGTCAGCGGTGGTCACCTCCCTCCCTACCTGTCCCCTCAGGTTACCAATACCCTTATTCATGTTTCCGTTATGTCCAGGCTTGACTACGCTGTCTCCCTGCTCACTGGAATTTCTAACTCTTACATCCACAAACTGCAGATTATTCAGAATTCTGCAGTTTGTGTTCTCTCCCATACGAAGCTCTGGAAGCCGATTAACCCCATCTTCGCCCGGCTTCACGTTTCCCCAGAGGATTGCGTTTAAGATCCTTGTCCTTACTTTCAATGCCCTCCACCATCTTCCTCCTCTGTCCTCCACGACCTACTAACACTTTAGCAACCTTCCTGTTCCCTCCGCTCGGCGGGCACTGGTCTACTCCACATCCCCCACCAGCCTGCCCCACCATCGGTGGTTGGGCGTTCAGCCATTCTGCTCCCACCCTCTGGAACTCCATCCCGAATCCCCCCACCTCACCCCTTAAATTGCCTCCTTCAAGGCTCGTCTCAAAACCTTCCTCTTTGACCATGCCTTCAGTCAGCCTCCCACCCACCTTGCCCTCCACCCTTCTTGATTTCAACCCCCAGCGCTCGGGTGCAAACTCTTGACTGTTCAGCGATTTAGGACATCCTCCTGAGGTGAAAGACACTACTCAAATGCAATTTGTCATCGTTGGCTGCACAAAATACTTCTGAGACATAATACTTCGCTAGACTACAGCACTACCTCACCCCTCACGCTGCTGAAACACTGGTCCACACCGTTATCACCTCAAGGCTGGACTATGGGAACTCTCTCCTCGCCGGCCTTCCCGGCCCTCCCTCCACACTGCAGGTTATTCAGAACTCTGCAGCTCGTATACTGTCGCGCACCAGACACCGAGACCACATCAATCCCACCCTTGCCCTCACCCTCGCC
>NW_024704751.1:19591589-19856227 GCF_018977255.1 Callorhinchus milii
TCGTATTTGAAACTTCATAAAATTTACCCTTCTTCCTGCGAATTTCGAGGTTAATACCTCATGGTTGCCGATTGTACACCTATCACAGAAGTTTAGTCCTGCAGGTGCAGCAGCAATTAGGAAGGCAACCGGTATGTTAGCATTCATTATGAAAGGATTAGAGTATAAGAGTAGGGAAGTCTTACTGCAACTGTATAGGGCCCTGTGAGACCACACCTGGAATACTGTGTCCAGTTTTGGTCTCCTCATTTAAGGAAGGATGTACCTGCCTGGAGGGGGTGCAGTGTAGATTTACTCGGTTAGTACCAGGGATGAAGGGGATGAGTTACGAGGATAGGCTGACCAATTTGGGCTTATATCTCTAGAATATAGAAGAAATAGACGGATCTTATAGAAACCTATAAGATCATCAAAGGGCAGATAGAGTAGATAGTGGGAGATTGTTTCCCCCGGTTGGAGAAACTAAAACCAGGGGTCACAACCTTAAAATCAGAGGCAGCCCTTTCGCACTGAGTTGAGGAAGAACTTCTTCACTCAAAGGGCGGTGAATGTATGGAACTCCCTACCCCAAAGGGCTGTTGACACTCAGTCCTTGAACATATTCAAGACTGAGATAGATTTCTTATTGCAAAAGGGATTAAGGGATATGGGGATAAGGCAGCGTCAGGTTATTAGCTGGAGTTAGATTAGAAGATCAGCCATGATTGAATGGCGGGGCAGGCTCGAATGGCTGAATGGCCTACTCCTGCTCCTACATGTTATGTTATGTTGCTAAATTATAACACTCATTGAATTCCCTACACAAAACTTCAATTAGTGTATTATCAACAAACTCTCTCCCTTGAAGCCATGCTGACTTACTTTTATAGTTAATTGAGATTCACACTATTCTGGAACGATAGGAATAAAACAGGATGGTTGAGGCACCTTCCCAGTGACTTAGACATTCCTCATCTTCAGGAATGCAGCGGCTAAAGATTTGGCCTCCGATAATGGAGACCAGTAACATGAAGCTCAGGATAACCATTACCTCCTCAGTAATGAACTCAATGTCTGCTTTGAACCTGCGGCCACTGTAGGTTTCCACATTTATGATGGATGATGTACACGCAGTGCATGATGACGTAGGCAGTAATCCGTGTTTGTGCAAAACAGCATTTATCAGCGAACTCTTTCCATCTCCTGTTTTTCCAAATACACCAATGTAGATCTTGTCCAGCAGGGTTTTGCTTTTTAATATGGAAGCCTTTTCTCTGAAACAAAAACCACAGATTGCTCTTCCCAACTCTGAACCTCTTGTCCTGCTTCCTTAGACTATTGGGGAGGAGCACTGCATTATTGGAGGTGCTATTCCTGAGACATTGAACCGAGGCGCATCTGTCTGTTCAGGGAGACGTTAAAGATCCCACGGCACCATTCTAAACGAAAAGGTAGTCTCTCTCTCCCTCTATCCTGGCTGACCACCGCCCAGATAAAATTGATCACTCACTTCATGGCTGGTTGTGCAATCTGATGTGGTACAAATTGGCTGGTATGTTCACCCACAAAATACACTTAATAGACTCTACCATAAATAGTTTTACTTTACTACAAACAACTTACATTTTTCACCCCAATTAATAGCTACAAAGGGCTAAGTATATTTAATCAACTATTCTGTAATACGTTTCTGTAGTATATTTATGATTGGTAAACAAAAATTAATGATAAGTTATCATAATCAATTATATAAAATAGGAGGCGGTAAAACGTAGCATCAGAGTTTTATTGGTGGATTCTGTAGATCACATTTTGGGTCTGATTGCAAGTGCCAGAAGGTGCATTTCCTCTCAAGGGATATTACGGAGTGCACTGAAAACCTGCGGTGTGGAAAAACAGCCACAAACAATCATACACATGGTACCAAGAACATAGGCGGGAATAGCAGAAGGATTCTGAAACACGATTTAAGGATATTTGGGGGAAGATTCAAGAGAAGGATCTCCAGTTCTAATCTCTGGATTCTTCTCAGTGCACATACTGGGAATGTCGGGAGAGGCAGATCAGGGAAACTAATACGTGGCTGATAAAATGGTACACACAGAGAGGTTTATATTCGTACCACATTGGGACAAGTTTTCATCGTAAAAACCCTTGACAGACAGAATGCAAACCAATGCATATCCAGAAATCTAAATAGCGCAGTGGTGGGGGGAAACATTTATAAAGAATGTACAGCACGGAAACAGGCCATTCAGCCCAACCAGTTCAATCCTACTCCTAATGAAACAATATATTTTGAATATACAAAAATTCAGAATAGTCAGAATCCTTCATTGTATGCTGTCTATCAGGAGGCTATCCGAAAACTCTTCACAGAATTTACTGTAAAGTGCAGTGACTGTGTACTCCTAGGCAGATGTTGTAGACCAATTGTACACAGCAATGTCCAACAAGCAGCCATGAAGCAAATGGATAATTTTATTTGGGAGATTATTGGTCAGGGCACTGAGAGAAACTGCCTTCTCTTTTCAAGTAGCCCCATGGGATCGTCAGGGAGAGTGGTGGGCAGAGAGGGTAGGAGAGTGGCCGAAGGTACGGTTGAAGAGGAGGGTCTTGAGGCATGCCTTCAGGTAAGCAAGGCAGGCAGCGAGGCAAAGGGAATGTGGGATGGAGTTCTAAAGGGTGGGGGCAGAGAGGCTGAGGGTGTGACCGCCAATTGTGGGGTGGGCCAGGTGGGGCACATGGAGCAGGCCGAAGCCTGCTGAGTGGAGGTAGCAGACAGGTTGATAAGGGGTTAGTAGATCGGAGACTTAGGAAGAGGCAAGGCCATGGATGTCCTTGAAGGTGAGGACAAGAATTTTGAACTTGATCCTCTGAGGAATGGAGAGCCAGTGGAGCCAGGCAAGGGTGGTGTGATGGGGTCATGGAGCCTGGTGCGGAAGAGGACATGAGCTGCAGAGTTCTGGATAATCTACATGTACATGGGATGTATATATGTATATAACTCCATGTCTGCGGATTGATGTCACCAAGAGGGAGAATATACAAGTTGAAGAGGAGAGGACCAACGACAAAGCCCTGAGGAACACTGCGTGATACAGTGCGGGGGCTGGAGGAGAAGCCGTTTGTAGAGACAAAGTGGAGCTGGTGTGAGAGATAGGATCTGAGTAGGGCATGAACCCATACAACTTTCTCTCTCAGAGGTGAGAGTGCTATTAATTAAGCCAGGCTGAGACACACTTGGGATAAGGATTCAAAAGGAAACTTTACTACAAAAGTTGGGAAAACTAGAAAAATAGATTTTTTGGGGGGGCAGAGGTCAGGCAGGCGTCTGACACATGGAGTACTACGAACCCACCCACCTGGCTCAGGAACTGGACTACTGGTTCCGCAATAGAGGGTTGGCCTGATTCTGATATACCGTTGCCAGACATGTCACCTTGGAGCCAGTTCAGCTCCAAGGAGGCCCTGCTTACGTCCACCCCAAGGAAGATAGTCACCAGTTGGTTGTTCAACATCCGACAAGTGTTGGTTAGGGGCCTCACTAGGTGGATGGTAGGTAACAGGAAATCTCTGCGGGCTTTCCAGTGGGCAACATAGCTCAGCATGAAATGCATGAGAGCATTGCCACCATTTTACTGATGGTTCCACCAGTTGGAGTTGGGGAGTTTAAGCAGCATCTGCGTGCCTCTCTGCAGGCTAATCAAGGTGGGTTTCAAGAGTTGGATGTTCGGATGTGTGCTCACAAACTTGGATTCCAGGTAGCACCTTCCAGCAGCTGTCGCCACAAGCCTCAGAGTTTCCCCATCGACTATCTGGGGGACAACTGCCTTCAGCATGGTGGGAGGACACAAAATTGACAATCACAGGGATGGAATCCATCCCAGTATGTTGAGGACAACCAGGGAAGAGATAGAAGAAGCTCCATCTGTGATTTTGCATTGGGCAGCTACTCAGAAACAAGGAGAGAGGGGAGTTTTGATGACTACGGACTTTCCTTTATTCCTTATACTGTACGTACTTCAGGGTGATGAGCAGCTCCTTCTCCTCAGGGTCAGTGCACCCAACATTTTCGAGTTTCATGTGCACCTTGTTGATAAGATCCCTTGTTTCTTTCTCCAAATCTTTACCTGATAAAGGAATGAAATGAAGTTGAATTAATGGCAATAAACAAAAAGAAAGTTTTCCAACAATTCATTGAAAGTTTTATAGTTATTGAGTCATTACCGAGACATTCCAGCTCTCCTATTTCAATTCACAGTTCTAATATTATAGACATTTATTTTTATTTTGTGTCAAGAAAAGGAATAATGTATTTTGGGCACAATGCTTACAGCTTATGCTGTAGCAGGACAATACCATGGTAGGTGGCTCTACTGGGGATACTGTCCTTTTGATTAATTCACAGCCCAGCACTGCCAATGTATTCTGTTGCTAATGATAATAATCCTTGCATTTAATACAACACCTTTGTTGAGACGTCTCAAAGCGCTTCACAGAAGTGAATTGACTGTATATTATGTTAGCAAAACACGGCAGCCAATTGCGTACATCGTTGTCCCACACACAGTCACTGATAGAGTGACCAAATATATATTTTTTTGAAGGGATTACTATACCAGGAAAAGTAATCCGCCAATTGATTAACAATCGGTTTCCCACTTACTCATAGGTAAACAGAGGTGCGTGGAATAAGGAAACTAGCTCAACCCTCTCACTTGCTTGTGCATTGATCCCACACTCTGCTAGTAGTAAAGCTTATTTCCAACTGTGTCCAACTGTATTTCCAACATTATGGGACGCAGACGTCTGTAGAATTCCTGGTGGAAGAGTTGTGTGCCTGAGCATGGCAGAAGAATAGTGCCAATGCTCTCAAGCAATTGAGACTGAGCTGCGCTGCTAATCAGGAGATCAGAGGGAATTCTTCATTCTTACAAACTACCCAGTGAGAGCTTAAAACTATGCTTGAAAGATATTAACTGACAAAGTAGTTACAGTCCTCCAGTTGGGGGGTAAGGAGGATCTTGTAGAAGCGGAGCTGGTTCCTTGGTTTGGCAAGGGAATGTCGTGAACAAATCAACTGTCGATGGCGGTTTCAGTTATCTAGTTTCCAAGCCAGGTGGGCCTACATAGTCAAGGGCAATTTTGATGACACTACAGCCAGCGTGGCTCATTGGCAGGACTTGGAAAGCTAGAGAGTCATTGGGATCAGGAATTCTTCCCTTCAGCTCCTGTTAACCATGAAGCCAATGCCCGAATGGGTAGATTGGCCTTTGCTAAACAAGCAGCGAGAAACTTGCCAGACAGTGCTTTCAATGACAAACTAGGCAGTTTCAGTACCCTACATTCTTGGGGCCCCATACTTTGCTCTTGCTAAGCTGCACTTAAACTCATCAGAATTAGGTCAGCAGGGTGCTTCCCTGCAGGTAGAGTGTATACTCCACTCCAAAGATAAGGACATTTTCATGGTTAGGTGATATACATATGTGACACTCTCAGTCTGGTTTGAATACTTTCAATACTCTTAAGCATTGTAACTGGTATCCATATGTCTCAGATACCCATCTGATTTTGAAACCCTAAGAACTCTCTTGATGAACATATTCCTTTCAATCTCTTCCCTAATTGTTCTGCTAACAATCATGAGACTGTGCCCCTTGTCACTGATTCCCTAACTAAAGGAAATAGTTTTTCCTTATCTACCCTGTCATGCCCTTCACCATCTTAAACACCTCATCATATCAACAATTGATTACAATGAGCCATCAACAAAACTATTGTCTCTATATTTGGTTCCAAAAGTTGCTCTTACATAGCTGCAGCACTTCCTTATTTTCCTCCGACATCTGAGCCCCAGCGCTTTGTCTCTTACGCTTCTTCTGTGGAGATACTTTGCTTGTCGTGGCACATCCTTTCGTCTTGGAAGGTGTATCAGAACTGAATTTTGTTGTTGTTGTTGTTGTTACTGTTGTCCTTTTCCTTGTCACACCTTGGAACAGTTCACAGAATCATAGAATGTTATAGCATAGAAACAAATCAATCGGTTCAGCAAACCTGCACTGAGATATTCCATGTGAGCCACCAGTCTTATCTCTAGTCAGATACCCCTAGTGAATCCTTCCCTTTCTCCAAGGTATATTATGCTCCCCTTTCAAAACCGCCATCATCACTGCACATCTCAAAAAACACTATTTTTTCAAAATTATAATTCCCATTTGCAAAATCACTATGCTACAGGACTTAAAGAGCAAATTGGCTACTGAGGCAATCGATAAGCTGAAACTAAACAGTAAAATCGTGATGGATTTTGTTTCAACAGCTGAAAATTTGACATGCCAACCACTCTATGTGCAACCTCATCTTCAAAACAAAGAATTGTAAAATGTACCAAGGGGATAACGGAAAAAAAGCTAAGGTTGTTAGTTGACTCATCTCTCACCGTGTCAAAAAAATGTGAGGCAGCAATAAACAAGACAAACAGGATTCCGAGCTCTTTTGTCAAACTGGTTAAATTCAGACACTCGGATATCATAACCAACCTATATAGTACTCAAGGAACATTGGAACAGGAGAAGGCCATTTAGCCCCATGAGCCTGTTCCGCCATTCCATTAGATCAGGCTGATGCCCCGAAGCTCTGGCACTATCTCCCTCTCTCCCTCCCCACTTTTCAAATCCTGCCTACAGTAAAATCCTGCTTTTTGATCGTCTAGGTAAATATTAACTGGCTAACTGGTAGCTCAGAATCCAGTTTGCCTTGTTTATTTCTGCTTCTCAAGTTTTGACATGGTGAGTCAACTAACACCCTTAGATCTCTTTCAGTTTCAAATGTGGTTACGGTCCAAAGACTTGTACAAGTTCAACATTACCATCTTGTTTTTCGTGTTCAATGCTTCTCTATATGAAGCGACTAAGTCATAGTGTGAATATAATAGCTTGAGGTGTACCTGTGTGGATTATGTCATCATCTGAGTTGTCCACTTCCATTGTGCCAAACCTATCTGAAAGGAAAAAATTATCTTATTCGTATATAATAATCCAATCAGAGACTAAATCCTTAATAATCCTTGCGTTTTGATATAGCGCTTTTCACATCGGGAGGACGTCCCAAAGCGCTTCACAGAATATACTGTAAAGTGAATTGACTATATATTTGTGGGCGAACGCGGCAGCCAATTGCGCACAGCAATGTCCCACAAACAGTCATGGATTGAAAATGACCAATTTATTATTGTTTTTGTTTTTGGAGGGATTATTATTAGGCTCTGTGTGGAGTAAGGAAACTTGCCCAAGGTTTCGCCCTCTGCCTGGAATTGAACTCAGGTCTCTCACTTGCAAAGCGAGTGCTCTAACCACTGAGCTACAGGACTCCACAAATCCTGTAGCTAAAGTAAGCTAGAGATGTTGGACATGTCTATGAAGAGGAAAGGGAAAACTAAGTAGCAGCTTGAGTGGAGAAGCCTTAAGCAACGGAGACAGGTAGTGAAGAAAAGGTAACAGAGGCAAAGAAGGATAATATAGTAAAATCCTGTTTTGGTATGCTTGGCAACGAAATATTGGAATCAAGCCAGCCCTCTGTGGCGATCTCGGTAGTGTGTTTCCTGAACCGCCGAGTCCACAGTATTCCAGGACACTGCTGATGCCAGCCTAGTTCATCGGCAGAACATGGAAGAGCAGACTAGTCAATGAGGGCTGGGATTCATCCCACTCAGCTCCTGTTAACTCTACAAGCCAAAGCCCTAATGGGGCGGTTGGTCCTCCCTGGACAAGCAGTGGGAAAGGTTGCCAGACAACAATATCAATGGCAAGATAGGCAGTTTTAGTTGGATAGACTCCAGCAGTTACCCCAGTGCACACTCTGGGGTCCCCAAACCTTTGCCAACCTGCGCTTAATACTTTCCAGAATTAGGTAAGGCAGGATGAGTCCCTCCAGGGAGAGAGTGCACATTCCATTCCAACAATCTATCTCTGGGATCTCCATGTGTAGGTGGGATGTATGGAAATCTCAGCTCGGTTTGGATACTCTAAAGCACAGTGATGGGCCGGGCCAACAGTAAAGTGCAGCCACACTTCTGAAGGTGAAGCTGATTGGCACAGGGAGTGTTGGGTCCACGGAAGTGGTGTGAGCAGGAAATTGGCTTTGCCCGCAAGTGAGAGAACCACGATAGAAATACCAGCTGCACGACACTACTCTCGTCTATCCACGCAATGCTCAGCCTAAAGTGAACTCCTGCGTCAAATTTGTGGTAAGTGCTGTACCATACAAATTAAAATGTTTAGTATTTTAAACATAACTACATGTTCAGGAAATATACGCCTATAGTTTTAATCCGGGTTGTTTCACAAAATGCGTCTCTCAATAACACCAATGAACCCTCCACAATTTTCCAAAAAGTTATCAAATTTCTCCATAGTTTTCCGTAAAATTTGTCAAATGCCCCTCGATATTTGACAAATATTCCTGCAATTTTCTATTGGCCCAGGTTATGGTTTCCACATGTGTCAGGCATCCAGCTCACAAAAAAAAGTCTTTTGTCAGCAATTCCCCAACTAGAGAAAGATTCCTGATCTAACATCTCATGCACCTTTAGGCACCTTGTTTATATCCCCTCTTAGTCTTCAGTATTCTCGTGCAAAACGGTCACATTTTGCCAGCATTTTTAATATGTATCAAGAATCCTAAAAATTAAAGACAAAAAGCACAGCACCCAACGGAGACGAAAACATTCACTTTTACTGATGTTGTGAACTCGATCCAAAGCCTTGTAGCTGATTGCTAAACGTTAACAAAAATCAAATCTCCTCAGCAAGTATACCCCGGGAAAGTAAAATTAATATCAACACCTCAACAACAATAGCAACAACAAAATTACATTTATAGAGCGCCTTTCACATCGGGAGACGTCCCAAAGCGCTGAACAGTCAGGTGTCGGGGTCCAAGCATGGGGGAGGGTTGGTGGAGGGGTGAGGGAAGGCAGAGAGGGTGACCAAAGTCACGGTCGAAGAGAAGGGTCTTGAGACCGACCTTGAAGGAGGCTAGAGAGGAAGCAAGGCGAAGGGACGGTGGGATGGGCAGGTCAGGCGGGAGCCATGGAGCAGACCGGAGCCCGCTGAACGGAGGGAGCGGACAGGTTGGTAGGGAGTAAGCAGGTCAGAGAGGTAGGAGGGGGCAAAGCCATGGATGGCCTTGAACGTGAGGACGAGGATCTTGAGTTCAATCCTCTGGTGGATGGGTAGCCAGTGGAGTCGGTCGAGGGTGGGAGTGATGGGGTCACAAAACCTGGTGCGTGAGAGTACACGAGCTGCAGAGTTTAGGATGATCTGCAGCTTGTGAAGGGAAGAGTTAGGAAGGTCGATGAGGAGGGAGTTTCCGTCATTGCGCGTTGATGTGACGAATGCATGGATAAGGTTTCGGTAGCCTGAGGGGTGAGGCAGTGACGGAGTCTGCCAATGTTGTGTAGGTGGTGGTAGGCAGTGCCGGTCATGGTGCGGATATGGGGGAGAAAGGGCAGTTCAGGGTCAAACAAAACACCCAGGTTCCTGACTGGCTTAGTGAGGTTGAATGTGCGGCCGTGGAGGTTAATGCTGCCAGCGCCCGAGGTGCAGAGGCGCTGGCATGAGCCAATCAGAAGGGTCTCGATCTTGCTGACATTCAGCTGGAGAAAGTTGACCCTCGTCCAGGACTTGATGTCGGACAGGCAGTCGGTCAGGACACCAGTGGTCCTGGAGTTGAGGGTGGAGGTAGAGAGATAGAGAGCAGAGAGAAATTTATCCCATGTCTGCGAATGATGTCACCAAGTGGGAGCATGTAGAGGGTGAAGAGGAGGGGACCCAGGACAGAACCCTGAGGAACACCGGCGTTTGCCTGGACAAAGTGGAGGTGGAGTGAAACTGGGGACCTGAACCAATCAAGGACAGAACCTTGAAGGTTGAGGTTTGAGGAGAGGCGGTGGAGGAGAATTGAATGGTCCACAGTGTCAAAGGCAGCGGAGAGGTCAAGGAGGACGAGAAGGCAGAGGGAGCCTTGGTCATACATGGTCAGGATGTTGTTTGTGACATTGACCAGAGCAGTTTCCATGCTGTGGGCAGCAGGAAACCCGATTGGAGGGTTTCACGGAGGGAGTGGGAGGAGAGAAAAGAGCGAAGCTGGGAAGCAACGGCTCTCTAAAGGACCTTGGATAGGAAAGGGAGGTTTGAGATGGGTTGGTAGCTGGATAGCTGTGATGGGTCAAGGGAAGATTTCTTTAAGGTGGAGGTGATAGTGGCTGTTTTGAGGGGGGAAGGAACAGAGCCAGATTATAGGGAGAGGTTGATGATGTCGACGAGTAGTGGGGAAAGGAGATGGAGCTGGGATTTAAGGAGAGGGGTGGGGATGGGGTCCAGGGAGCAGGTAGTGGGCTTCATGGAGGATATGGTTGTGAAGATAGAGGAGGGGGTGACAGGTTCAGAGGTGTGGAAGGAGGGATGGGTAATTGTTGGAGTGTAGGGTGGGGGTAGGGAGAGGGTGGAAGTTAGGGGGGCAGTGGCAGCTGAGCTCGAGGAAGTGCAGCATTTTCTCGAATTGAGAGTCAGAGGAAAGAATCTGCGAGGCGTGGCGGGGAGGGCGGAGGAGCCGGTTGGTGGTGGAGAACAGGCGCTTGGGGTTGCCCTTCACCTCCAGGATTAACCTGGAATAGAAGGACGATTTGGCCGAGGCGATAGCGAAGCAGTAGGTTTTGATGAGGTCCAGCCAGAGGATTTTGGGGGTTTTAGAAGGATTGTTACAGAGGTGGGAGGGATGGCAGAAGGTAAGGTGTTCGAAAGAAGGGAATGAGCCGGTGGACTAGGGAGATAGGGCAAGTGACACCCTGGATATGAAGGCCACACCACCACCATCACGGTGGTTGGGGCGTGGGGCATGGTGGTAGGCTTAGCCAGGTGGTGTGGTCTCAGTGAGGGGGAAGGTGTTGCCTGGGATGATCCAGGTTTCAGTTCGGGCCATGTCAATCTTCTCATCGAGGGTGAGTTCATTGACGGCCACGGTCTTGTTGGAGATGGAGCGGATGTTTTGAAGGCCAATGCGGAGTGGACAGTTGGCAGAGGGATATGTGGGATGGGAGAGGGTAGTGGATTGGTTGGCAGGGAGGGTGGGGATGCAGATGGGGGAAGAGAGGTTAGCCCCCGGGGTCTGGGTTCGGAGTGACAGACAGACAGAGGATGGGAGGGAGGGAGACGCTGGTATTAGGGTGCGGAAGTGACGTCACGCAGAATGGCGGGAAAAACCTGGAAATCCAAAATGACGGCTCCCCCTGATCAGGAAATGGCTGCCACTTGATCCCCAAGACCCCAGCCCCGAGATACCCGCCCCACCTCAGGATCCCCAAGACCCCGGCCCAGAGACACCCGCCCCACCTCAGGATCCCCAAGATCCCGGCCAAGAGACACCCACCCCAACTCAGGATCCCCGAGAACCGTTCCCTGAGTCACCCGCCCCACCTCAGGTTCCCCAAGACCCTGGCCCCGAGACACCCACCCCACCTCAGGGTCCCCGAGACCCCGGCCCCGAGACACCCGCCCCACCTCAGGTTCCCTCAAACACCCACCCCACCTCAGGGTCCCTGAGACACCCGCCTCACCTCAGGGTCCCCGAGACACCCAGCCCACCTCAGGGTCCCCGATACCCTGGCCCAGTCTACAGCTGCCTGCCGGTCCCCGCCTCGGGCTATGGTTGGCCTGGGACCCCGGACCCCACTCTGGCTATGGTCGGCCTGGGACCCCGGCCCCCACACTCGGGCTAAGCCATTGATTGGGATAAAGTTTCTGTGATGGATGTGAACGGAGTAGTTGCAATAATAATACCTGTTTTTGATAATAACTGTCCAATTTTCTGCTTCCTATCCTTCCGCCACTTTTCTATCCCAAACCATCACTTTTCCTGCCATAATCTGTGTGCCTCGAGTTTCTTCACTTGCCCTCTCTCCGCACCTTCTGGAAACCCAAATACATGACATCCAGAGCATTGCCTTCATCTACGCTTTCAGTTACTACCTCGAAGGACTTGATCAAGTTAGGCCCCGGCCCTCGCTCTGGCCACCGCCGGTCCCGACCCGATCCCCGGGAGACCAGGACCGTAACCCCCGCAACTGCCTGACTTACCTTCCGTGAGTCCCGCTCAGTTTACACGTGTTTTCGAGGCTCTGCCGCTCGCGACTGATCAGCGACAGCCTTCCCGTTGAGCCTTTCACCCAGAGCGTCATCCCCTCCCCGAACCCTCCTGTTGCCTCCGCCAATTCCCTGCCCGGGATCTGAGGCTGGAATCCCGGTTTCCCTGAGCCTCTCTCTGCAGTTGGTCCGGACGCAGCCCAGACAACGAACATCTCCCAACGTGACATGCCCCACACAGGGAGGGAGATGACTTGTCAGGTGGCCCTGGATCTCCACCTATACCCATTCTACACTTTGGCTCTCGTAAAAGTCTTAAATCACACGGTTCTCACCTCCTCCACCTACCCGACCTCTACGCTAAAACTCTCCGAAACCGTATGGAATCCAGGCAGCAAGTTCAACCCCCAATTATCCTTCCTGCCCCACATCCTGTCCCTCACCAGTACCGCCTTCTACCACCTCCGACGCATCGCTCGTCTCCGCCAATACCTCACCACAAAAGCCGCCAAAACTCTGGTCCAAGCCTTTGCTGGACTATTCAAATGCCCTCCTCACCGGTCTCCCCTCCACTACCATCCATAAAATCCAGGTCATCCAGAACTCTGCCGCCCGCATTTGCCCACAAATATACAGGCAATTCACTTTACAACACATTCTGTGAAGCGTTTTGAGACATCGAGAAGACGTGAAAAGTATTATATCAAATGCAAGGAGTCCTCTGCACCCGCCTACCTCTCTGACCTGCTCTCTACTCACAACAGTACCCGTTGCCTTCACTCCACAAGGTCTGGCCCTCGTCCCCAAAATCCTCCGCTCCACCACTGGCAGCCGTGCCTTCAGCCACTGCTCCCTGAGGCTCTGGAACTCCCTTTCTCACTCCCTTCGCTTTGCTCCCTTTCTTCCTATTTTCAGGTCTCGGCTGAAGACCTTTCTTTTCGACCGCGCCTTTGGTCACCTTCCTCCCCTTCCCCCGGCTCAGCCCCGGGATCCATTACTGTGAAGCGTCCTGACACACCGTCCGGCGTGCAGGGTGCTATATAAATCCAAGTTGTCTTTGTTATGCTTGTAATAGTGAACTGATCACCATGAATAAAACTTGCACCCAGCAAGTCCAGACCTGTAGGTTCACCATCCATTTTGGCTCAGTGTATTGAACTATTTTCAGTCTGTGCTCAGAGTTGAACATAAAGTTAGATCCCCTTACCTTTTAGATCCATCCCAGTTGTCAAGTTGGATTCCACTGTCTTCTCCCCAATGTTAGATGAAACCTGCTTCCTCCGAGTTCAGAATCTTTCTCGCTCACCCTCAAGCAGTCTGTCAGCTTCTGGAGTCAGTTTCCAGTTTCACTTTACACAATTTGACGTACAAGAAAGTTCATTATGCATCACATTGCTCCTCCTTCCAGCTCCATTTCAGACGCTGCCACTTTCAGCAGAAAGAATGAACTGGATTTTTATTGATTCTTATTGTGGCAAAAACTTCTTTAAGCTTCTCACAATAAAATTCCTGAATCAACCTAGGGGGTTGAACCTGACGCCCAGGTTGCATACGGGTTCGGAGAGTTTTAGGGGGAGGTCAGGTAGGTGAGAACCATGTGATTTAAGACTTTAACGAGAGACAAAGTGTAGAATCCGTAATCGATTCCATTTATAGAGCGCCTTTCATGTCAGGAGGACAGTTGGTTCAGGACCGAAGCAAGGGAGTAATGGACAGGGTGAGGGGAGGGAAGGGAGGGAGCGAGGAGGGGAGAAATGGACAGGGTGAGGGGAGGGAAGGGAGGAAGCGAGGAGGGGGAAATGGTCAGGGTGAGGGGAGGGAAGAGAGGGAGCGAGGAGGGGGTAGAGAATCGAGAGGAGAGCTGAAGGCACGGTCAAAGAGAAAGGTCTTGAGACCGGCCTTGAAGGAGGAAAGGGAGGAAGCGGCGAAGGCACTGGGGGATGGAGTTCCAGAGCCTCGGGGCTGAGAGGCTGAAGGCCCGGCCACCGATGGTAGGGCGTTTGGGGCGGGGGGTGTGGAGCAGACCAGAGTCAGAGGAACGGAGAGTACGGGCAGGTAGGTAGGGGGATAGTAGGTCAGAGAGGTAGGAGGGAGCGAGGCCGTGAATGGCCTTGTAGGTGAGGATGAGGATCTTGAATTCGATCCTCTGGGGGATGGGGAGTCAGTGGAGGTGAGCGAGGGCGAGGGTGAGGGCAAGGGTGGGATTGATGTGGTCTCGGTGTCTGGTGCGCGACAGTATACGAGCTGCAGAGTTCTGAATAACCTGCAGTGTGGAGGGAGGGCCGGGAAGGCCGGCGAGGAGAGAGTTCCCATAGTCCAGCCTTGAGGTGATAACGGTGTGGACCAGTGTTTCAGCAGCGTGAGGGGTGAGGTAGTGCTGTAGTCTAGCGAAGTATTATGTCTCAGAAGTATTTTGTGCAGCCAACGATGACAAATTGCATTTGAGTAGTGTCTTTCACCTCAGGAGGATGTCCTAAATCGCTGAACAGTCAAGAGTTTGCACCCGAGCGCTGGGGGTTGAAATCAAGAAGGGTGGAGGGCAAGGTGGGTGGGAGGCTGACTGAAGGCATGGTCAAAGAGGAAGGTTTTGAGACGAGCCTTGAAGGAGGCAATTTAAGGGGTGAGGTGGGGGGATTCGGGGATGGAGTTCCAGAGGGTGGGAGCAGAATGGCTGAACGCCCAACCACCGATGGTGGGGCAGGCTGGTGGGGGATGTGGAGTAGACCAGTGCCCGCCGAGCGGAGTGAACAGGAAGGTTGCTAAAGTGTTAGTAGGTCGCGGAGGACGAGAGGAGGAAGATGGTGGAGGGCATTGAAAGTAAGGACAAGGATCTTAAACGCAATCCTCTGGGGAAACGTGAAGCCGGGCGAAGATGGGGTTAATCGGCTTCCAGAGCTTCGTATGGGAGAGAACACAAACTGCAGAATTCTGAATAATCTGCAGTTTGTGGATGTAAGAGTTAGAAATTCCAGTGAGCAGGGAGACAGCGTAGTCAAGCCTGGACATAACGGAAACATGAATAAGGGTATTGGTAACCTGAGGGGACAGGTAGGGAGGGAGGTGACCACCGCTGACTCACCTGGGACCTGACACCAAACTTCCCTACCGGTTGACTTAGTCATAGATGACCTAAAGCAATGATCAAAGAGTTAGGTCCTCAGGTGCCTTGATCGAGGAGAGACAAAGCAAGTTAGTTGGAGGGACTCTGGGAAAGGAGCTTCAGAGAGTGGGGGCAAAATGGTGACGGTGGGGGTGCGGGACATGAAGGAAGACGGTGTTTGCTGGCCATAGGCAATGACCGAGTTGGGAGGTCGTAGAGAGGATTTTTTCATTGGGGAAAGAGACAGTTTTGCTATGAGGGTCGGGTCCAAATCCAGCACCTTGGGACGTCCTCCTGACGTGAAAGGCACAATACAAATGTAATTTTGTATTTGTAGGTAAAAGTAGATCTTCCAAAGAGCTGGCACACGCACGATGGGTTGAATGGCCTTCTATGCTGTAATATGCTATGATTCTAAATGATGTGATTCTATCGACAGGACTTTCAACCCAATCTCTGCTTTTTTCACACCTTTCAGTTGCCAAGTATCTCTCAAACTTCTTTTCAAACACACTGATTATAAACACATTATAAACGGGTATAAACACAATTATACCTGTGCAGTCTTCACAACCCTCTATGAGAAAAAATATTTCCTGATCTCACTTTTAACAACTCTAATTTTAAGAGTATGTGTATGTTTTGGATCCCCAGAAGAATTATCCAGTATCTAGTTTGTCCATTCTTTTCATTAATTTATACACGGTCCCTGAATCAAATTATCCTATATATTTCTTAACTCCAGGGAATGTAAAGTAACCACTCATCAGTCAAACCCTTTTATCCCATCTTTAATCCACTGAAGTCGCTGAAACCCCTCCAAGATTAGTATATCTCTCCTAAGATTTGATGCGCAAAATAGTACAAAGCACTCCAAATAAGGTCTCACCAGCACTTTATATAACTTAGCCGTTATGTATGTTTTGCGCCTCAAAAACTGGTTTCAATTTCCTTTTTTTGTTCATAATATAATAAAAATCCTTGCATTTGGTATAGTGCTTTTTATGTCTTCTAGACATTTCACAGAATAAACTGTAAAGTGAATTGACTGTACATTTTTTGAGTGAAACCATTCTGCAGAGATCTCAGCTTGGCTCAGTGATAGCGCTCCTGTCTTCGAGTCAGGTTGTGGGTCCAATTTCCACGTCTGGACTTGAACTCACATGGTCTGAGATGACACTCCAATGAAGTACTGGGGAGCGCTACATTGTCGGAGGTGATGAGACAGTAAACCGAGGTCCCGCCTGCCTGTTCAAGTGGATGTTGAAGATCACCATTTGAAAAGTGAAGGGAGTTTCTCTCTCCCGGTGTTCTGGTCAACAATCTATCAAATAAAAATTAGACATTAATTTTATGGCTGTATGTGGGACATTGATGTGCATAATTGTACTGCTCTGTTTGCCTACAAATACACAGTCACTTCATTTCATAGTAAATCCTGTGAAGTGTTTTTGAGACTTGATAAGGCGCTATACAAAACGCAAGGTTTTTAAAATTATTTATCATCTCAGAAATGAATTCCAAAGTATTAAAGAAAAGGTGATAAAGAATATAAACTAATTAATTAAACGACAATGTCTGTTTGGGGGTGTATTTGCCAATATCTCATTAACCGATTGACGTAGAGACACGATTTATATTCATCGGAAAGGTTTTGCAAAGACCTCAAGGTTCTTAAACTTATGGATCTTTTCACCAAAAATCATGTCTTTGGCAAAGTCCGTTGTTAGCTCTACACCATTGAGTGGCAAAAGTGTGGTCTTCCTCATGCACACATTCTTCTGTGGCTCATCGAACAAATGCGGCCGAACCAAATCGACAATGTGATCTCTGCAGAACTGCCAAACCCAGACCGAGACCCTGTGCTCTTTGAAATCGTAAAGAAACAAATGATTCACGGCCCATGTGGACAATTCACCAGAAAATCTCCCTGCGTGAAAGATGGCTCCTGCCAATGCAATATCCAAGGAGCTTCATACAGGAGACCCAAACAGGTCATGATGGGTATCCTTTGCACAGGCGGAGGTCAACTGGAGGTGGTGGATCCCATGCAGGACTGACAAACATCTGGTGGAAGTAGACAACCATTGGGTTGTCCCGTACAATCCCTATCACTTTCGGCTCTTCAACGCTCACATCAATGTTGAGTTTTGCAACTCTGTTAAGAGCATCAAATATGCGTGCAAATATGTGAACAGGGGATGTGACATGGCTGTGTTTGGACTCAGTAGCGGGAGGAAGCCCGAAGAGACGAGGTAACATACTACCAGATGGGTCAATATGTGAACACCAATGAAGCAATCTGGAGAAATTTGGGCTTCCACATACACGATCGATATCCAGCGGTCCAACACCTTCAAGTTCACCGTGAAAATGGCCAAAGGGTGTTTTTTTACAGAAGCAAATGTTCAGGAACCTAAACCTCCCAAAACCATGCTAACTGCATTCTTTGAACTATGTGTGTTTGCAAGAATCCTTCTCTACTTTGAGCTCCCAAAGAACTTCACATGGGACTCCCAGACCAAGAATATTAATATAATAATAATAATCACTGCATTTGATATAGCGCCTTATCACGTCATTGAGATGTCTCAAATCGCTTCATAGAATATACTGTCAAGTGTAGTAACAGTGTGTTTTGTGGGTGAAACGCAGCAGCCAATTGCACATAGCAGTGTCCCACCAACGGTCGTGAATTGATTGACCAAATGCTTTTTTTATGCTAACACGGAAATCTCATCAACGATAATTATGCAATACTTTCCGAGAAGCATGTCACCGCAGGGGTCTCCTAGAGGACGATGCCTACTGGAACCAGATATTAGAAGAAGCAGCTGCGGCACGGCACCGTCTAATATCAGACTGAGGGATTTGCAGACGAGTCAATGAGGGCTGGGATTCATCCCACTCAGCTCCTGTTAACTCTACAAGCCAAAGCCCTAATGGGGCGGTTGGTCCTCCCTGGACAAGCAGTGGGAAAGGTTGCCAGACAACAATATCAATGGCAAGATAGGCAGTTTTAGTTGGATAGACTCCAGCAGTTACCCCAGTGCACACTCTGGGGTCCCCAAACCTTTGCCAACCTGCGCTTAATACTTTCCAGAATTAGGTAAGGCAGGATGAGTCCCTCCAGGGAGAGAGTGCACATTCCATTCCAACAATCTATCTCTGGGATCTCCATGTGTAGGTGGGATGTATGGAAATCTCAGCTCGGTTTGGATACTCTAAAGCACAGTGATGGGCCGGGCCAACAGTAAAGTGCAGCCACACTTCTGAAGGTGAAGCTGATTGGCACAGGGAGTGTTGGGTCCACGGAAGTGGTGTGAGCAGGAAATTGGCTTTGCCCGCAAGTGAGAGAACCACGATAGAAATACCAGCTGCACGACACTACTCTCGTCTATCCACGCAATGCTCAGCCTAAAGTGAACTCCTGCGTCAAATTTGTGGTAAGTGCTGTACCATACAAATTAAAATGTTTAGTATTTTAAACATAACTACATGTTCAGGAAATATACGCCTATAGTTTTAATCCGGGTTGTTTCACAAAATGCGTCTCTCAATAACACCAATGAACCCTCCACAATTTTCCAAAAAGTTATCAAATTTCTCCATAGTTTTCCGTAAAATTTGTCAAATGCCCCTCGATATTTGACAAATATTCCTGCAATTTTCTATTGGCCCAGGTTATGGTTTCCACATGTGTCAGGCATCCAGCTCACAAAAAAAAGTCTTTTGTCAGCAATTCCCCAACTAGAGAAAGATTCCTGATCTAACATCTCATGCACCTTTAGGCACCTTGTTTATATCCCCTCTTAGTCTTCAGTATTCTCGTGCAAAACGGTCACATTTTGCCAGCATTTTTAATATGTATCAAGAATCCTAAAAATTAAAGACAAAAAGCACAGCACCCAACGGAGACGAAAACATTCACTTTTACTGATGTTGTGAACTCGATCCAAAGCCTTGTAGCTGATTGCTAAACGTTAACAAAAATCAAATCTCCTCAGCAAGTATACCCCGGGAAAGTAAAATTAATATCAACACCTCAACAACAATAGCAACAACAAAATTACATTTATAGAGCGCCTTTCACATCGGGAGACGTCCCAAAGCGCTGAACAGTCAGGTGTCGGGGTCCAAGCATGGGGGAGGGTTGGTGGAGGGGTGAGGGAAGGCAGAGAGGGTGACCAAAGTCACGGTCGAAGAGAAGGGTCTTGAGACCGACCTTGAAGGAGGCTAGAGAGGAAGCAAGGCGAAGGGACGGTGGGATGGGCAGGTCAGGCGGGAGCCATGGAGCAGACTGGAGCCCGCTGAACGGAGGGAGCGGACAGGTTGGTAGGGAGTCAGCAGGTCAGAGAGGTAGGAGGGGGCAAAGCCATGGATGGCCTTGAACGTGAGGACGAGGATCTTGAGGTCGATCCTCTGGTGGATGGGGAGCCAGTGGAGTCGGTCGAGGGTGGGAGTGATGGGGTCACAAAACCTGGTGCGTGAGAGTACACGAGCTGCAGAGTTTAGGATGATCTGCAGCTTGTGAAGGGAAGAGTTAGGAAGGTCGATGAGGATTTGGCCGAGGCGATAGCGAAGCAGTAGGTTTTGATGAGGTCCAGCCAGAGGATTTTGGGGGTTTTAGAAGGATTGTTACAGAGGTGGGAGGGATGGCAGAAGGTAAGGTGTTCGAAAGAAGGGAATGAGCCGGTGGACTAGGGAGATAGGGCAAGTGACACCCTGGATATGAAGGCCACACCACCACCATCACGGTGGTTGGGGCGTGGGGCATGGTGGTAGGTTTAGCCAGGTGGTGTGGTCTCAGTGAGGGGGAAGGTGTTGCCTGGGATGATCCAGGTTTCAGTTCGGGCCATGTCAATCTTCTCATCGAGGGTGAGTTCATTGACGGCCACGGTCTTGTTGGAGATGGAGCGGATGTTTTGAAGGCCAATGCGGAGTGGACAGTTGGCAGAGGGATATGTGGGATGGGAGAGGGTAGTGGATTGGTTGGCAGGGAGGGTGGGGATGCAGATGGGGGAAGAGAGGTTAGCCACCGGGGTCTGAGCCCGGGTGGCTTGCCGTGGTAATGGGGAATGGGGCAGTCGATGTATAGCCCGGATGAGCTCGGCAGAGGATTCCCAGGCTGGAACAGAGGGAGGCAGTGCGGGGGTTAAGCAGAGATAGGAGGCAGGGAGGGCGGAGGGAGAGCAGGACAGAGTGGGAGAGTTGCAGGGAGGGGGACATTTTGAGGGAGGGCAGCTCGGGTCGGGGGCGGTAGCCAAGATGCGCACTCTGAGACGAGAGGCGGTGGATTAGTGGGACATTGTCAGCCTGGAGGAGGCTGTGGGAGCTGGAGGTGACGCAGAGGGGGGTGGGCGCTCACTGTGGTCAGACAGACAGCCAGCCAGCCAGCCAGCCAGCCAGACAGACAGACAGACAGAGGATGGGATGGAGGGAGACACTGGTATAAGATGGACTGTACTGTACTGTCGCTGCCACCAGGGATTCAAACCTGATGTGCGGAAGTGACATCACACAGAATGGCGGGAAATGCAAAACGACGGCTCCCCCTGACCAGAAAATGGCCGCCACTCGATCCCCGAGACACCCGCTCCACCTCAGGGTCCCGAGACCCCGGTCCCCGAGACACCCGCCCCAACTCAGGATCCCCGAGATCCCGGTCCAACCTACAGCTGTCTGCCAGTCCCCGCCTCTTGCTATGGTCGGCCTGGGACCCCGGCCCCCACTCAGGCTATGGCTGGCCTGGGACCCCGACCCCACTCTGGCTATGGTCGGCCTCGGACCCCGGCCCCACACTCGGGCTAAGCCATTGATTGGGATAAAGTTTCTGTGATGGATGTGAACGGAGTAGTTGCAATAATAATACCTGTTTTTGATAATAACTGTCCAATTTTCTGCTTCCTATCCTTCCGCCACTTTTCTATCCCAAACCATCACTTTTCCTGCCATAATCTGTGCGTCTCGAGTTTCTTCACTTGCCCTCTCTCCGCATCTTCTGGAAACCCAAATACATGACATCCAGAGCGTTGCCTTCATCTACGCTTTCAGTTACTACCTCGAAGGACTTGATCAAGTTAGGCCCCGGCCCTCGCTCTGGCCACCGCCGGTCCCGACCCGATCCGCGGGAGACAGAGACCGTGACCCCCGCCGCTGCCTGACGTACCTTCCGTGAGTCCCGCTCAGTTTACACGTGTTTTCGAGGCTCTGCCGCTCGCGACTGATCAGCGACAGCCTTCCCGTTGAGCCTTTCACCCAGAGCGTCATCCCCTCCCCGAACCCTCCCGTTGCCTCCGCCAATTCCCTGCCCGGGATCTGAGGCTGGAATCCCGGTTGCCCTGAGCCTCTCTCTGCAGTTGGTCCGGACGCAGCCCAGACAACGAACATCTCCCGCGGTGACATGCCCCACACAGGGAGGGAGATGACCTGTCAGGTGGCCCTGGATCTCCACCTATACCCATTCTACTCTTTGGCTCTCGTCAACGTCTTAAATCACACGGTTCTCACCTCCTCCACCTACCCGACCTCCCCCTAAAACTCTCCGAAACCGTATGGAATCCAGGCATCAAGTTCAACCCCCAATTATCCTTCCTGCCCCACATCTGGTCCCTCACCTGCACCGCCTTCTACCACCTCTGACGCATCGCCCGTCTCCGCCAATACCTCACCCCAAAAGCCGCCAAAACTCTAGTCCAAGCCTTTGCTGGACTATTCAAATGCCCTCTTCACCGGTCTCCGCTCCACTACCATCCATAAAATCCAGGTCATCCAGAACTCTGCCGCCCGCATTTGCCCACAAATATACAGGCAATTCACTCTACAACACATTCTGTGAAGTGTTTTGAGACATCGAGAAGACGTGAAAAGTGTTATATCAAATGCAAGGAGTCCTCTGCACCCGCCTACCTCTCTGACCTCCTCTCCACTCACAACAATACCCGTGGCCTTCACTCCACCAGGTCTGGCCTCGTCCCCCGAATCCTCCGTTGCACCACTGGCAGCTGTGCCTTCAGCTACTGCTCTCCGAGGCTCTGGTACTGCCTTCTGGAATCTACTTTCAGTTTCACTTTACACAATTTGACGTACAAGAAAGTTCATTATGCATCACATTGCTTCTCCTTCCAGCTCCATTTCAGATGCTGCCACTTTCAGCAGAAAGAATGAACTGGATTTTTATTGATTCTTATCATGGCAAAAACTTCTTTAAGCTTCTCACAATAAAATTCCTGAATCATGGAATGTTATAGCACATTCTATATTCAAAACTCACTGGCTGACCATTCAGTTACCATAATTGTGTCTACCTTTCTGAAGAAGATTGCCACATCAACTTCCCTACCTGGTTCCATTTTCATATTCTCACCTCCTCATTCATGTCAAAATGTCTCAGTGCGGCCAACGACAACAAATTGCATTTGAGTAGTGTCTTTCACCTCAGGAGGATGTCCTAAATCGCTGAACAGTCAAGGGTTTGCACCCGAGCGCTGGGGATTGAAATCAAGAAGGGTGGAGGGCAAGGTGGGTGGGAGGCTGACTGAAGGCATGGTCAAAGAGGAAGGTCTTGAGACGAGCCTTGAAGGAGGCAATTTAAGGGGTGAGGTGGGGGGATTCGGGGATGGAGTTCCAGAGGGTGGGAGCAGAATGGCTGAACGCCCAACCACCGATGGTGGGGCAGGCTGGTGGGGGATGTGGAGTAGACCAGTGCCCGCCGAGCGGAGTGAACAGGAAGGTTGCTAAAGTGTTAGTAGGTCGTGGAGGACAAGAGGAGGAAGATGGTGGAGGGCTTTGAAAGTAAGGACAAGGATCTTAAATGCAATCCTCTGGGGAAACGTGAAGCCGGGCGAAGATGGGGTTAATCGGCTTCCAGAGCTTCGTATGGGAGAGAACACAAACTGCAGAATTCTGAATAATCTGCAGTTTGTGGATGTAAGAGTTAGAAATTCCAGTGAGCAGGGAGACAGCGTAGTCAAGCCTGGACATAACGGAAACATGAATAAGGGTATTGGTAACCTGAGGGGACAGGTAGGGAGGGAGGTGACCACCGCTGACTCACCTGGGACCTGACACCAAACTTCCCTACCGGTTGACTTAGTCATAGATGACCTAAAGCAATGATCAAAGAGTTAGGTCCTCAGGTGCCTTGATCGAGGAGAGATGAAGCAAGTTAGTTGGAGGGACTCTGGGAAAGGAGCTTCAGAGAGTGGGGGCAAAATGGTGACGGTGGGGGTGCGGGACATGAAGGAAGCCGGTGTTTGCTGGCCATAGGCAATGACCGAGTTGGGAGGTCGTAGAGAGGAGTTTATCATTGGGGAAAGAGACAGTTTTGCTATGAGGGTCGGGTCCAAATCCAGCACCTTGGGACGTCCTCCTGACGTGAAAGTCGCAATACAAATGTAATTTTGTATTTGAAGGTAAAAGTAGATCTTCCAAAGAGCTGGCACACGCACGATGGGTTGAATGGCCTTCTCTGCTGTAATATTCTATGATTCTAAATGATGCGATTCTATCGACAGGACTTTCAACCCAATCTCTGCTTTTTTCACACCTTTCAGTTGCCAAGTATCTCTCAAACTTCTTTTCAAACTGAAAAAATATTTTCTGTTCTCACTTTTAACAACTCTAATTTTAAGAGTATGTGTATGTTTTGGATCCCCAGAAGAATTATCCAGTATCTAGTTTGTCCATTCTTTTCATTAATTTATACACGATCCCTGAATCAAATTATCCTATATATTTCTTAACTCCAGGGAATGTAAAGTAACCACTCATCAGTCAAACCCTTTTATCCCATCTTTAATCCACTGAAGTCGCTGAAACCCCTCCAAGATTAGTATATCTCTCCTAAGATTTGATGCGCAAAATAGTACAAAGCACTCCAAATAAGGTCTCACCAGCACTTTATATAATTTAGCCGTTATGTATGTTTTGCACCTCAAAAACTGGTTTCAATTTCCTTTTTTTGTTCATAATATAATAAAAATCCTTGCATTCGGTATAGTGCTTTTTATGTCTTCTAGACATTTCACAGAATAAACTGTACAGTGAATTGACTGTACATTTTTTGAGTGAAACCATTCTGCAGAGATCTCAGCTTGGCTCAGTGATAGCGCTCCTGTCTTCGAGTCAGGTTGTGGGTCCAATTTCCACATCTGGACTTGAACTCACATGGTCTGAGATGACACTCCAATGAAGTACTGGGGAGCGCTACATTGTCGGAGGTGATGAGACAGTAAACCGAGGTCCCGCCTGCCTGTTCAAGTGGATGTTAAAGATCACCATTTGAAAAGTGAAGGGAGTTTCTCTCTCCCGGTGTCCTGGTCAACAATCTATCAAATAAAAATTAGTCATTAATTTTATGGCTGTATGTGGGACATTGATGTGCACAATTGTACTGCTCTGTTTGCCTACAAATACACAGTCACTTCATTTCATAGTAAATCCTATGAAGTGTTTTTGAGACTTGATAAGGCGCTATACAAAACGCAAGGTTTAGTGTGGTCTTCCTCATTCTTCTGTGGCTCATCGAAAAATGCGGCCGAACCAAATCGACAGAACCAAATCTGCAGAACTGCCAAACCCAGACCGAGACCCTGTGCTCTTTGAAATCATAAAGAAACAAATGATTCACGGCCCATGTGGACAATTCACCAGAAAATCTCCGTGCGTGAAAGATGGCTCCTGCCAATGCAATATCCAAGATGCTTCATACAGGAGACCCAAACAGGTCATGATGGGTATCCTTTGCACAGGCGGAGGTCAACTGGAGGTGGTGGATCCCATGCAGGACTGACAAACATCTGGTGGAAGTAGACAACCATTAATCCCTATCACTTCCAGCTCTTCAACGCTCACATCAATGTTGAGTTTTGCAACTCTATTAAGAGCATCAAATATGCGTGCAAATATGTGAACAGGGGATGTGACATGGCTGTGTTTGGACTCAGTAGCGGGAGGAAGCCCGAAGAGACGAGATAACATACTACCAGATGGGCCAATATGTGAACACCAATGAAGCAATCTGGAGAAATTTGGGCTTCCACATACACGATCGATATCCAGTGGTCCAACACCTTCAAGTTCACCTTGAAAATGGCCAAAGGGTGTTTTTTTACAGAAGCAAATGTTCAGGAACTTTAACTTGAAATTGATTGCAAGAACCTCACACTCACCTACAAATCACGTCAAGCCCGGAGCATCTCTCTACTTCTGCGACCTGCTCAGATCCCACTCTCCCCATCCTCTTCACTCAGGCAGCTTGGGTCTTCTACACATCCCACATCTCCTCTGTTCCACCAACGACGGCTGTGTTTTCCCTCTTGGGGATGTCATCCGCAGACATGGGGTACATTTCCACATGTACGCGGATGACGCCCAACTCTATTTTTCCACCTCTCTTTGCGACCCCCAGTCCCCTGATGTTCTGTTAGCTGCCTGTGAGATCTCAGGGGTTGAATGAATGCAAATTACCTTCAGATGAACGTTGACAAGACGGATGCCATACACTTTGGCTCTCGTCAAAGTCTAAAATCTCATGTTTCTCACCTCCTCCACCTACCCGACCTCCCCCCAAAACTCTCCGAACCCGCACGCAACTTAGGAGTCAGGTTCAACCCCCAATTATCTTTCCTCCCCCACATCCGGTCCCTCACCAGTACCGCTTTCTTCCACCTCCGACGCATCGCCTGTTTCTGCCAATACCTCTCTCCGAAAGCCGTTGAAACCCTGGTCCATTCCTTTGTCATCTCTCGGCTGGACTACTCTAACGCCCTCCTCGCCGGTCTCCCCTCCACTACCATCCATAAAATCCAAATGATTCAAAACTCTGCCACCCGCATTCTTACCCGCACCAAACTCCGTTCCCCGATTACCCCAGTTCTTGCCAGACTGCACTGGCTGCCTGTCCCGGAGAGGATTGCCTTCAAGATCCTCACCCTTGTCTTCAAATCCCTCCTCTGCACCTCCCTACCTCTCTGACCTCCTCTCTCCTCAAAACAGTACCCGTTGCCTTCGTTCCTCCGGGTCTGGCCTCTTCCTCCCTCCAATCCTCCGCTCCATCCTCGGCGGCTATGCCTTCAGCTACTATGCCCCGAGGCTCAGGAACCCCCTTCCTCACTCCCTCTTTTCCTATTTTCAGGTCTCTGCTGAAAATCTTTCTCTTTGACCGCGCCTTTGGTCACTTTCCTCCCCCTCCCCCTGGCTCAGCCCCGGGATCCGTTATTGTGAAGCGCTCAAACCACAGCTCGGTTTTATACCCACTTGCTTGTTTAATCCTTCCTAACCATCTGATCTATCTCAGATACCACCTTCTTGCTTTTATCTTTTCATCCCACAAAAAGTAACAAAAGGTTCCTTCTACCTCTGACCACATGTTGACCTCAACAGTAAAAACATGGATTTTGATAAGCAAAGGCAGCTTTGCATTAAAAAACAGTGACCTGAAATAAGAAAGCTCAACTTTCTCCAATTACTAACCTCAAGGTTAGCCCATTATCACATACCAGCGCCTCTTTATTGTTCTACCTCTCACCCAAGCCATCTTGTGGTGCATCCCATCTCCTCATTAATGTATCCAACCAAGCGAGGAAAGGACAACAAACATCCAGCAGGTCCACCCCGAGAAATACCTTAAAATTATCAATACAACCTCACTTGAAAGCATAGCATTACCAGGCACAGCAAAGACATTAGGCAAGAAAAGAGAGACATGATTCATTTCTAGTAAGGTTAAAAGAGTACAATCATCAGCAAAAATTTCACTTAAAAGCACAGTACTACAAATATTTAATAATTTCCATTTCAGGTGAAATACATAGCAATATACATTCATGGGTGCCATATGTCCTCAGGCAGCGTGTGTGTTCCTTCATTCAGCAGAGCATAGCATTCTGTGATCTGTAACATTTGTATAACTCATGCTCATTACTTGAAGAGGGTACAACTCCAGATAAGAAAATGGACAAAGTATGATCCAACAATCTCTATTAAAACAAGTACAAAATGTAATCAAATCATTATATCAGGAGTCTCCACCTGGTCGATCGCTGGTGGGTGGTGTCTTGCGCACGCGCAAGGAAAACAAGAGGCAGGAGTGACATTAACCACAGTTTAAACATTAAAGTTTATGTTTTGTATATTGAGATGCATGAAATGCTTTGTGCATCTGCTTCGTTTTCAATTGGCCTCAATTTCCTCGCAGGTCTATCGCTCCTTCCTCTTGTCTTTTTGGTCATGTGCGAGAGCGCCACCGCATGGGGATCGACCACAGACCCCTGCATTATATCAACTGCTATTGTGCAATGCTCCTGCAGATTGGCATCCGCATGTGTCAGACACCCAGTTGACAAAAGGAAATGACTCTTTGGGTGTGTGACACTGCAGTGGTATCACAAAGCTCACATACAGTGCGTTTTGAAAAGTGAGCATCAAAGGCACTTCTATTTGTGGCAGCATCGTAAAAATAAAACAACAATTTCACACATACTAGAGCAAAGTCCAGCAGGCCAGCATTGTATATAATCATGATTAATAAGCTTAAAGTTAATACAAAAATATGAAAAAAATCCAAGCAGTAAAATAATCAGTAAAATAAGAAACCTGGAAAAGCAACATGGTGGAATGGCAATCAACTTCCGCTCCAACTGCTTCTCATGTTCTTATGCCTCTTGCCTGAGGCAAATCATAAATTCCATTCTAATCGCATTCTAATCCCATTCTAATGGAGTCGATTTCATTTGATTTCTCAATCATGTCCTTCAGCTCCTCCGTGAAATCTATAATAAATCAAATAAAATGCATTAGTTCCCAACGTGAATCCAAACTGTCTTGTTGTGGCAAAGCTTTTGGGATTTTAATACCTGGTAAAATAGTGTGTCCAGGCCATTGAGCCAATCCCAGCTTCAAAGCTTTTCGGAGCTCTGTTTCCAGTTTCCGCTCCACATGAGCCTTTTAGTAATACAAGACAGAAGAACAGGAATTTATATCAGTTCCTCAATATCTAACTACATAAATACTAAAACAAAAGGGTGCAAAGGGTAAGACACGGCTCTACAGGACTTACATCAGTTGTGAGTAAACTTTTGGAGGCAATAATCAGAGTCCAGGTTGGCAATTACTTAAGATGGGGGTGAGTTAAGTTGGGACAGTCAGTGTGGATTTGCAAAGCTCAGATCATGTTTTCTAATTTGATCAAGTTCTTCGAGGTAGTAACTGAAAGTGTAGATGAAGGCAACGCTATGGATATTATGTATTTGGATTTCCAGAAGCCGTTTGATAAGGTGCCAGAAAGAGGGCAAGTGAAGAAACTCAAGGCGCACAGATTAAGGCAGGAAAAGTGATGGTTTGATAGAAAAGTGGCTGAAGGATAGGAAGCAGAAAGTTGGACAGGTATTATCAAAAACAGGTATTATTATTACAACTGCTCCATTCACATCCATCACATAAACTTTATCTCAATCACAGGATAACAAGTTAGAAAATATCATTAATTGGGAGCAACCTTCATCTCGTTGAACTCCTTCATCGTTTTGCCTACAGCATATGTGAACATTGTTGATTTGTGAGTTTCGAGATGGGTTGTTAGTATGCGCTTCATTTCCTTCAGGAGTTTTGAACCTTTTTTCTGAGAAGCTTCTGAAAAGTGAAAAGTGCTGTTATACGGGGAATCCTTTCTGTGTGAAAGCAAAGATACCCGAGGCAGTCGCGGGAAGACTTACCTTCATACGCTGGTTTCATATAGTGTTGAACAGACTTAGCAGGCGATCTATAAATAGATTTCTTCTTTTCAATGATGTAATTCTCCATGTCAATAAAGAATCCATTCCCCTGTAACAGGATTTAATTACAGTAACAACAAATCAGCACAATGTACAAGTATAGAGACTGAAGCAGGAAGAATTGGAGCATGTGACCCAGGTAACAAAAATGGCACAAGGAATAAAAACTGTCCTTAAAAAGAAAATATAATGATTGGGAGAAGAAAATCATGCATGGTCAATTTCCAAGAGAATGAAAGAACAAGGCCTAGATATGAACCAAAGCCACAACTGGTTCACTAACGGGGATCTGAGAGCCGAAACAGAAGCTCTCATAATACTGTATCAGCACAAGACCAACCTATTACTACCTGTTATTATGAAAATAAGATTTTAAAGAGAAACGCTGCTCCAAAATGCCAAATGTGGCATTAAGCACCAGAATCGGTTGACCACATATTGTCATCATGCCCAGCCCCACCACAATCAGAGGATCGTATTCCACATAACAATGTAATAGAAGTGAAATCAAAAAATAACGTACAGATACAGATGCATACAGGTGAAATAATAATCTAATAATGCAGCTATTGTAGTATTATTGATGTGGCTGTCCCAGTGATTACAAAGCAAGAAATGAGGAAATAGAGAAGATGAGGTCATTGATGTGGACACATGGGGCAGTATAAAACAAGCAATAGTTACTATAATCACTGGTGCAACTGGGACTGTTAATAAGACGAGTCAGAAATGGCTTGACAAAATACCTGGTGAACAAAATATCAATCTCCTGCAGTAGCCATTTTAGGAAGTTCAAACATATGAAAAGTAACATGCATTCATATTTAATGTGTTATTAGTCTGGCTGGCCATCACTGAAAACCGCCTAGAAACTACCTTCTACAGAGTGATTTAAATGGTAATAACATACTAATAATCCTTACATTGGTATCACACCACTAATGTCATGAGGATGCCTCAAAGCGCAGGGAAGTAATGACAGAATTACTCCAAATGCCAACACGCTGGGCCATTTAGGGAGTATGTGATATTCAATGCATTGTAAATAGTAACTTTTCAAGATCCTCACACTCATCGTCAAATCCCTTCATGGCCTGGCACCTTCCTACCTCTCCGACCTGCTTACTCCCCAACCCACTCAATCGGGATCCGAACCAGAGTTAGCCAGAGTGGGGACTGGGGTCCCAGGCCAACGATAGCCAGAGGCAGGGGCCGGCAGGTAGCTGAATGCTGGGCCGGGGTCTCGGGGACCCTGACGTGGGGCGGGTGTCTTGGGGCCGGGGTCTCGGGAACCCTGAGGTTTGGGCGGGTGTCTTGGGGCCGGGGTCTCGGGGACCCTGAGGTGGGGCGGGTGTCTTGGGGCCGGGGTCTCGGGCCTCCTCAGTGGGGCGGGTGTCTCAGGGCCGGGGTCTCGGGGATCGAGTGGCGGCCATTTTCTGGTCAGGGGGAGCCGTCGTTTTGCATTTCCCGCCATTCCGTGTGACGTCACTTCCGCACATCAGGTTTGAATCCCTGGTGGCAGCGACAGTACAGTACAGTCCATCTTATACCAGTGTCTCCCTCCATCCCATCCTCTGTGTCTGTCTGTCTGTCTGTCTGTCTGTCTGTCCGTCTGTCTGTCTGTCTGTCTGTCTGTCTGTCTGTCTGTCTGCCTGGTCTGTCTGTCTGTCTGCCTTTCTGTCTGTCTGTCTGTCTGTCCTGTCTGTCTGTCTGTCTGTCTGTCTGTCCTGTCTGTCTGTCTGTCTGTCTGTCTGTCTGTCTGTCTGTCTGTCTGTCTGTCTGTCTGTCTGTCTGTCTGTCTGTCTGTCTGTCTGTCTGTCTGTCTGGCTGGCTGGCTGGCTGGCTGTCTGTCTGTCTGTCTGACCACAGTGAGCGCCCACCCCCCTCTGCGTCACCTCCAGCTCCCACAGCCTCCTCCAGGCTGACAATGTCTCACTCGTCCACCGCCTCTCGTCTCAGAGTGCGCATCTTGGCTACCGCCCCCGACCCGAGCTGCCCTCCCTCAAAATGTCCCCCTCCCTGCAACTCTCCCACTCTGTCCTGCTCTCCCTCCGCCCTCCCTGCCACCTATCTCTGCTTAACCCCCCGCACTGCCTCCCTCTGTTCCAGCCTGGGAATCCTCTGCCGGTCTCATCGCGGCACTGGGCGTTGGCTGTCCAGCAACAGCCACACCGATTGCCCCATTTGCCACTATCGCGGCACTCCCCACTCTCCTCTTACAATCTCTCCCTCCACATCCACTCTGCTACCCACACCCACAGTCACCCTCTAGACCTGGTGATCACCCGGGGCCTCAGTGTCTCGGATGTCACCATCATTGACAAGGTCATCACTGACCACCATTTCATCTCCCATATCCCTCTCCCCACTGCCTGCAAACCTACCACCATTGTCTACCGCTCGTTGTAGAAGATCTCCCCGCAGTTCCTCTCCGCTGCCCTAAAGTCGTCTGAACTCCTCCCCCTCTGGTCCACCTCTCGCACCAACCCAGTCGCTATGCTTACTCTTCTCCAAAGCACCCTCTCCATCACACTTGACGCCCTTGCCTCCCTCACCTCCCGAACTGCCTCCTATTCCAGATCCTTACCCTGATTTGCCAGCCACCTTAAGGGCAAGGTGCCTGCTGCTGAATGCACCTGGCTCAAATCCAGCCTAACGGTCCACCGCCACATCTGGCTGGACCTCATCAAAACCTACCCCTTCGCTCTCACCTCAGCCAAATCGTCCTTCTATTCCAGGTTAAACCTGGAGGTGAAGGGCAACCCCAAGCGCCTGTTCTCCACCACCAACCGGCTCCTCCACCCTCCCCGTTACGCCTCGCAGATTCTTTCCTCTGACTCTCATTGCGAGAAAATCCTGGACTTCCTCGAGTCCATAATTAATGGAATCCACTCAGCTGCCACTGCCCCCCCAACTTCCACCCCCTCCCTACCCTCACCCCATACTCCAACAATTATTCATCCCTCCTTCCACACTTTTGAACCTGTCACCCCCTCCTCTGTCTTCACTACCATATCCTCCATGAAGCCCACCACCTGCTCCCTGAACCCCATCCCCACCCCTCTCCTTAAATCCCAGTTCCACCTCTTTGCTCCACTACTCGCTGACATCATCAACTTCTCCCTGTAATCTGGCACTGTTCTCCCCCTTTAAAACAGCCCTATCACCCCCACCTTGAAGAAACCTTCCCTTGACCCATCACAGCTATCCAGCTAACGGCCCATCTCAAACTTCCCTTTCCTATCCAAGGTCCTTGAGAGAGCTGTGGCCTTCCAGCTTTGCTCTTTCCTCACTTTTAAGGCCATCCATGGCCTTGCCCCCTTCTACCTCTCTGACCTGCTGACTCCCTACTAACCTGCCTGCTCCCTCCGTTCAGCGGGCTCGATGTCTTGTGCCTGACCCGCCCTACCATCAGTGGCCGGGCTTTCAGTCTCTCTGACCCCGCACTCTGGAACTCCATCCCACGGTCTCTTCACCTCGCTTCCTTCTTTGCCTCCTTCAAGGCCGGTCTCAAGACCCTTCTCTTCGATCATGCCTTTGGTCGCTCTTCCACCTCTCTGCCTTCCCTCACCTCTACACCACCCCTCCCCCATGCTCGGGTCCTGACCCCTGACTGTTCCGCGCTTTGGGACGTCCTCCCGAAGTGAAAGGCGCTCTATAAATGTCATTTTGTTGTTGTATGTTTGATACCTCTATTCAGGAGCACTGAATCTATTATTTAACTTACAAAGAGTGATAAGTTTTTTTTACTATTGATATCGGTAACTTTCTATTCTTACCTGGGCTATCAGGAATTTCTCCCGATGTTCCCAAGATTCTGCATTTCCTGTTGAGGATCTATTCTTTAAATTTTCCTTGATGACTGTAGTCATTGAAGTTTGAAAAATTTCCAGACATCCTTTGATATTATTTCTGGTACCTCTCTTCATCCTAGAAAAATATAGCAAAATAACAACATCCTCATGTTTCTATGTGGAGTGAGTGATGGCCTCAGTGGTTGGAGAGAAGAATGGGGCAGCTAGGAGCTGCAGTCCTGTAACTCATTGGTTAGAGCACTTGTTTCGCAAGCGAGAGGACCTGGGTTCAATTCCTGGGCACGGCAAAACATTAGGCAAGTTTCCTTACTCAATACACCTCTGTTTACCCAGCAGTAAATAGGAACCTGGTTGTTAAGTCAATTGGCTTTACCCGGAGTAATAATCCCTTCAAAAATAAATGTTAAAACATAATAATAATTTGGTCACTCAGTCCACGACTGTTTGTGGGACACTGCTGTGCCCAATTGGCAACTGCATTTTGCTCACAAAATACTCAGTCAATTCACCTTACAGTGTATTCTGTGAAGCGCTTTGAGCTGTCACAAAGACGTGATAAGGTGCTATATCAAATGCAAGGATTATCATTATTAAATGAGCCATCTTGTGAATTATCTCCTGACATCATCTAAATCATTACAAGTGTTATGTGATTGGTTTTGGATACTTACTGAAACATATTTCTGAATATAGATTCCATTACTTCATACAGAGGCTTTGCTATTTCATGGTTAACGTCAATTTCTCCAAACTTGCGAGATATGTGAATTCCATCCTTCTGACATATCGCCTTCAGAGTCCTGTGGTAGCCTTGGTTACTATTGCTAGGCTAAAAAAAAGGACATGAGTAATTAGGACACAATAAGCTATATTCACCAGGTTTCAATCTATGATTAGTCCTTCTTTTCAGTCATAACATTGTTTTGAAGTGTAAAGTCTATGAAACAAATGCCCTCCTGTTGTCCATTTTTTATAGATTATTACAGCACAGAAAATAGACATTTTGTCCATCAGGTCTATTCTGTGGTGTTGCTCCATGTGAGCCACTGATCTAATCCCATCAAGCAATGAGGTGGGTTTGTGGCAAACATGGGAAATGGTTGCAGAGAGGGAGAGTCTAACGCCTGTAATCCACCTTGATTGGCCTGACAGCCCAGCAGCTGTTGCTTAAACTCCACACCTCCAATAGGTGGAACCATCGCTCAATGGGAAGGGATGTGTGCCTGAGCTGTGGGCAGGAACACGGTGGCAGTGCTCTCACACATTTCATGCTGAGATGTGTCGCCCACCGGGAAGCTTGCAGGGAGTCCCTGGTACCCACCATCCACCTAGTGAGGGCTTGTAGGAAGTCGAGTGACTATCCTCCTGGGTGGGGTGGGGTGAGAGGCAAGATGAACTGGCTCATGCTTGGCAACGGAAAGTCTGAATCGAGCCAGACCTCGGACTCTGGTTCCTTAATAATAATAATCCTTGCATTTGATTGAGCGCTTTTCACATCTTCTAGATGTCCCAAAGCGCTTCACACAATATACTGTAAAGTGAAATTGACTGTATATTTGTGGGCGAACGCGGCAGCCAATTGCGCACAGCAATGTCCCACAAACAGTCATAGATTAAAAATGACCAATTTATTATTGTTTTTGGTTTTGGAGGGATTATTATTAGGCTCTGTGTGGAGTAAGGAAACTTGCCCAAGGTTTCGCCCTCTGCCTGGAATTGAACTCAGGTGTCTCACTTGCAAAGCGAGTGCTCTAACCACTGAGCTACAGGACTTCATGGTTTTATAATAATAATAATAATAATAATAATCCTTGCATTTGATATAGCGCTTTTCACGTCGGGAGGACGTCCCAAAGCGCTTCACAGAACACTGTAAAGTGAATTGACTGTATATTTGTGGGCGAACAAGGCAGCCAATTGCACACAGCAATGTCCCACAAACAGTCGTGGATTGAAAATGACCAATTTATTATTGTTTTTGGTTTTGGAGGGATTATTATTAGGCTCTGTGTGGAGTAAGGAAACTTGCCCAAGGTTTCGCCCTCTGCCTGGAATTGAACTCAGGTCTCTCAAACCAAGCACGTGCAAATGGGGTGCCCATGGGAGAGGGTTTATTTAGATTTTATCAGTCCCTTGCTGCACACGGCCAGAGGTAATCACCATTTACTCGTGTTCGTTGATTACGTGACTGGATTTCCCATAGCCTAGGAGGTGCACGGCTAAAACTGCATTCCAGACAAATAACAGAGCAGCTTTCCTCAGAAACAGGGTTATGAAAATTCTCAAATCTAACCATGGAAGCCGTTTCAAGGCGGTCATAATAAAGTCGGTGACCTATGATCTGGGCATTCGACATAATTTGCATGTACCTTACCATCCAAGAGCCATCTAAACTAATATTAATATTAAAAAGCATCATGTTACAAGCTTAGAAACTAATTATTCAGGCAGTGCAAGCAGAATTAGACTCTGGACTTCTGTTTCTTACTTTGAGGAATAGTTATTTCCGAACGACCATTATTAAACTCAAACAGCGGAGTTTGTCAAGGAACAAGTTGAAAGCTATACTCCACACTCTTGGACAACTATATGTTCTAACTAAACTTAAAAAGAAGGGTCACTTCAATCCACCATTGTTTGTGGGGACACTGCTGTGCGCAATTGGCTGCTGCATTTCGCTCACAAATATGGCCAATTCACTTTACAGTATATTCTGTGAAGCGCTTTGAGATGTCTCGATGATGTGAAAAGCACTGTATCAAATGCAAGGATTATTATTATTACTATTCTTATCCAGAGAGTTCTGGAAAAGTCAAGAGAACTAATGGACTCATAAAAAGTGGCCTCAAAAAGGCATGTATCCAGAAAGGATGCAGATGTGACGAGCGAATCTCCTGGGTCTTGATAGGCCTCAACAACAGATCAGGGTTGACATCGTTTTACCTCTTCCACGGAAGACAAATAATTACCCCGCTTACACAGATGCCAGCGGAAATCTCTGCTTCGCAGTTAGAGGACTTTGAGCAGCCTTTAGTTGATATGATAACTCAGCATAATACAGGTCACCATTCTGAAAACACTTGGACTACAAGCAGGAGGATTTGCTTACTTGGAAGACACATTACAGGTTAGGGACGTTACGAGAAAGATTCCACAAACCCAGTAAAGTTGTGGAAATCCTGAATTCTAAAACAATAAAAATCCTCAGATTACAGTTTTGAGTCCTGTAGTTGGAGTCCTGTAGCTCAGTGGTTAGAGCACTCGCTTTGCAAGTGAGACACCTGAGTTCAATTCCAGGCAGAGGGCGAAACCTTGGGCAAGTTTCCTTACTCCACACAGAGCCTAATAATAATCCCTCCAAAACCAAAAACAATAATAAATTGGTCATTTTTAATCTACGACTGTTTGTGGGACATTGCTGTGTGCAATTGGCTGCCGCGTTCGCCCACAAGTATACAGTCAATTCACTTTACAGTGTGTTCTGTGAAGCGCTTTGGGACGTCCTCCCGACGTGAAAAGCGCTATATCAAATGCAAGGATTATTATTATTATTTTATTGACCGACCAGATCAAACGAGTACAAGTTTGTCAAACCATTTGGATGTTGGGGAGACAATGGCGTGTCAGCCAACCCCTTTCTCCGGGTTCAGATATTGAGGAATGCGAAAATGGAGGAGCCATTCGAAAGCTGGACTGTATAAACACCTGGAGGTGACAGTCAAATGCAGTTGTCAAATGTCTGCCACTCTGCCCCCATCCTCTGGAACTCCATCGCCCTCTGTTTTGCACCCTCGCTTTCCTCCTTCAAGACCTGTCTCAAGACCCTCCTCTTCGACCGTGCCTTCGGTCACCCTCCTTCCCCCCTGCCCTCCCCACCCTCCCCAATCCCAACCCTCAGCTCAGGTCTGAAACACTGATTGTCCAGTGCCTTGGGACGTCCTCCCGATGTGAAAGGTGCTATACAAATGTAATTTGTTTGTTGTTCAATGGGAATGTCTGGAAATCGTATTCTAAATTCTGGGATTGACCTGTTGATTATCAAAATTGGGTATAATGAGCTGCTTTATTATACATAAGAATATGTTTTTNATCGTAGTAACTGGCATAAGTCTCTGAAAACAAGATACTGTGTGTAAGTTTCTGTCTTCTAGCTGAACTTGAGATACATGTGGTTTACAGAGACAGAAAGCGAGAGAACAGCAACAGGCATTCTTGGAGAGCAATATGACAGAACAGAATATTTTGTGACTTTTGAATTCTTTCCTCCTACAGATCGATAACCAAGATATTATTTTCCGAACATATGAATTATCGAGAGGGGGAATGTCATGGTTACTCTATTCTTGCAGTCTATAGTAATGTGTAAATAATATATATAATACTGTATATATTATTTAAAGGAATAGGGAAGCCTGCTCCTTAAAATGGATTTAGCTGCAGAAGCTCTGTGCAAAAGGCTTAGCCAACAAGGTTCATGAGGTATATGAGTTGCAACAATGCATAGGTCTAGGGCTGTTTGATTGACAGTCACTTAACAAGCAGCCTGGAGAGTAAAAGAACACGTGGGCGCTAATGCGGGAAAAAGCCCTTGCATTTGCATCATATGGTGGGGGGAGCCACACACCTATAAAAAGCAATGCTTGGCACTCCTCGTGGTCGCTAACTAATGATCATCATCCGCTACGTACTGACGTGTACAGGACTATGTACCGTTGGGTCGGTTTAAATCTTTTTTTTACTAATGTTGTATTGTGCTGCAAGTTGATATAGTTACGTGTGATAGTTATGTTTGATTTTATTGCTGTATATCTTAAATTGTTGTGTTCCTTGTATGCAAGGTAGCCGAGGGTTCCTAGGTCTTAAAAAAGAGCTGTTGTTTCTGCCGACTGTATCCTTGAGTCGACATTGGAGTTTTGCTAGTGCGAGCAGACTCTGATTAGACATTCCAGTTACCGGGCATTGAAGTTAACTGGGAATACCGGTCTGTGTTCGTGACTCTGGCTCAGCCGAGTCATCTTCAAAACAGGGATTCATACTGACAGGGTTACCAGAGAGCAGAGGCCACTTAGTACAAAAGCGTTACTAAAATTCGCAAGTACATCAAGGAATGAGAACCGTCGCAGTTTGGAAAGGCTAAGCAGTGGGACTAAATGAATTGTTCCTTCAGACAACTGACACAGGCACAGTGGGCTGAATGGCCTCTTTTCTATTGTAGCATTCTGTGATTCTACTGGTCTCATATTGTGAAAATACTTGTGTAAAAAAAAATCAAATGTAGATGACTCATCCATACTTACCAACTCTACCCGTTTTTCAATGGCTTTCATGCACACTTTCTCTGCTTTCTTACACCCCTGACTGAGAGAATTCTCCAGCTTGGTGGCAAGATTTTTTATTTCATGAGCAAACTCTTTCATTTGACTCTGCAGTGCCAAATCAATGATCTTAAATGTACTCTTGTAAAACTGCAAAATAAACGTTTAAAATCTGTATATGTACAGCATTTAATCACATACTATAGGCATGTGCACAAATTCATTCATGTTAACCTTGCTTTATCTTAGGTTTAGTACAGCTTGGGTTGGGATGCTGCAAGGTATTTAAAAAAGACAAGCACATGAAAAGGTAGGATATTAGTGGGTACGTGGTTAGAGCATTCGCCTCACAAGCGAGAGGACCTGGGCTTGAATGGGAGGGAGGAAGGGAGGGAGCAAGTCAGAGGGCCTCTGGGAATGGACCTCCAGAGAGTGAAAGGAACATGGCGATGGTAGGGTAGATGGGGTGTGGGCACATGAAACAAGCCGATGTTTGTTGGGCAAAGGGAACGGCCGGGTCGGGAGGTTGCAGAGATAGGATGGGGAGGGGGAAATGAAGGACGTATAGGAGTTTCTCACTGGGGAAAGAGGGAGCTTTCTGTGAGGAAACTGCATGGCAAGGCCCTCGGTGTCTGTCCTCGGTCCCCCTCCAATCGTATGTCCTGATAGTGAACTGCAAAACATTGCCCTCACTTCTCCTCTCTTTGTCTCTACTCTTTCACTCGCTTTGTTTCTCTAACACCCTCTCTTCCACACAAACTCTCTCCCCTCTCCAAAAACCCAGCGACTTCCTCTGAAGGTGGAGGGAATCCCTATATAGAGCCTGTCGGCATTTGTCACACATGTGCAGTGACCCAATCCCAATTGTCTGCAAACTGCAACAAATAGTCCCACATATGAACCAGATGTGCTGGACACCAACTGTGCTTCAATCTTGGGTCAGCAGAGTTACAAAACCTTAACCTTCTTCTAGCCTGAACACTGAATGAAAGAGGAAGAATCAGTAGAAATTTATAGCACTTTACTTTTACAAAACGGTATTCCACATTGTCCAAATACCTCATTGGCCACGGAGTCCTTCAGGGAGGTGAGAAGGTGTAGCATTCCGCAAACCTCTGAAACATAGACACTCACTACCTTCTTCCTATTTTTCAGATATACATCGACAATGTGATCCTTTAAATCTGGTATTCCTAAAGAGGAAACACACAGAAAATATACAGTAAGTATCTAGACCTGAAAATTGTGTCATGACCACAGTGTGGGAAACAAGGAAATCCCCAACTACTGCAGAAACCATCTACATTCCAGTCAAATCCAGGTACAGCTACAAACTGGGATAAACAATGGTATAATAATACTTGCATTTGATAGTGTCTTCATATCTGGAAGACATCTCAAATTGCTTTGGTCAACTGGGTGACACCTTGAGCTTTCACCTTGCTTACGTGTCCAAACTAAACTGAAAATCCCATGCTTGCCATCTATCTACACATGGAAATTCCCATGTCAGAACTGGAATGTGTAGATGGCATGCATGGGACTTTCAGTTTAGTCTGGACACTCTTTTAAGCAACGTGAAACCTCAGGGTGTGTCTAAGGGGGTGGTGGTGGGGGGGTGGGGAGGGGGCAATGCTGGGCAGGTAACATACTTGACAGACAACAAAATATTCGATTGAGGGGAAATTGAAGATGAGATGAGTTCCGTCTGCCAGTGGTGCAATTTGAAAGGAGGAACATTACAGGGACCCTGTACAGGAATATTACCTGTGAGTCATATAAATGCATGAAATATCCATCAAGGTATGTTATAATAAAAAAAAGCTTGAGTTTGATACAGCGCCGTATCACGTCATTGAGACGTCTCAAAGCGCTTCACAGAATATACTGTAAAGTGAATTGACTGGAAATCCCACTTTGTTTGGAATGGAATACACATTCTCCCCAGAGTGACACAACCTGCTTGTCCAATTAGACGAGGGTGGGGAAGAGGCAAAGCTTGAAGAGCCTAGAGAGTGTGCTGGCACACTGCTGGAATTTATGCTTGCCTTCGTGAAGGCTGTCCAGAAAGCTTCCTAGTACTGCTACTCCCTATCTCACTCCACTATAATTGACAGCCGAAATTATGCCTCGTATTGCCACATACCTGTTTCGCTATCAATGAAGATTGACTTGTAGTGGTCATTATGAACTTTCCAATATTCCTCACAGCTCACTGTGAAGACGTGGATGTCATCCCTTGAAAACTCACATTCACTTGTGATTTGATGCTTTAAAATAAGAAATTATTAAAATTCACTCCATCCCTGCTCAATATGAATGACAGAATGAAGACACCAATTTCACTTCTTAACCTGTGTCCTGAGGAACACTTGATCCAATTATTCTTTGGACATACTGTTAATGTGCACAATATACAGCTCATTTTAACCTTCAGCCAACTTATCTCACTTCTAATGCAAATACTGTATCTCTTTCCGCCCCAGCAAGGATTTTTTTCAACAAAATATATATTTATTTGTTGATATATATTGATGCTTATCTCGGATAGTATCAAACCTGCTACACAAAAAAGAGAAGAAACACGTTATTTTCCTGTTTCAGGATGCTCCCTTGAAGTCAGTCACACATGTGCGTGCCCACACACACCCTGATAAGGTGCACTTGACGATTTGAATGGTGCCCTAATGTGCACTGTACATGTTTACCCAAACACACCCGGGAACCTAACAAACCCCAAAACCCCTCATGCATTAGAACAACCCAAACCAGTCCTAACCCTGTCTGCCCAGTAAGGATATTACAAACACCCCAAATGAAGTTGCAGCAGTGAATGTGTCTACAAAGGAGTACACTTTGGAGAGCACATTCCTGAATCCCAGTGCTTTTTTTTAAGGCCTGAATCCAATTGTTTCCTATGTTATTGGTGATCGCATGTATGTGTCAGACATCTGGCTGAACACAATTTTTTTTAATGTTATTGGTTTCAACATAAACACCACTTCCATTGATCCCATTCACTCTCCAAAAGGTTCTGCGCAAGCTTCACTGATGTTACATCTGCGATCCCCACAAAATATACAGTCAATTCAATATACAGCATATTTTGTGAAGTGCTTTGAGACGTCTCGAAGACATGATAAGGTGCTATATCCAATGCAAGGAATATTATAATAATAATAATAATAATAATAATAATAATAATCCTTGCATTTGATATAGCGCTTTTCACGTCGGGAGGACGTCCCAAAGCGCTTCACAGAACACACTGTAAAGTGAATTGACTGTATATTTTGTGGGCGAACGCGGCAGTCAATTGCGCACAGCAATGTCCCACAAACAGTCGTAGATTGAAAATGACCAATTTCTTATTGTTTTTGGTTTTTTTGGAGGGATTATTATTAGGCTCTGTGTGGAGTAAGGAAACTTGCCCAAGGTTTCGCCCTCTGCCTGGAATTGAACTCAGGTCTCTCGCTTGCAAAGCGAGTGCTCTAACCACTGAGCTACAGGACTGGGTGTGTTGGGTGGTCCAAATTTGACCACTGCAGTTAGACAGGCCTTGTCAGGTAGGCTTCACACTATAGTGAGTCAACGTTTCGGGTCCACGACCCACGACTGGTGTTCTGACGAAGGGTCGTGGACCCGAAATGTTGACTCACTTTCCTTTCTCCATGGATGCTGCCTGACTGTTGAGTTTTCCCAGCTCTCTGTTTTTGTTTCAGATTCCAGCATCTGCAGTATTTTGGGTTTTGTTCACACGATAGTACTTACTTTCCTTCTATTCCATTTCTCTTTACAACGCTTGAGTACATTTTTCTTGACAATATCATTTCGTTTCAGCACACAGAAATGTCTCTCCTTTGTCTCACGAACTTCTGGACTATCGTTTGGCTGCATAAAGAAGGAAAATTGATCAACAACTTCAGTGAAGTACTGTGGGAACATGTTCTCAGAGTGCAGGGATGGGGAAAATTGCATTTAGGATTAACTTACAGATATATTCATTTCTTCTGGGCTTATGTTTTGCTCTCTGAAAAAACACATCAGAAATATATGAGCAAAACCATAGAAATGTACAACACAGTAAGAGGTCATTCCGCCTATTTTTTGCATCTCTGTTTGCTCCCCCAATAAGACATCCATGTTAATCCCAATTCCCTGTTCTTTTCCCCTCCCCTGTAATAGCATTCCTCTGCAAATCCTTGTCTAATTCTCTTTCAATAGACTTAATCGACTCTGCTCTAACAGGCAGCCCCGGCAATTTATTCCACATCCTGACAACTCCTCTAGGAGAAATCGTTTTTCTGAATCTTTCCTTTTATTCTCCTAGTTACAATCTAGAATTCATGCCCTCCTTATTATTTTTTTATTTGGTGAGCAAAGTTAGGCCCTGCTAATCCCCATTGACCGAATTAGACTGAATAACTTCCACTTGGGTTGTGAGGGTTGTCCCCGCAGACAAGCCCAAACACCCCCCCAAACTCTTCTAGGCCCCAAATCGTCAAAGGACAATGCGGACTGGCACCATGTCTTCATGACTACCTGAGAAGGTCAGGTGATAGTATTGTTTCACCGGCAGGGCAAAGCCAGCCTGACCCTATTGACCAACTGCTCAAGTAAACTTGGTGTTGTAGTATATAATAATAATAATAATAATAATAATCTTTGCATTTGATATAGAGCTTGCAAAGCAAGTACTCTAATCACTGAGCTACAGGACTCCTCTTCCTCTTAATGAGGGCAGATCAAACTCCTCAGATCAGAAGTGCTGCAATAATGATGCCAAGCAAAAGAGGGTCGAAAGTATAGCCTTTGCCAGGAGCTCAATCCTTCCAATATCAAGAGCTCTAGAATGCTGTCCTGCATGAGAGGCGCTTTATAAATGCAAGTTGTTGCTGCTGTTGTTGTAATGACCCAGTTACGGGTGAACAGTTTTGTTTATGGGGCACAAGCAAATCTTAACGGAGAACGTTTCTGACAGGTGCTAGCTCAAGGAGTAACTGATAAGAACAGAAAATACACCTGATCTTAGCCAAAAGGCCAAGAAGCGATTTTTGTTATTCTCTCAAACCCTTTCATTGTCTTATGTCTCTGCTCCAATGTGAAGAGTTCTAACCTCTCCAGTCTCTCCTTGTAGCTACAGCGCAGCCTGTTTTGTATTCACCTACAAAATAGTCAAACCTGTGAAACAGTTTGAGACATTCTCTTGACATGAAAAGTGCTATACCAAATGCAATGATTATTTATGTCACAAATCCAGTTATTACACAGTTCAAGTATGGAATCCATTCACTGAATGTGGTGCATTTTTCACCTAAAATGGCAAACTTCCAGGTGAATAAGTCACCACCTGTTAAGTTATATAAACTGTTAAGTTTATTGAAATCAGGTGTGAAATATTAGGCTGAGTGAGATCAAGCCTCAATCACCTGCTAGACTGAACTCTTAGAGTATAAAAGATGATGACCAAGAGGAAGATAGATTGCAAAAGTTGTATGTTGGATTGAGACTATAAATTAAACAACTTGGAAGAGGTTGACAGTGTAGTATACCTTATTCCTTGTGGAATAACCATTGATGCACCCAACCAAAGGGACAACAAGAGTGTCCTGATGACCCAGATGAGTCAGCTTTTTTTTAAGTACAGAAACTGATTGCGAGCCAGCCAGCTACGTAAATCCACAGTGAAGCTGGCTATAGCATCTCGCATTTAATAGATCCTGATCCCTGTCAGGTTGCACTGTCCATCTTTCATCTCTAGTATCATCCTTGTGAACCTAAACTGCCTCTTCTCCGTAGCTCCAAAATCCTTTCTATCTTGTAGACAGATCCTAACACTAATCCCTGACGCTTACCACAAATTACTCCCCACCAAATGGAAAAATGTTTGAAAAGAGCTACCCAAATCAATCTCACCCCCCCACTCCCTCCCCATAGCCCTGCAAACTTATCCTCCCCAAATAATTGTCTACTTCTCTTTCAAAAGCTGACATTGAATTGGCTTCCACCACCCTTTCAGGCAATGCATTCCAGATCCAAACAACTCGCTGTGTAAAAAAATGTCTGCTCCCCTCTCCTCTGTTTCTTTTAATAACTATTTTAAGCTTATAATAAAATTAACTGAAAGAGAGCAAACATACTTGATGAATTCGGCTGTTGAAAGTTGATCTGTCTTTGTGCAGACAAAAGTCACATCCTGACATTTACCTCCAATGCAGGCGGTATTTACAGTTTTACTAAAAATCTGATCTCCAATCTTATCAGAGTCAGCTCGGTGAGCAACAGATATAATCCAAACAGAGCTGCAACGAGTAAGATACTGGAACAAAGCACAGAATCAAAAGCATTACATAGATTTACATGGAGTTACAGAGTGTGATACAGCATAGAAACAGACCGATTGGTGCTAGTGTTTATACTCCACGTGAACCCCCACCCCTCCTATTACCTTTCATAATCTTAATCACCTCAATTAAGTCTCCTCTCAATCATCTCAAGTCCAGAGAAACAATTCATCCTGTCCAATGTATCTTCATAGCTGCATCAAGTATTCCCTCCAATGCTGTGATATATTTCCTATACTATCTGTACAGAACATCGTTTTCAAATTTGCTCTAACAAAAGTTTAATTTAATGCATATCAATTTCAAATCACTTCCCTACTTTTATACTTTATTCCTTTGGATATAAAGCCAAGGACTCTATTTGCATTTCTCTATGGCCTTGTCCACCTGAGCTGCTCCTTTTTGAGTCCTGTGAATTTAAACCACGAGATCCCTTTGTTCCTCTAACCTTCTTAGGTTTCTACCATCCAGGGTATTGTTGACTGCTTTATTCTTCCTACTAAAGTGAATCCTTGAATTAGAACTTGAATTGGGTGAAACTGAGTGTGGGGCTGTATCATTAGACCCTGGAACCAGTTTATTTTTAGTGAAAGGATGAAACATCTCTTGTTACTATTTATGACAATATGATTAGACAGAGTCAACATGGCTTTACAAAAGGGAAGTCATGCTTAACACATCTTTTAGATTTTTTGAGGACATATCTAGTAGATTAGATAGGGGGGATTCAGTGGATGTAGTGTATTTAGATTTCCAAAAGGCATTTGATAAGGTGCCGCATAAAAGGTTGATCTACAAGATTAGGGCCATTGGAATTAAAGGGAATATATTAGCATGGATTGAAGAATGGCTAACGGGAAGAAAACAAAGAGTAGGGATAAACGGGTCCTTCTCAGACTGGCGGGAATTGACTAGTGGAGTGCCACAAGGATCAGTGCTTGGGCCTCAACTATTTACAATCTACATCAACGATCTAGATGAGGACATCGAACTTAATATATCCAAATTTGTGGATGACACTAAACTAGGGAGAGTAAACACCGAGGATGACATTAAAAAAATGCAACGAGATATAGATAGACAGGTGAGTGGGCAAATAGGTGGCAGATGAAGTATAATGTAGTGTGAGGTCATCCACCTATGTGGCAAAAACAGTAGAGCAGATTATTTTTTAGAAGGGGAGAGACTAGATAGTGTTAGCGTTCAGAGGGACTTGGGTGTCCTTGTACACCAGTCACAAATATTAGTTTGCACGAACAGCAAGCAATTAGGAAGGTTAACGGTATGTTGGCATTTGTTACAAAAGGGTTAGAATATAAGAGTAGGGAAGTCTTGCTGCAACTGTATAGGGCCCTGGTGAGACCACACCTAGAGTATTGTGTGCGGTTTTGGTCTCCTTATTTATGAAAGGGTGTACTTGCTTTGGAGGGGGTACAACGTAGATTCACTGGGCTGGTACCTGGGATGAGGGGGATGAGTTATGAGGATAGGTTGAGCAATTTAGGCCTATATTCTTTAGAATATAGAAGAATGAGAGGTGATCTTATATATAATCTTATTATAATAAATTATAATAACAATAATAAATTATTATTATTAAAAATAATCCCTCCAAAACAAAACAATAATAAATCGGTCATTTTTGTGTTTGTGTTTGTGGGACACTGCTGTGTGCAATTGGCTTTCGCGTTTCGCCCACAAATATATGGTCAATTCACTTTACAGTCTATTCTGTGAAGCGCTTTGAGACGTCGAGAAGACGTGAAAAGCGCTATATCAAATGCAAGGATTATTATTATATTATTATTATTATTAAGGGGCACGACAGAATAGACAGTGCGAGACTTTTTCCCCTGGTTGGGGAAACTATAACCAGGGGTTACAGTCTTAAAATTCGGGGAAAGCCCTTTCGCACTGAGTTGAGGAAAAACTTCTTCACTCAGAGGGTAGTGAATTTATGGAATTCTCTATCCCAAAGGGCTGTAGATGCTCAGTCCTTGAACATATTTAAGACTGAGATTGATAGATTTCTTGTGGATAAAGGGATTGAGGGATGTGGGGATAAGGCGGGTCGGTGGAGTTAGAATAGATCAGCCATGATCTTATTGAATGGCGGGGCAGGCTAGAGGGGCTGAATGGCCTACTCCTGCTCCTAATTCTTATGTTCTTATGTTCTTAACAAAGTTTTCTGACAGTCACAATTGGAGAGTTCAATGACTGTTCTAAGCAGATGGGACAGAGAGTTGCTGGCTACAGGTCTCAAGAATGAATAATTTAAATCCTGATTGTTTTTAGCTTTAACTGCAATTACAATGAGCACAAACTTCCAGCCTGGATGAGTGCAAATTTCCTGCAGCTGAACGTTGACAAAATGGAAGCCATACACTTTGGCTCCTGTCAACATCTTCTCTCTTGGATGGTTCAGACCTCCTCACCCTACCCGATCTCTCCCTCAGACTCACCAAACACGTGCACAACTTAAGGGGTCAGGTTCAACTCACAGCTATGCATCGTACCCTACATAATAATAATAATAATAATAATAATAATCTTTGCATTTGTTATAGCACTTTTCACGTCTTCTAGGTGTCTCGAAGTGCTTCACAGAATACCCTGTAAAGTGAATTGACTGTATATTTGTGGGCGAAATCTGGGGTCCCTGGCCAGGACTGCTTTCCTCCAGCTGCACCACATTGTCCACCTCTGTCTGTACCTCACTCCAACAGCTGCCCAAACCCTCATCCGTGCCTTCGTCACCTCTCACCTCGACTACTCAAACACCTCCTCACCGATCTCCCTTGCTCCATTATTCACAAAATTCAACTCATTTGAAACTCCACCATCCATATTTTCACCCGCACTAAACTCCACACCTACATTACCTCAGTCCTGGTCAAACTCGATTGGCTCCCTGTTATTGAGCAGGTCCATTTCAAGATCCTCATTATTGTATTTAAATCCCTTTATGCCCTGGAACCCCCTCCTATCTCTCCAACCTGCTCTCTCCATACACAACTCCTGCTGCCTCTGCTCGCCCGGACCCTCCACCCCACCATCGGCGGCCATGCTTTCAGCTACTATGCCCCAAAGCTGTGAAACTCTCTCCCTCAATCCCTTTGCCTTGCCCTCTCTCTCTCTCCATTTTCTGGTCGCACTTGAAGACCTTCCACCTTGCCTCTCCCCCGGCTCGACACTGTTAAGGGCTCCAAGATGCCATCTAGCTTGAAGTGCGCTATATAAATGCAAGTTGTTGTAGTTGTTGACACGACCAATTCACTTATACCAAGAAATTGATTTTGTTTCGCCCACAAAATATAGTCAATTCACTTTACAGTAAACATTTTTGTGAAGATTTTCCAGACGTCTCAAAGACATGATAATGGGCTGTATGAAATGCAGGAATTATTATTCTTTGATATTGGAGAGAAATACTTTTTACCTCCTTCCACATTTCATCTCTGGCTTTATTGGAGTCTCCTGTCCCTGGAAAGTCAGTCAGTACCAATCCTTCTGGGAGGACATTGGACTTGGGAATGAAGATTGTAACAGATTTCACCAGTGGCCACAAGTGATTTTCCTCCCCCGACTTCTTGCTGCATACATAGCGTTTTAATTTACATGATAGATTCTGTGCCTGAGGAACAACAGAGCAGAATGAGCTGATGTACTCACAAAGTGTCAGCCTGGCTCAATTGGAGGCACTCTCGCCTCTGAATCACAAGGTTGTGCGTTCAATCCCCATATAGGAACTTTGAAATTACAGTCTAGGCTGACACCGGTCCAAATGCTGAGGGAAACAACAGCAATAATTTTACAACAATAAATCTATGCTGTAGAGTCGAATGGGAGCCTGAACCAAAGATCCTATGGCACTATTTAAAAAGAGAAGGCAGTTTCTCCTGACCAACAACCCCCCAATAAAGTTGATCATTCACTTGTTTGTGGGATATTGCTGTGTGCAAATTGGCTGTCGAGTTGACCTACAAATACAATCACTACACTGTTACTTTGTCAAACACCTTTTGCAAGCCTGGATATATTACATCATATGGCTTCCCACACTGTGCTGTCACCTCTTCAAAAAAGTCTATGGGGTTGGTCATACAAGGCCTACTCTTTCTGAACCCATGTTGGCCTGTCATTTATCAGATTATTTTTATATAGGTAATCTTCCACTTCCTTTCTGATGATTGACTCCATCATTTTTCTATTATTGAGATTAGGCTAATGGTTCTATAGTTGCTCTGTCATCTGTCTTGAATGTAGGAACAACATCTGCTTGCTCCCAGTACTGATTGACTCCCCATAATGTCTATCAGTGCTGCACAAATCTCCTGCCTAGTCTCCCCAAATGACCTGTCTACAGTTCATCCGTCCGGGGGAATTTGTTGGTTTTCACTTACATTGTCCTCCGAGAATGAATACTTGTTATTTTTTGGTACAATAGTTTTGTAGATGTTATATTTTAAGAGTTCCTGGTAACTTTGTTCAGGTCCTCTTTCTCCATAAACAGCTTTCACTTTGGCTTCTGCATTTTCAACTATTTCATTACTCTCAGAATCATCATCATCTTTCCCATTCTCGCACAGTTCCATCAGATCTTTCAGTTCTTTATTCCATTCCTGCAATACAATCAATTCACCTTCAATTAAATCCTTACCATACAATCTTAAAACAATCTACTGTGTGACAGCACATGGGAAAACCAAATCGGCAAAAGTAGGTCAGAAGAAGAGTTCATTGAGTGTATGAAAGATAACTTTCTAGAGCAGCTGCCGAGGAACCCACTGGGGACAGGCCATCCTAGACCTTGTTTTGTGTAACGAAACAGGGCGAGTTGGCAGTGAAGGTATTAAGAATCCTCGAGAGCAGAGTAATTACAATATGATTGAATTCTGCATTAAGTTAGAGAGGGATATAGTTAAATCCGAGGCAAGTATTCTGAATTTAAATAGGGCTAATTTTGTATGTATGAGGAAAGATTTAGGTAAAATAGACTGGAGAATAAGATTAAGAAGTAAAAATGTTGACCAACAGTAGCAAATATTTAAGGATGCAGTGCATAATTCTCAGCGGTAGCATATTCCCTTGCGGAATAAGAGTACCACAGGGAAAGCAATTCATCCGTGGCTAACTCGAATTCAAGATCCTCATCCTCACCTACAAGGCCATTCACGGCCTTGTTCCCTCCTATCTCTCCGACCTACTATCCCCCTACTTACCTCCGTTCCTCTGGCTCCGGTCTGCTCCACGCCCCCCCGCCCCAACCGCCCTACCATCGGTGGCCGGGCCTTCAGCCTCTCAGCCCCTAAGCTCTGGAACTCCATCGCCCCCAGTGCCTTCGCCGCTTCCTCCCTTTCCTCCTTCAAGGCCGGTCTCAAGACCTTTCTCTTTGACCGAGCCTTCAGCTCCCCTCTCGACTCTCTACCCCCTACTCGCTCCCTCCCTACCCTCCCCTCACCCTGACCATTTCCCCACTGCTCGGGTCCTGACCCAACTGTCCAGCGCCTTGGGACGTTCTCCCCACGTGAAATGCGCTCTATAGATGAAATCTTGTTATTGGTGTTGTTGTAGAGCAGTGAGGGAAAGCATCAAATTAAAATAAAAGGCTTATAAAACTGCCAAGAAAAGCGGCAAATCTGAAGATTGGGAGAGTTTTAGAAACCAGCAAAATAAAACTAAAAATCTCATTAAGAGCGAGAAAAAGGAGTATGAGGGTAAGCGAGCGAGGAACATTAAGTCAGATTGTAAAAGTTTTTACAAATACATTAGGAGGAATAGGCTGTGAGGGTAAATGTAGGTCCACTTCAGTCAGAGATGGGAGAAGTTGTAATGGGGGGTAAGGACATGGCAGAGTCCCTAAATAGGTACTTTGCATCTGTCTTCACCCGAGAAGACACAACCAGTCTGTCAACAATAGAGATGCGCCAAAGGGATGAGGACAGGGAGCAACTTAGGGAAATTTTCATTACTAGAGAATTGGTGCTCGGGAAACAGTTAGCTCTAAAAAGTGACAAATCCCCTGGTCCGGATGGTCTGCATCCCCGGGTTTTAAAAGAGGAGCTTATGAGATAGTGGAGGCCTTGTGTCTGATCTTCCAAAATTCCTTGGATTCTGGAACAGTCCCCATGGATTGGAAGATCACAAATGTAACACCACTATTTAAAAAAGGTGGAAAGGAAAAGATGGGGAACCATAGGCCACTTAGTCTCACATCAGTGATAGGAAAAATTTTAGAATCGTTGATTAAGGATGTGGTAGTGCGGTATTTAGGGCACAATATAATTAGGCCAAGTCAACATGGCTTTACAAAAGGGATTTTTGAGAATATTTCCAGTAAACGAGATAAGGGTGAATCAGTGGATGTGGTCTATTTGGACTTCCAGAAGGCATTCGATAAGGTGCCGCATGAAAGGTTAGTCAAAAAGTTAAGGGCCCATGGAATTGGGGGGAGCAATATTAACGTGGATTGGGGAATGGTTAATGGGTAGGAAACAAAGAGTAGGAATAAAAGGGTCCTTTTCAGATTGGCGGGATATGACTAGTGGAGTGTCACAAGGATCAGTCCTTGGGCCTCAGCTATTTACCATCTACATCAACGATCTTGATGAGGACATCGACGTTAATATATCTAAATTTGCGGATGACACAAAACTAGGAGGAAGTGTCAACACAGAGGACGACATTAAAAAAATGCAGCGAGACATAGATAGGTTAGGTGATTGGGCAGGAGGGTGGCAGATGAAGTATAACATAGGGAAGTGCAAAGTCATCCACCTGGGTAGCAAAAACAGTAGAGCGGGTTATTTTTTAGAAGGGGAGAGATTGGAATGTGTTAGTGTCCAGAAGGACTTGGGTGTCCTTGTACACCTATCACAGAAGGTTAGTCTGCAGGTGCAGCAGCAATTAGGAAGGCAACCGGTATGTTAGCATTCATTATGAAAGGATTAGAGTATAAGAGTAGGGAAGTCTTACTGCAACTGTATAGGGCCCTGTGAGACCACACCTGGAATACTGTGTCCAGTTTTGGTCTCCTCATTTAAGGAAGGATGTACCTGCCTTGGAGGGGGTGCAGTGTAGATTTACTCGGTTAGTACCAGGGATGAAGGGGATGAGTTACGAGGATAGGCTGACCAATTTGGGCTTATATTCTCTAGAATATAGAAGAAATAGACGGGATCTTATAGAAACCTATAAGATCATCAAAGGGCAGATAGAGTAGATAGTGGGAGATTGTTTCCCCCGGTTGGAGAAACTAAAACCAGGGGTCACAACCTTAAAATCAGAGGCAGCCCTTTCGCACTGAGTTGAGGAAGAACTTCTTCACTCAAAGGGCGGTGAATGTATGGAACTCCCTACCCCAAAGGGCTGTTGACACTCAGTCCTTGAACATATTCAAGACTGAGATAGATTTCTTATTGCAAAAGGGATTAAGGGATATGGGGATAAGGCAGCGTCAGGTTATTAGCTGGAGTTAGATTAGAAGATCAGCCATGATTGAATGGCGGGGCAGGCTCGAATGGCTGAATGGCCTACTCCTGCTCCTACATGTTATGTTATGTTGCTAAATTATAACACTCATTGAATTCCCTACACAAAACTTCAATTAGTGTATTATCAACAAACTCTCTCCCTTGAAGCCATGCTGACTTACTTTTATAGTTAATTGAGATTCACACTATTCTGGAACGATAGGAATAAAACAGGATGGTTGAGGCACCTTCCCAGTGACTTAGACATTCCTCATCTTCAGGAATGCAGCGGCTAAAGATTTGGCCTCCGATAATGGAGACCAGTAACATGAAGCTCAGGATAACCATTACCTCCTCAGTAATGAACTCAATGTCTGCTTTGAACCTGCGGCCACTGTAGGTTTCCACATTTATGATGGATGATGTACACGCAGTGCATGATGACGTAGGCAGTAATCCGTGTTTGTGCAAAACAGCATTTATCAGCGAACTCTTTCCATCTCCTGTTTTTCCAAATACACCAATGTAGATCTTGTCCAGCAGGGTTTTGCTTTTTAATATGGAAGCCTTTTCTCTGAAACAAAAACCACAGATTGCTCTTCCCAACTCTGAACCTCTTGTCCTGCTTCCTTAGACTATTGGGGAGGAGCACTGCATTATTGGAGGTGCTATTCCTGAGACATTGAACCGAGGCGCATCTGTCTGTTCAGGGAGACGTTAAAGATCCCACGGCACCATTCTAAACGAAAAGGTAGTCTCTCTCTCCCTCTATCCTGGCTGACCACCGCCCAGATAAAATTGATCACTCACTTCATGGCTGGTTGTGCAATCTGATGTGGTACAAATTGGCTGGTATGTTCACCCACAAAATACACTTAATAGACTCTACCATAAATAGTTTTACTTTACTACAAACAACTTACATTTTTCACCCAATTAATAGCTACAAAGGGCTAAGTATATTTAATAAACTATTCTGTAATACGTTTTCTGTAGTATATTTATGATTGGTAAACAAAAATTAATGATAAGTTATCATAATCAATTATATAAAATAGGAGGCGGTAAAACGTAGCATCAGAGTTTTATTGGTGGATTCTGTAGATCACATTTTGGGTCTGATTGCAAGTGCCAGAAGGTGCATTTCCTCTCAAGGGATATTACGGAGTGCACTGAAAACCTGCGGTGTGGAAAAACAGCCACAAACAATCATACACATGGTACCAAGAACATAGGCGGGAATAGCAGAAGGATTCTGAAACACGATTTTAAGGATATTTGGGGGAAGATTCAAGAGAAGGATCTCCAGTTCTAATCTCTGGATTCTTCTCAGTGCACATACTGGGAATGTCGGGAGAGGCAGATCAGGGAAACTAATACGTGGCTGATAAAATGGTACACACAGAGAGGTTTATATTCGTACCACATTGGGACAAGTTTTCATCGTAAAAACCCTTGACAGACAGAATGCAAACCAATGCATATCCAGAAAATCTAAATAGCGCAGTGGTGGGGGGAAACATTTATAAAGAATGTACAGCACGGAAACAGGCCATTCAGCCCAACCAGTTCAATCCTACTCCTAATGAAACAATATATTTTGAATATACAAAAATTCAGAATAGTCAGAATCCTTCATTGTATGCTGTCTATCAGGAGGCTATCCGAAAACTCTTCACAGAATTTACTGTAAAGTGCAGTGACTGTGTACTCCTAGGCAGATGTTGTAGACCAATTGTACACAGCAATGTCCAACAAGCAGCCATGAAGCAAATGGATAATTTTATTTGGGAGATTATTGGTCAGGGCACTGAGAGAAACTGCCTTCTCTTTTCAAGTAGCCCCATGGGATCGTCAGGGAGAGTGGTGGGCAGAGAGGGTAGGAGAGTGGCCGAAGGTACGGTTGAAGAGGAGGGTCTTGAGGCATGCCTTCAGGTAAGCAAGGCAGGCAGCGAGGCAAAGGGAATGTGGGATGAAGTTCCAGAGGGTGGGGGCAGAGAGGCTGAAGGTGCAACCGCCAATGGTGGGGTGGGCCAGGTGGGGCACATGGAGCAGGCCGAAGCCTGCTGAGTGGAGGTAGCAGACAGGTTGATAAGGGGTTAGTAGATCGGAGACTTAGGAAGAGGCAAGGCCATGGATGTCCTTGAAGGTGAGGACAAGAATTTTGAACTTGATCCTCTGAGGAATGGAGAGCCAGTGGAGCCAGGCAAGGGTGGGTGTGATGGGGTCATGGAGCCTGGTGCGGAAGAGGACATGAGCTGCAGAGTTCTGGATAATCTACATGTACATGGGATGTATATATGTATATAACTCCATGTCTGCGGATTGATGTCACCAAGAGGGAGAATATACAAGTTGAAGAGGAGAGGACCAACGACAAAGCCCTGAGGAACACTGCGTGATACAGTGCGGGGGCTGGAGGAGAAGCCGTTTGTAGAGACAAAGTGGAGCTGGTGTGAGAGATAGGATCTGAGTAGGGCATGAACCCATAAAACTTTCTCTCTCAGAGGTGAGAGTGCTATTAATTAAGCCAGGCTGAGACACACTTGGGATAAGGATTCAAAAGGAAACTTTACTACAAAAGTTGGGAAAACTAGAAAAATAGATTTTTTGGGGGGGCAGAGGTCAGGCAGGCATCTGACACATGGAGTACTACGAACCCACCCACCTGGCTCAGGAACTGGACTACTGGTTCCGCAATAGAGGGTTGGCCTGATTCTGATATACCGTTGCCAGACATGTCACCTTGGAGCCAGTTCAGCTCCAAGGAGGCCCTGCTTACGTCCACCCCAAGGAAGATAGTCACCAGTTGGTTGTTCAACATCCGACAAGTGTTGGTTAGGGGCCTCACTAGGTGGATGGTAGGTAACAGGAAATCTCTGCGGGCTTTCCAGTGGGCAACATAGCTCAGCATGAAATGCATGAGAGCATTGCCACCATTTTGCTGATGGTTCCACCAGTTGGAGTTGGGGAGTTTAAGCAGCATCTGCGTGCCTCTCTGCAGGCTAATCAAGGTGGGTTTCAAGAGTTGGATGTTCGGATGTGTGCTCACAAACTTGGATTCCAGGTAGCACCTTCCAGCAGCTGTCGCCACAAGCCTCAGAGTTTCCCCATCGACTATCTGGGGGACAACTGCCTTCAGCATGGTGGGAGGACACAAAATTGACAATCACAGGGATGGAATCCATCCCAGTATGTTGAGGACAACCAGGGAAGAGATAGAAGAAGCTCCATCTGTGATTTTGCATTGGGCAGCTACTCAGAAACAAGGAGAGAGGGGAGTTTTGATGACTACGGACTTTCCTTTATTCCTTATACTGTACGTACTTCAAGGTGATGACCAGCTCCTTCTCCTCAGGGTCATTGCACACAACATTTTCGAGTTTCATGTGCACCTTGTTGATAAGATCCCTTGTTTCTTTCTCCAAATCTTTACCTGATAAAGGAATGAAATGAAGTTGAATTAATGGCAATAAACAAAAAGAAAGTTTTCCAACAATTCATTGAAAGTTTTATAGTTATTGAGTCATTACCGAGACATTCCAGCTCTCCTATTTCAATTCACAGTTCTAATATTATAGACATTTATTTTTATTTTGTGTCAAGAAAAGGAATAATGTATTTTGGGCACAATGCTTACAGCTTATGCTGTAGCAGGACAATACCATGGTAGGTGGCTCTACTGGGGATGCTGTCCTTTTGATTAATTCACAGCCCAGCACTGCCAATGTATTCTGTTGCTAATGATAATAATCCTTGCATTTAATACAACACCTTTGTTGAGACGTCTCAAAGCGCTTCACAGAAGTGAATTGACTGTATATTATGTTAGCAAAACACGGCAGCCAATTGCGTACATCGTTGTCCCACACACAGTCACTGATAGAGTGACCAAATATATATTTTTTGAAGGGATTACTATACCAGGAAAAGTAATCCGCCAATTGATTAACAATCGGTTTCCCACTTACTCATAGGTAAACAGAGGTGCGTGGAATAAGGAAACTAGCCCAACCCTCTCACTTGCTTGTGCATTGATCCCACACTCTGCTAGTAGTAAAGCTTATTTCCAACTGTGTCCAACTGTATTTCCAACATTATGGGACGCAGACGTCTGTAGAATTCCTGGTGGAAGAGTTGTGTGCCTGAGCATGGCAGAAGAATAGTGCCAATGCTCTCAAGCAATTGAGACTGAGCTGCGCTGCTAATCAGGAGATCAGAGGGAATTCTTCATTCTTACAAACTACCCAGTGAGAGCTTAAAACTATGCTTGAAAGATATTAACTGACAAAGTAGTTACAGTCCTCCAGTTGGGGGGTAAGGAGGATCTTGTAGAAGCGGAGCTGGTTCCTTGGTTTGGCAAGGGAATGTCGTGAACAAATCAACTGTCGATGGCGGTTTCAGTTATCTAGTTTCCAAGCCAGGTGGGCCTACATAGTCAAGGGCAATTTTGATGACACTACAGCCAGCGTGGCTCATTGGCAGGACTTGGAAAGCTAGAGAGTCATTGGGATCAGGAATTCTTCCCTCTCAGCTCCTGTTAACCATGAAGCCAATGCCCGAATGGGTAGATTGGCCTTTGCTAAACAAGCAGCGAGAAACTTGCCAGACAGTGCTTTCAATGACAAACTAGGCAGTTTCAGTACCCTACATTCTTGGGGCCCCATACTTTGCTCTTGCTAATATGCACTTAAACTCATCAGAATTAGGTCAGCAGGGTGCTTCCCTGCAGGTAGAGTGTATACTCCACTCCAAAGATAAGGATATTTTCATGGTTAGGTGATATACATATGTGACACTCTCAGTCTGGTTTGAATACTTTCAATACTCTTAAGCATTGTAACTGGTATCCATATGTCTCAGATACCCATCTGATTTTGAAACCCTAAGAACTCTCTTGATGAACATATTCCTTTCAATCTCTTCCCTAATTGTTCTGCTAACAATCATGAGACTGTGCCCCTTGTCACTGATTCCCTAACTAAAGGAAATAGTTTTTCCTTATCTACCCTGTCATGCCCTTCACCATCTTAAACACCTCATCATATCAACAATTGATTACAATGAGCCATCAACAAAACTATTGTCTCTATATTTGGTTCCAAAAGTTGCTCTTACATAGCTGCAGCACTTCCTTATTTTCCTCCGACATCTGAGCCCCAGCGCTTTGTCTCTTACGCTTCTTCTGTGGAGATACTTTGCTTGTCGTGGCACATCCTTTCGTCTTGGAAGGTGTATCAGAACTGAATTTTGTTGTTGTTGTTGTTGTTACTGTTGTCCTTTTCCTTGTCACACCTTGGAACAGTTCACAGAATCATAGAATGTTATAGCATAGAAACAAATCAATCGGTTCAGCAAACCTGCACTGAGATATTCCATGTGAGCCACCAGTCTTATCTCTAGTCAGATACCCCTAGTGAATCCTTCCCTTTCTCCAAGGTATATTATGCTCCCCTTTCAAAACCGCCATCATCACTGCACATCTCAAAAAACACTATTTTTTCAAAATTATAATTCCCATTTGCAAAATCACTATGCTACAGGACTTAAAGAGCAAATTGGCTACTGAGGCAATCGATAAGCTGAAACTAAACAGTAAAATCGTGATGGATTTTGTTTCAACAGCTGAAAATTTGACATGCCAACCACTCTATGTGCAACCTCATCTTCAAAACAAAGAATTGTAAAATGTACCAAGGGGATAACGGAAAAAAAGCTAAGGTTGTTAGTTGACTCATCTCTCACCGTGTCAAAAAAATGTGAGGCAGCAATAAACAAGACAAACAGGATTCCGAGCTCTTTTGTCAAACTGGTTAAATTCAGACACTCGGATATCATAACCAACCTATATAGTACTCAAGGAACATTGGAACAGGAGAAGGCCATTTAGCCCCATGAGCCTGTTCTGCCATTCCATTAGATCAGGCTGATGCCCCGAAGCTCTGGCACTATCTCCCTCTCTCCCTCCCCACTTTTCAAATCCTGCCTACAGTAAAATCCTGCTTTTTGATCGTCTAGGTAAATATTAACTGGCTAACTGGTAGCTCAGAATCCAGTTTGCCTTGTTTATTTCTGCTTCTCAAGTTTTGACATGGTGAGTCAACTAACACCCTTAGATCTCTTTCAGTTTCAAATGTGGTTACGGTCCAAAGACTTGTACAAGTTCAACATTACCATCTTGTTTTTCGTGTTCAATGCTTCTCTATATGAAGCGACTAAGTCATAGTGTGAATATAATAGCTTGAGGTGTACCTGTGTGGATTATGTCATCATCTGAGTTGTCCACTTCCATTGTGCCAAACCTATCTGAAAGGAAAAAATTATCTTATTCGTATATAATAATCCAATCAGAGACTAAATCCTTAATAATCCTTGCGTTTTGATATAGCGCTTTTCACGTCGGGAGGACGTCCCAAAGCGCTTCACAGAATATACTGTAAAGTGAATTGACTATATATTTGTGGGCGAACGCGGCAGCCAATTGCGCACAGCAATGTCCCACAAACAGTCATGGATTGAAAATGACCAATTTATTATTGTTTTTGGTTTTGGAGGGATTATTATTAGGCTCTGTGTGGAGTAAGGAAACTTGCCCAAGGTTTCGCCCTCTGCCTGGAATTGAACTCAGGTCTCTCACTTGCAAAGCGAGTGCTCTAACCACTGAGCTACAGGACTCCACAAATCCTGTAGCTAAAGTAAGCTAGAGATGTTGGACATGTCTATGAAGAGGAAAGGGAAAACTAAGTAGCAGCTTGAGTGGAGAAGCCTTAAGCAACGGAGACAGGTAGTGAAGAAAAGGTAACAGAGGCAAAGAAGGATAATATAGTAAAATCCTGTTTTGGTATGCTTGGCAACGAAATATTGGAATCAAGCCAGCCCTCTGTGGCGATCTCGGTAGTGTGTTTCCTGAACCGCCGAGTCCACAGTATTCCAGGACACTGCTGATGCCAGCCTAGTTCATCGGCAGAACATGGAAGAGCAGACTAGTCAATGAGGGCTGGGATTCATCCCACTCAGCTCCTGTTAACTCTACAAGCCAAAGCCCTAATGGGGCGGTTGGTCCTCCCTGGACAAGCAGTGGGAAAGGTTGCCAGACAACAATATCAATGGCAAGATAGGCAGTTTTAGTTGGATAGACTCCAGCAGTTACCCCAGTGCACACTCTGGGGTCCCCAAACCTTTGCCAACCTGCGCTTAATACTTTCCAGAATTAGGTAAGGCAGGATGAGTCCCTCCAGGGAGAGAGTGCACATTCCATTCCAACAATCTATCTCTGGGATCTCCATGTGTAGGTGGGATGTATGGAAATCTCAGCTCGGTTTGGATACTCTAAAGCACAGTGATGGGCCGGGCCAACAGTAAAGTGCAGCCACACTTCTGAAGGTGAAGCTGATTGGCACAGGGAGTGTTGGGTCCACGGAAGTGGTGTGAGCAGGAAATTGGCTTTGCCCGCAAGTGAGAGAACCACGATAGAAATACCAGCTGCACGACACTACTCTCGTCTATCCACGCAATGCTCAGCCTAAAGTGAACTCCTGCGTCAAATTTGTGGTAAGTGCTGTACCATACAAATTAAAATGTTTAGTATTTTAAACATAACTACATGTTCAGGAAATATACGCCTATAGTTTTAATCCGGGTTGTTTCACAAAATGCGTCTCTCAATAACACCAATGAACCCTCCACAATTTTCCAAAAAGTTATCAAATTTCTCCATAGTTTTCCGTAAAATTTGTCAAATGCCCCTCGATATTTGACAAATATTCCTGCAATTTTCTATTGGCCCAGGTTATGGTTTCCACATGTGTCAGGCATCCAGCTCACAAAAAAAAGTCTTTTGTCAGCAATTCCCCAACTAGAGAAAGATTCCTGATCTAACATCTCATGCACCTTTAGGCACCTTGTTTATATCCCCTCTTAGTCTTCAGTATTCTCGTGCAAAACGGTCACATTTTGCCAGCATTTTTAATATGTATCAAGAATCCTAAAAATTAAAGACAAAAAGCACAGCACCCAACGGAGACGAAAACATTCACTTTTACTGATGTTGTGAACTCGATCCAAAGCCTTGTAGCTGATTGCTAAAACGTTAACAAAAATCAAATCTCCTCAGCAAGTATACCCGGGAAAGTAAAATTAATATCAACACCTCAACAACAATAGCAACAACAAAATTACATTTATAGAGCGCCTTTCACATCGGGAGACGTCCCAAAGCGCTGAACAGTCAGGTGTCGGGGTCCAAGCATGGGGGAGGGTTGGTGGAGGGGTGAGGGAAGGCAGAGAGGGTGACCAAAGTCACGGTCGAAGAGAAGGGTCTTGAGACCGACCTTGAAGGAGGCTAGAGAGGAAGCAAGGCGAAGGGACGGTGGGATGGGCAGGTCAGGCGGGAGCCATGGAGCAGACCGGAGCCCGCTGAACGGAGGGAGCGGACAGGTTGGTAGGGAGTAAGCAGGTCAGAGAGGTAGGAGGGGGCAAAGCCATGGATGGCCTTGAACGTGAGGACGAGGATCTTGAGTTCAATCCTCTGGTGGATGGGTAGCCAGTGGAGTCGGTCGAGGGTGGGAGTGATGGGGTCACAAAACCTGGTGCGTGAGAGTACACGAGCTGCAGAGTTTAGGATGATCTGCAGCTTGTGAAGGGAAGAGTTAGGAAGGTCGATGAGGAGGGAGTTTCCGTCATTGCGCGTTGATGTGACGAATGCATGGATAAGGTTTCGGTAGCCTGAGGGGTGAGGCAGTGACGGAGTCTGCCAATGTTGTGTAGGTGGTGGTAGGCAGTGCCGGTCATGGTGCGGATATGGGGGAGAAAGGGCAGTTCAGGGTCAAACAAAACACCCAGGTTCCTGACTGGCTTAGTGAGGTTGAATGTGCGGCCGTGGAGGTTAATGCTGCCAGCGCCCGAGGTGCAGAGGCGCTGGCATGAGCCAATCAGAAGGGTCTCGATCTTGCTGACATTCAGCTGGAGAAAGTTGACCCTCGTCCAGGACTTGATGTCGGACAGGCAGTCGGTCAGGACACCAGTGGTCCTGGAGTTGAGGGTGGAGGTAGAGAGATAGAGAGCAGAGAGAAATTTATCCCATGTCTGCGAATGATGTCACCAAGTGGGAGCATGTAGAGGGTGAAGAGGAGGGGACCCAGGACAGAGCCCTGAGGAACACCGCACGAGACGGTGTGGGGGCTGGAGGAGAAACCATTTGCTGCGACAAAGTGGAGGTGGAGTGAAACTTAGGACCTGAACCAGTCGAGGACAGAACCTCGAAGGTTGAGGTTTGAGGAGAGGCGGTGGAGGAGAATTGAATGGTCCACAGTGTCAAAGGCAGCGGAGAGGTCAAGGAGGACAAGGAGGCAGATGGAGCCTTGGTCACACATGGTCAGGATGTTGTTTGTGACATTGACCAGAGCAGCTTCCATGCTGTGGGCAGCAGGAAACCCGATTGGAGGGGTTCACAGAGGGAGAGGGAGGAGAGAAAAGAGCGAAGCTGGGAGGCAACATGTCTCTCAAGGATCTTGGATAGGAAAGGGAAGTTTGAGATGGGTGGATAGCTGTGATGTGTCAAGGGAAGATTTCTTCAAGGTGGGGGTGACAGTGGCTGTTTTGAGGGGGGAAGGAACAGAGCCAGATTACACGGAGATGGTTGATGATGTTATTATTATTAGGATTATTATTATTATTGTTGTCGAGTAGTGGGGAAAGGAGATGGAGCTGGGATTTAAGTAGAAGGGTGGGGATGGGGTCCAGGGAGCAGGTGGTGGGCTTCATGGAGGATATGGTTGTGAAGGTAGAGGAGGGGGTGACAGGTTCAGAAGGGTGGAAGGAGGGATGGGTAATTGTTGGAGTGTGGAGTGAGGATAGGGAGGGGGTGGAAGTTAGGGGGGCAGTGGCAGCTGAGCTCGAGGAAGTGCAGCATTTTCTCGCAGTGAGAGCCAGAGGAAAGAATCTGCGAGGCGTGGCGTGGAGGACGGAGGAGAACAGGCGCTTGGGGTTGCCCTTCACCTCCAGAATTAACCTGGAATAGAAGGACGATTTGGCTGAGTTGAGAGCAAAGCAGTAGGTTTTGATGAGGTCCAGCCAGAGGATTTTGGGGGGCGCTAAACTAGAAGGATTTTTACAGAGGTGGGAGGGATGGCAGAAGGTAAGGTGTTCGAAAGAAGGGAATGAGCCGGTGGACTAGGGAGATAGGGCAAGTGACACCCTGGATATGAAGGCCACACCACCACCATCACGGTGGTTGGGGCGTGGGGCATGGTGGTAGGTTTAGCCAGGTGGTGTGGTCTCAGTGAGGGGGAAGGTGTTGCCTGGGATGATCCAGGTTTCAGTTCGGGCCATGTCAATCTTCTCATCGAGGGTGAGTTCATTGACGGCCACGGTCTTGTTGGAGATGGAGCGGATGTTTTGAAGGCCAATGCGGAGTGGACAGTTGGCAGAGGGATATGTGGGATGGGAGAGGGTAGTGGATTGGTTGGCAGGGAGGGTGGGGATGCAGATGGGGGAAGAGAGGTTAGCCACCGGGGTCTGAGCCCGGGGTGGCTTGCCGTGGTAATGGGGAATGGGGCAGTCGATGTATAGCCCGGATGAGCTCGGCAGAGGATTCCCAGGCTGGAACAGAGGGAGGCAGTGCGGGGGGTTAAGCAGAGATAGGAGGCAGGGAGGGCGGAGGGAGAGCAGGACAGAGTGGGAGAGTTGCAGGGAGGGGGACATTTTGAGGGAGGGCAGCTCGGGTCGGGGGCGGTAGCCAAGATGCGCACTCTGAGACGAGAGGCGGTGGATTAGTGGGACATTATCAGCCTGGAGGAGGCTGTGGGAGCTGGAGGTGACGCAGAGGGGGGTGGGCGCTCACTGTGGTCAGACAGACAGACAGACAGACAGCCAGCCAGCCAGCCAGCCAGCCAGCCAGCCAGCCAGCCAGCCAGCCAGCCAGCCAGCCAGCCAGCCAGCCAGCCAGCCAGCCAGCCAGCCAGCCAGCCAGCCAGCCAGCCAGCCAGCCAGCCAGCCAGCCAGCCAGCCAGCCAGCCAGCCAGCCAGCCAGCCAGCCAGCCAGCCAGCCAGCCAGCCAGCCAGCCAGCCAGCCAGCCAGCCAGCCAGCCAGCCAGCCAGCCAGCCAGCCAGCCAGCCAGCCAGCCAGCCAGCCAGACAGACAGACAGACAGACAGACAGACAGACAGACAGACAGACAGACAGACAGACAGACAGACAGACAGACAGACAGACAGACAGACAGACAGACAGACAGACAGACAGACAGACAGACAGACAGACAGAGGATGGGATGGACTGTACTGTACTGTCGCTGCCACCAGGGATTCAAACCTGATGTGCGGAAGTGACGTCACACAGAATGGCGGGAAATAGCTGGAAATGCAAAACGACGGCTCCCCCTGACCAGAAAATGGCCGCCACTCGATCCCCGAGACACCCGCTCCACCTCAGGGTCCCGAGACCCCGGTCCCCGAGACACCCGCCCCAACTCAGGATCCCCGAGATCCCGGTCCAACCTACAGCTGTCTGCCAGTCCCCGCCTCTTGCTATGGTCGGCCTGGGACCCCGGCCCCCACTCAGGCTATGGCTGGCCTGGGACCCCGACCCCACTCTGGCTATGGTCGGCCTCGGACCCCGGCCCCACACTCGGGCTAAGCCATTGATTGGGATAAAGTTTCTGTGATGGATGTGAACGGAGTAGTTGCAATAATAATACCTGTTTTTGATAATAACTGTCCAATTTTCTGCTTCCTATCCTTCCGCCACTTTTCTATCCCAAACCATCACTTTTCCTGCCATAATCTGTGCGTCTCGAGTTTCTTCACTTGCCCTCTCTCCGCATCTTCTGGAAACCCAAATACATGACATCCAGAGCGTTGCCTTCATCTACGCTTTCAGTTACTACCTCGAAGGACTTGATCAAGTTAGGCCCCGGCCCTCGCTCTGGCCACCGCCGGTCCCGACCCGATCCGCGGGAGACAGAGACCGTGATCCCCGCCGCTGCCTGACGTCGCTTCTGTGAGTCCCGCTCAGTTTACACGTGTTTTCGAGGCTCTGCCGCTCGCGACTGATCAGCGACAGCCTTCCCGTTGAGCCTTTCACCCAGAGCGTCATCCCCTCCCCGAACCCTCCCGTTGCCTCCGCCAATTCCCTGCCCGGGATCTGAGGCTGGAATCCCGGTTGCCCTGAGCCTCTCTCTGCAGTTGGTCCGGACGCAGCCCAGACAACGAACATCTCCCGCGGTGACATGCCCCACACAGGGAGGGAGATGACCTGTCAGGTGGCCCTGGATCTCCACCTATACCCATTCTACTCTTTGGCTCTCGTCAACGTCTTAAATCACACGGTTCTCACCTCCTCCACCTACCCGACCTCCCCCTAAAACTCTCCGAAACCGTATGGAATCCAGGCATCAAGTTCAACCCCCAATTATCCTTCCTGCCCCACATCTGGTCCCTCACCTGCACCGCCTTCTACCACCTCTGACGCATCGCCCGTCTCCGCCAATACCTCACCCCAAAAGCCGCCAAAACTCTAGTCCAAGCCTTTGCTGGACTATTCAAATGCCCTCTTCACCGGTCTCCGCTCCACTACCATCCATAAAATCCAGGTCATCCAGAACTCTGCCGCCCGCATTTGCCCACAAATATACAGGCAATTCACTCTACAACACATTCTGTGAAGTGTTTTGAGACATCGAGAAGACGTGAAAAGTGTTATATCAAATGCAAGGAGTCCTCTGCACCCGCCTACCTCTCTGACCTCCTCTCCACTCACAACAATACCCGTGGCCTTCACTCCACCAGGTCTGGCCTCGTCCCCCGAATCCTCCGTTGCACCACTGGCAGCTGTGCCTTCAGCTACTGCTCTCCGAGGCTCTGGTACTGCCTTCTGGAATCTACTTTCAGTTTCACTTTACACAATTTGACGTACAAGAAAGTTCATTATGCATCACATTGCTCCTCCTTCCAGCTCCATTTCAGATGCTGCCACTTTCAGCAGAAAGAATGAACTGGATTTTTATTGATTCTTATCATGGCAAAAACTTCTTTAAGCTTCTCACAATAAAATTCCTGAATCATGGAATGTTATAGCACATTCTATATTCAAAACTCACTGGCTGACCATTCAGTTACCATAATTGTGTCTACCTTTCTGAAGAAGATTGCCACATCAACTTCCCTACCTGGTTCCATTTTCATATTCTCACCTCCTCATTCATGTCAAAATGTCTCAGTGCGGCCAACGACAACAAATTGCATTTGAGTAGTGTCTTTCACCTCAGGAGGATGTCCTAAATCGCTGAACAGTCAAGGGTTTGCACCCGAGCGCTGGGGATTGAAATCAAGAAGGGTGGAGGGCAAGGTGGGTGGGAGGCTGACTGAAGGCATGGTCAAAGAGGAAGGTCTTGAGACGAGCCTTGAAGGAGGCAATTTAAGGGGTGAGGTGGGGGGATTCGGGGATGGAGTTCCAGAGGGTGGGAGCAGAATGGCTGAACGCCCAACCACCGATGGTGGGGCAGGCTGGTGGGGGATGTGGAGTAGACCAGTGCCCGCCGAGCGGAGTGAACAGGAAGGTTGCTAAAGTGTTAGTAGGTCGTGGAGGACAAGAGGAGGAAGATGGTGGAGGGCTTTGAAAGTAAGGACAAGGATCTTAAATGCAATCCTCTGGGGAAACGTGAAGCCGGGCGAAGATGGGGTTAATCGGCTTCCAGAGCTTCGTATGGGAGAGAACACAAACTGCAGAATTCTGAATAATCTGCAGTTTGTGGATGTAAGAGTTAGAAATTCCAGTGAGCAGGGAGACAGCGTAGTCAAGCCTGGACATAACGGAAACATGAATAAGGGTATTGGTAACCTGAGGGGACAGGTAGGGAGGGAGGTGACCACCGCTGACTCACCTGGGACCTGACACCAAACTTCCCTACCGGTTGACTTAGTCATAGATGACCTAAAGCAATGATCAAAGAGTTAGGTCCTCAGGTGCCTTGATCGAGGAGAGATGAAGCAAGTTAGTTGGAGGGACTCTGGGAAAGGAGCTTCAGAGAGTGGGGGCAAAATGGTGACGGTGGGGGTGCGGGACATGAAGGAAGCCGGTGTTTGCTGGCCATAGGCAATGACCGAGTTGGGAGGTCGTAGAGAGGAGTTTATCATTGGGGAAAGAGACAGTTTTGCTATGAGGGTCGGGTCCAAATCCAGCACCTTGGGACGTCCTCCTGACGTGAAAGGCACAATACAAATGTAATTTTGTATTTGAAGGTAAAAGTAGATCTTCCAAAGAGCTGGCACACGCACGATGGGTTGAATGGCCTTCTCTGCTGTAATATTCTATGATTCTAAATGATGCGATTCTATCGACAGGACTTTCAACCCAATCTCTGCTTTTTTCACACCTTTCAGTTGCCAAGTATCTCTCAAACTTCTTTTCAAACTGAAAAAATATTTTCTGTTCTCACTTTTAACAACTCTAATTTTAAGAGTATGTGTATGTTTTGGATCCCCAGAAGAATTATCCAGTATCTAGTTTGTCCATTCTTTTCATTAATTTATACACGATCCCTGAATCAAATTATCCTATATATTTCTTAACTCCAGGGAATGTAAAGTAACCACTCATCAGTCAAACCCTTTTATCCCATCTTTAATCCACTGAAGTCGCTGAAACCCCTCCAAGATTAGTATATCTCTCCTAAGATTTGATGCGCAAAATAGTACAAAGCACTCCAAATAAGGTCTCACCAGCACTTTATATAATTTAGCCGTTATGTATGTTTTGCACCTCAAAAACTGGTTTCAATTTCCTTTTTTTGTTCATAATATAATAAAAATCCTTGCATTTGGTATAGTGCTTTTTATGTCTTCTAGACATTTCACAGAATAAACTGTACAGTGAATTGACTGTACATTTTTTGAGTGAAACCATTCTGCAGAGATCTCAGCTTGGCTCAGTGATAGCGCTCCTGTCTTCGAGTCAGGTTGTGGGTCCAATTTCCACATCTGGACTTGAACTCACATGGTCTGAGATGACACTCCAATGAAGTACTGGGGAGCGCTACATTGTCGGAGGTGATGAGACAGTAAACCGAGGTCCCGCCTGCCTGTTCAAGTGGATGTTAAAGATCACCATTTGAAAAGTGAAGGGAGTTTCTCTCTCCCGGTGTCCTGGTCAACAATCTATCAAATAAAAATTAGTCATTAATTTTATGGCTGTATGTGGGACATTGATGTGCACAATTGTACTGCTCTGTTTGCCTACAAATACACAGTCACTTCATTTCATAGTAAATCCTATGAAGTGTTTTTGAGACTTGATAAGGCGCTATACAAAACGCAAGGTTTAGTGTGGTCTTCCTCATTCTTCTGTGGCTCATCGAAAAATGCGGCCGAACCAAATCGACAGAACCAAATCTGCAGAACTGCCAAACCCAGACCGAGACCCTGTGCTCTTTGAAATCATAAAGAAACAAATGATTCACGGCCCATGTGGACAATTCACCAGAAAATCTCCGTGCGTGAAAGATGGCTCCTGCCAATGCAATATCCAAGATGCTTCATACAGGAGACCCAAACAGGTCATGATGGGTATCCTTTGCACAGGCGGAGGTCAACTGGAGGTGGTGGATCCCATGCAGGACTGACAAACATCTGGTGGAAGTAGACAACCATTAATCCCTATCACTTTCGGCTCTTCAACGCTCACATCAATGTTGAGTTTTGCAACTCTATTAAGAGCATCAAATATGCGTGCAAATATGTGAACAGGGGATGTGACATGGCTGTGTTTGGACTCAGTAGCGGGAGGAAGCCCGAAGAGACGAGATAACATACTACCAGATGGGCCAATATGTGAACACCAATGAAGCAATCTGGAGAAATTTGGGCTTCCACATACACGATCGATATCCAGTGGTCCAACACCTTCAAGTTCACCTTGAAAATGGCCAAAGGGTGTTTTTTTACAGAAGCAAATGTTCAGGAACTTTAACTTGAAATTGATTGCAAGAACCTCACACTCACCTACAAATCACGTCAAGCCCGGAGCATCTCTCTACTTCTGCGACCTGCTCAGATCCCACTCTCCCCATCCTCTTCACTCAGGCAGCTTGGGTCTTCTACACATCCCACATCTCCTCTGTTCCACCAACGACGGCTGTGTTTTCCCTCTTGGGGATGTCATCCGCAGACATGGGGTACATTTCCACATGTACGCGGATGACGCCCAACTCTATTTTTCCACCTCTCTTTGCGACCCCCAGTCCCCTGATGTTCTGTTAGCTGCCTGTGAGATCTCAGGGGTTGAATGAGTGCAAATTACCTTCAGATGAACGTTGACAAGACGGATGCCATACACTTTGGCTCTCGTCAAAGTCTAAAATCTCATGTTTCTCACCTCCTCCACCTACCCGACCTCCCCCCAAAACTCTCCGAACCCGCACGCAACTTAGGAGTCAGGTTCAACCCCCAATTATCTTTCCTCCCCCACATCCGGTCCCTCACCAGTACCGCTTTCTTCCACCTCCGACGCATCGCCTGTTTCTGCCAATACCTCTCTCCGAAAGCCGTTGAAACCCTGGTCCATTCCTTTGTCATCTCTCGGCTGGACTACTCTAACGCCCTCCTCGCCGGTCTCCCCTCCACTACCATCCATAAAATCCAAATGATTCAAAACTCTGCCACCCGCATTCTTACCCGCACCAAACTCCGCTCCCCGATTACCCCAGTTCTTGCCAGACTGCACTGGCTGCCTGTCCCGGAGAGGATTGACTTCAAGATCCTCACCCTTGTCTTCAAATCCCTCCTCTGCACCTCCCTACCTCTCTGACCTCCTCTCTCCTCAAAACAGTACCCGTTGCCTTCGTTCCTCCGGGTCTGGCCTCTTCCTCCCTCCAATCCTCCGCTCCATCCTCGGCGGCTATGCCTTCAGCTAATATGCCCCGAGGCTCAGGAACCCCCTTCCTCACTCCCTCTTTTCCTATTTTCAGGTCTCTGCTGAAAATCTTTCTCTTTGACCGCGCCTTTGGTCACTTTCCTCCCCCTCCCCCTGGCTCAGCCCCGGGATCCGTTATTGTGAAGCGCTCAAACCACAGCTTGGTTTTATACCCACTTGCTTGTTTAATCCTTCCTAACCATCTGATCTATCTCAGATACCACCTTCTTGCTTTTATCTTTTCATCCCACAAAAAGTAACAAAAGGTTCCTTCTACCTCTGACCACATGTTGACCTCAACAGTAAAAACATGGATTTTGATAAGCAAAGGCAGCTTTGCATTAAAAAACAGTGACCTGAAATAAGAAAGCTCAACTTTCTCCAATTACTAACCTCAAGGTTAGCCCATTATCACATACCAGCGCCTCTTTATTGTTCTACCTCTCACCCAAGCCATCTTGTGGTGCATCCCATCTCCTCATTAATGTGTCCAACCAAGCGAGGAAAGGACAACAAACATCCAGCAGGTCCACCCCGAGAAATACCTTAAAATTATCAATACAACCTCACTTGAAAGCATAGCATTACCAGGCACAGCAAAGACATTAGGCAAGAAAAGAGAGACATGATTCATTTCTAGTAAGGTTAAAAGAGTACAATCATCAGCAAAAATTTCACTTAAAAGCACAGTACTACAAATATTTAATAATTTCCATTTCAGGTGAAATACATAGCAATATACATTCATGGGTGCCATATGTCCTCAGGCAGTGTGTGTGTTCCTTCATTCAGCAGAGCATAGCATTCTGTGATCTGTAACATTTGTATAACTCATGCTCATTACTTGAAGAGGGTACAACTCCAGATAAGAAAATGGACAAAGTATGATCCAACAATCTCTGTTAAAACAAGTACAAAATGTAATCAAATCATTATATCAGGAGTCTCCACCTGGTCGATCGCTGGTGGGTGGTGTCTTGCGCACGCGCAAGGAAAACAAGAGGCAGGAGTGACATTAACCACAGTTTAAACATTAAAGTTTATGTTTTGTATATTGAGATGCATGAAATGCTTTGTGCATCTGCTTCGTTTTCAATTGGCCTCAATATCTTCGCAGGTCTATCGCTCCTTCCTCTTGTCTTTTTGGTCATGTGCGAGAGCGCCACCGCATGGGGATCGACCAGAGGATTATTATTATTATTATTATTAATTTAACCCAGGCTTGTCCAACCTTGGCTGCTGATGGCAAATTGGCTGCTGATGGCAAATTGGCTGCTGATGGCAAGGTGCCGGAGTTTTGTAATGTCCGAAATCCACATTAGCCACATTTTTGTGTTTCGGTTGCAGAAACATTCTGTTGCAGAAAAATAGACTGGAGAATCAGATTATGAGGTAAAAATGTAGACTAACAGTGGCAAATATTTAAGGATGTAGTACATAATTCGAAGCGGTCGCATATTCCATTGCAGAATAAGAGTACCAGAGGGAAAGCAATTCATCCGTGGCTAACTGGAGCATCAAAGCATCAGTTACGGAAAGCATCAAATTAAAAGAAAAAGCTTATAAATCTGCCAAGAAAAGAAGCAAATCTGAAGATTGGGAGAGTTTTAGAAATCAGCAAAAAAAAACTAAAAAACTCATTAAGAGCGAGAAAAAGGAGTATGAGGGTAAGCGAGCGAGGAACATTAAGTCAGATTGTAAAAGTTTTTACAAATACATTAGGAGGAATAGGCTGTGAGGGTAAATGTAGGTCCACTTCAGTCAGAGATGGGAGAAGTTGTAATGGGGGACACGGACATGGCAGAGTCCCTAAATAGGTACTTTGCATCTGTCTTCACCCGAGAAGACACAACCAGTCTGTCAACAATAGAGATGCGCCAAAGGGATAAGGACAGGGAGCAACTTAGGGAAATTTTCATTACTAGAGAATTGGTGCTCGGGAAACTGTTAGCACTAAAAACTGACAAATCCCCTGGTCCGGATGTTTTGCATCCAGAGTTTTAAAAGAGGAGCTTATGAGATAGTGGAGGCCTCATGTCTGATCTTCCAAAATTCCTTGGATTCTGGAACAGTCCCCATGGATTGGAAGATCGCAAATGTCACACCACTATTTAAAAAAGGTGGAAAGGAAAAGATGGGGAACCATAGGCCACTTAGTCTCACATCAGTGATAGGAAAAATTTTAGAATCGTTGATTAAGGATGTGGTAGTGCGGTATTTAGGGCACAATATAATTAGGCCAAGTCAACATGGCTTTACAAAAGGGATTTTTGAGAATATTTCCAGTAAACGAGATAAGGGTGAATCAGTGGATGGCTTTACAAAAGGGAAGTCATGTTTGACAAATCTCATAGAGTTTTTGAGGATATTTCGAGTAAACTCGATAAGGGTCAATCAGTGGATATGGTCTATTTGGAACTTCCAGAAGGCATTCGATAAGGTGTCGCATAAAAGGTTAGTCCAAAAGATAGGGTCCCACAGAATTGGAGGGAGCATATTAACATGGATTGGGGAATGGTTAATGGGAAGGAAACAAAGAGTGGGTATAAACGGGTCCTTTTCAGATTGGCGGGATGTGACTAGTGGAGTGTCACAAGGATCAGTCCTTGGGTCTCAGCTATTTACCATCTACATCAACGATCGAGATGAGGACATCGAAGTTAATATATCTAAATTCGCGGATGACTCAAAACTAAGAGGAAGTGTCAACACAGAGGACGACATTAAAAAAATGCAGCGAGACATAGATAGGTTAGGTGATTGGGCAGGGAGGTGGCAGATGAAGTATAATGTAGGGAAGTGTGAAGTCATCCACCTCCGTCGCAAAAACAGTAGAGCGGGTTATTTTTTAGAAGGGGAGAGATTGGAATGTGTTAGCGTCCAGAGGGACTCGGGTGTCCTTGTACACCAATCACAGAAAGTTAGTCTGCAGGTGCAGCAGCAATTAGGAAGGCAACCGGTATGTTAGCATTCATTATGAAAGGATTAGAGTATAAGAGTAGGGAAGTCTTGCTGCAACTGTATAGGGCCCTGTGAGACCACACCTGGGATAGGTGTCCAGTTTTGGTCTCCTCATTTAAGGAAGGATGTATTTGCCTTGGAGGGGGCGCAGCGTAGATTTACTCGGTTAGTACCAGGGATGAAGGGGATGAGTTACGAGGATAGGCTGACCAATTTGGGCCTATATTCTCTGGAATATAGAAGAATTAGAGGGGATCTTATAGAAACCTATAAGATCATCAAAGGGCAATGATAAAGTAGATAGTGGGAGATTGTTTCCCCGATTGGAGAAATAAAACCAGGGGTCACAACCTTAAAATCAGAGGCAGCCCTTTCGCACTGAGTTGAGGAAGAACGTCTTCACTCAAAGGGCGGTGAATGCATGGAATCCACTACCCCAAAGGGCTGTTGACGCTCAGTCATTGAACACATTCAAGACTGAGATAGACATATTTCTTATTGGAAACGGGATTAAGGGATATGGGGATAAGGCAGCGTCAGGTTATTAGCTGAAGTTAGATTAGAAGATCAGCCATGATTGAATGGCGGGGCAGGCTCGAAGGGCCAAATGGCCTACTCCTGCTACTGCATGTTATGATACGTTATGTTATATTAACAATATTTACACAGCGCCTTTTTTAACAACAACAACAAAATTACATGTGTAAAGTGCCTTTCACGTTGGGAGGACGTCCCAAGGCGCTGGACAATCAGTGTTTCGGACCCGAGCTGGGGGTTGGGATTGGGGAGACTGGAGAGCTGGGGGGAAGGAGGGTGATCGAAAGCATGGTCGAAGAGGAGCATCTTATGCTGGGTCTTGAAGGATGCAAGGGAGGGGGCGAGGCGGGGGGCCTGCAGGATGGAGTTCCAGGGGGTGGGGGCAGAGTGGCAGGAAGCCTGGCTGCCAATGGTGGGGCAGGCGAGGCGGGGGACGTGAAGTAGGCCGGGGGCCACTGAATGGAGGGAATGAGCCTGTTGATAGGTGTTAGGAGGAGATGAAGTATGTGGAGATGAAGTTTAAAGTCGGAAGCACGTCTTGAAGTGCTCGATGCTGGCGGCCGGGCACCTGAGCTGGGAGCCAAGGGAAGTGGGGTGGTGGGTGGGGGCGGGGTGGTCTATTGCTCTCCCAACGGCTCCCGCTCCCTCTAGGTGAGAAATTTACATGGCTACATGACAATAACTCATGATATCTCTTCCACACTGATACATTGAAGGATTACTCTTTTTAAAAAAAAGTGTTTTGAGGAATGCCTTTTATTGTCTTTATGTTGATCAGCAGCCAGAAAATCTGGGTATTGTTTAATCCTCAATGTTTCCCCCTAGATATGAGCATAATAATAATCTTTCCATTTGATATAATGCCTTATCACATCTTCGAGACGTCCTATAGAGCTTCACAGAATAAACTGTAAAGTGAATTGACTGTATATTTGGTGGGTGAAACCCAGCAGCCAATTGCACACAGCAGCGTCCCTCAGACAGTCGCGGATTGAGTGATCAATTTTTTTTAAAGGAATTATTACCCTCAGAAAATGATCCACCAATCGACTAACTGCTGTGTTTCTACTTACTGCTAAGTAAATGTTGAGTAAGGAAACTTACCCAAAATACCTCTTCCCAAAAGCTGCTGAAACCCTGTCCATGCCTTTGTTACCTCTCGGCTGGACTACTCTAACGCCCTTCTCGCCGGTCTCCCATCCACTACCATCCATAAAATCCAAATCATTCAAAACTCTGCCGCCCGCATTCTCACCCGCATGAAACTCCGCTCCCGATCCCCCAGTCCTGGCCAGACTGCACTGGCTGCCTATTCCAGAGAGGATCGACTTCAAGATCCTCAGCCTTGTATTCAAGTCCCTGCACTCCTCTGCACTCCTCGACCGCTCTAACCTCCTCTCTCCTCAGCACAGTACCCATTGCCTTTGCTCCTCCGGGTCTGGCCTCCTCCTCGTCCCCCAAGTCCTCCGCTCCACCCTCGGTGGCCGTGCCTTCAGCCACTATGCCCCGAGGCTGTGGAACTCCCCTCCTTACTCCCTTCGTCTCGTTCCCTCCCTTCCCATTTTCAGGTCTCTGTTCAAGACCTTTCTTTTCGACCGCACCTTTGGTCACCTTCCTCCCCCTCCCCCTGGCTCCTCCCCCTCCCCCTGGCTCCTCCCCCTCCCCCTGGCTCCTCCCCCTCCCCGGGCTCCTCCCCCTCCCCGGGCTCCTCCCCCTCCCCGGGCTCCTCCCCCTCCCCGGGCTCCTCCCCCTCCCCGGGCTCCTCCCCTCCCCGGCTCCTCCCCCTCCCCTGGCTCCTCCCCTGGTTCCTCCCCCTCCCCTGGTTCCTCCCCCTCCCCCTGGCTCGGCCCCGGGATCCGTTACTGTGAAACGCTCTGAGACGCCATCCGGCGTGGGGGGGCGCTATATAAAGTTGTTGTTGTTGTTATCCAACGTTTCCCCTGCCGGGAATCAAACCCATAAGCTGTTGCTTGTGAGGCGAGTGCTCTAACCGCTGAGCTGCAAGACTCCACAAGCCAATGTCCACAAATGCGCTATAATATTTGCACAGCTGAATCATTCATTGCAACGCCAATATGAGAAATCCTCACTTTCACAATGTACCCGACTTCTACTGTACTGGGGAACTGACATTTAAGCTGTTTAGCAGAGATAGGCATTTATTAGGAAATAAAAGCAAGAGTTGAATACTAAGAATATCAACCTTTTCACTGTCTTTGTAAAGACAGAACTAACAGATCATATAAATATGATAACCAGATCTAAAAGGGAGTTCAGGACAAATGTCTTACCCAGAGGGCGAAGAGAATATAGAACTTACTGCCAGAAGCTGTGGTTGAAGCAGAAATTTAAGAAACTTGATGTACTAGAGAAGGGAATAAAGAGGAATAGGAGGAGTTAGGAGAGGGGGTTAGGAGGGGTGGGGGCTTGTATGGGGTATAAACACTGGCATGGAATAGTTGGGCCGAATGGCCTCTTTACATGCTGTAAAGTTCTATATAATTTAATTTTATTTGGTTGGAGAATTTTTAAGCCCTGTGGGTGCAAATGTCAGCCTGGCTCAGTTGGCAGCACTCACGCTTCTGAGTGTGTTTGTGGTTTCAAACCCCAAGTCAGGAATTGAGATTACAGTCAATGCTGACACTTCAGTGCTGTTGGAGGTGCTGATCTTCGGAAGAGGCATTAAACCGAGATCGTGTCTACGCCTGTCCCGGGATATTAAAGATCCCTTGGTGCTATTTGAGAAGGGAGTTATAGAGACTGTACAGAGAACACTGTACAGTATGGAGTCCTGTAGCTCAGTGGTTAGAGCACTCGCTTTGCAAGTGAGAGACCTGAGTTCAATCCCCGGCAGGTCAGGGCGAAACCTTGGGCAAGTTTCCTTACTCCACACAGAGCCTAATAATAATCCCTCCAAAACCAAAAACAATAATAAATTGGTCATTTTCAATCCATATGACTGTTTGTGGGACATTGCTGTGCGCAATTGGCTGCCGCGTTCGCCCACAAATATACAGTCAATTCACTTTACAGTGTGTTCTGTGAAGCGCTTTGGGACGTCCTCCCGACGTGAAAAGCGCTATATCAAATGCAAGGATTATTATTATTATTATATATAACACAAGCTGAAATTCACAATATAAAATAGTCTATTGTTTATTGGTGCTTCACAACACAACATTTGTGGATTTATTGTATTTTATGGAGCGAGCAGGAGGGTGGGCAAAGAGAAGACAGCTCATGTGAAGGATAACCCCAGTGAGGCATTAATGGCTGAATGGCCTGTCCGAGTGCTGTATTATTCTGAGATTCAATTCCTCAGTGCCTGATGAATGTTGTTCCAGAATCCGAACATGAACACAAAGTTTCTCGAAGCTCCGAATGAGTTTCCAAATCTTCCTTTTCAGGAATTACTGGAGAACCATCAGCACTTTGCTAAAGGTGACAAACACTCCGTGACTGAGATTGCTGGATTAAACAGAAACAAAAAGATGAGTTTATTCTGCAGTGCAATCAATGGATTATTGAAGCGTGTTTTTAATTATTAAATCGGGATGGAATTATTTTCAACAAAACAAGTGTGCCTAGAACTGGATTTGCATATACTGAGAACAACGCTGATTGTAATCAGGATTATATTGGGATTTGTGTTAAATTTCCTCCTCCGCAACACTGCCAATCTGGGAAGCAACATTTGTATAGCAAGGAGAGAGTGACAGAAAACACTCTCCCCCACTGTCTGTAATGGACAGAGATTCCAGCTGAGTAGGATAGCACTCTAACCTACTGTTCAATTCAATATTTCACACCCCGACCCACAGAAACTCTGCTCGATTTGATCTACCGAGTTCCCATGGCTTGATAGGGATTATAACAGGATATCTTAATAATAAATAACGCAAATTAGACCTCAATGTTCCATCTGATTTTGGGTGACGGATTATAGACTCAATGTAGGCTGAGTCACAACAAAAGGTATAGCAGAGTTCATCTTGATTTGCTCCTATTGCCTTCACATGGAAACAATGTGAATTAAATCAGTGCTAAAGCCAAAATGCAATTTGTAACCTAAAGCACAAGTGAGAACTGCTGGACTTTACTGAGAAATGAGACAGGGATTCTCAGACGTACAGAAACAGTTAATAAACAGGAAGCCCGCAATTCAATCTGGTCTTTTTTTCTTAATTAAAAAATTTAAGAATTGTGGAGATTCTCCAAACTAGTGTTAACCTGGATGACGTTTTTTTTTCAAAAATACTGGCTTCCAAAATATGACTCGATTGAAGAATTCACTCTATTTATATTCGTCAGCATGTTTCACGTCTCAAGCACTGCCAGTTGGGCATCCGAGCTGGAGACAGGAGCTGAAAGAGTTACATACCAGTGAAAGTAACACTGTCCCTCGAACACACCGTCTCTCTGTCTGTTTTCCGGACATTCCAGTTCCACTCCGAGGCAGAATTCTGGCACATCCGGCAATCGGCCCAGATACCGCACCACCCCAGCTCCCACTCTGCCGCTGGGCAGAATCACCTTCACCCGGTGCCCAATCTGCATCTCCGAGATGGAACGAGGGGCAAAGACTTTGGCTGGCCGTCTGCTTCTGATATCTGCCTGAAATCTGCGAGAGGGAAGATGGAAACTCGATCAGCAGACAAAGGTTTAATAGACAAGCTACAGTCCTTAATTCTACAATTGAACCACAATAGAGTGCTGTGGTTTGGGATCTGTATGATCAGAGCCCATGTTATAACACGGCACATCATAAAATGGCCCAGGGTCAGTGCTTCCGGGTCATTAATGTTGTCACTTCTTGCATGATATATCCCAGTAACTCTACCATGAAAGAGGATAAGATGTAATACATGTGATGGGCAACAGCAGCAATGCACATGGATGGAGTTTCCTAGGGACTGCAGGGACTATAAACCTCTCACTATTTTGTCCAAGCCCCACCTTGAAGAGTTTGAGCTCACAGTCTAGGCAGAAATTCCAGTGTAGTGCTGGTGGGAGCATTGCATTAAGTGAGGAGCCATCCTTTGATTGGGATGTTAAACTGTCTGCCTTTTCCACAGAGGGTTGTTAAAGATCCCTTGGCACTACTCAAAAAGAAAGAAAAGGGAGTTTGTCCTGGTCTCCTGGCCAACAATCCTCCAGAAAAGAATGTGTAGTCACCCACTTCATGGCTGTTTGTGGGACATCTCCATGTGCAAATTGGCTGCTGCATTTGCCCATAAATATACAGTTGACAGCAATTGCCCGTGAGATGTTTTGATTGTGTAAGTGCTATATGAAATGCAAAGACAGTAATAACATAATAACAGTATAATTTGTTCAAAAACACCAAGGCTGGCAAGTAGCACTAATCCACCAGCTGCAACAGGAATAAACAGCTCTGTTCATTTTGGGGTTTAATCACAGCTCAGAGCAGGATTCTCTCCACCAGGGTGTGAAGCACTCTAGGACACTACACCACATGAAAGGCACTAGATAAATGCAAGTTGCTGTTGTTGTGAGTAATTGATTTCCATTAGACCGCAAACAATTTGTGAGGGCAAACCCAGATATCCGAATATTTAAGCCCTCAAGCCAACAGTCTGATCATAAACTGATAAAGAGGATAACTTAAACTTAAACAGGATAACTTTCTGGATCAGTAGGTTTCCAGTCTAACGAGCAACGAAGCAGTGCTGGATCTAGTTCTGGGGATTGAAGTGGGGCAAGTGGAGCAGGTTTCAGTAGGTGAGCATGTGGACAACAGTAATCACAACATCATTAGGTTTAGAATACTTATGGAAAGCAATCAAAGGTGAAGATATTCAACTGGAAGAGGGCTAATTTTAATGAGTTAAAAGGGGCCTAACCATGGTGGACTGGAAAGAAAGATTGGCAGGTAAAACAGCTAACGAGCAATGGAAAGCCTTCAAGGAGGTTCAGTTTGGGGACAGAACAAATACATTCCCACAAAGGGGAAAAATAGGGCATCCAAACCTCCCTGGATAAATTGGGAAATTTGGATTAAAATAAAACCGAAAAAGGAGGCTTATGATAAATGTCAAGTCCAAAACACAGAAGATAATCAAATAGAATACAGAAAGTACAAAGGAGAACTGTAAAAGGAAACAAGAGCGACAAAGAGATTGTATGAGAAAAGATTAGTGGGTAACATAAAAGGGAACCCTAAGGTATGTAGTTTATATGGATTTTCAAAAGGCATTTGATAAAGTGCCACATAAGAGACTTGTAGCAAAATAGAAGCCCCGATATTAAAGGGACAGTGGCAGCGGATACAGAACTGGTTGGGAGACGGAAAGCAGAGAGTGTGGTGAACGGTTGTTTTTCTGACTGGAGGGAAGTGTGCAGTGGTGTCCCCCAGAGATCAGTATTGGGACCACTGCTGTTTGTGATCTATATAAATGACCTGGACTTGGGTATAGGGAGTACAATTTCCCAGTTTGCAGATGATACTAAGCTGGAAAAGTAGTGAACAGTGAGGAGGATAGTAACAGACTGCAAATGGACATAGACAGACTGGTAACGTGGGCAGACACGGGGCAGATGAAATTTAATGTGGAGAAATGCGAAGTGATGCATTTTGTGAGGAAGAATGAGGAGAGGCAATATAAGCTGATGGGACAATCTTAAAGGGGGTGAAGGGACAGAGAGACCTGGGGGTCATATAAGGAAATCTTTGCAGGTGGCCGGACAGGGAGATAAAGCTGTTAAAAAAGCATCCGGGATACTGGGCTTTATAAATAGGGGCACAGAGTACACAAGTCAGGAAGTTATGATGAACGTTTATATAAAACACTGGTTAGGCCTCAGCTCGAGACTGGGTTCAGTTCTGGGCCCCACACTTTACGAAGGATGTCAAGGCATTGGAGAGGATGCAAAGGAGATTGACCAGGTACCAGGAATGAGGGGCTTCAGTTATCAGGCGAGGCGAGAGAAGCGAGGATTATTCTCCTTGGAGCAGAGAAGATTAAGAGGAGACTTCATAGAAGTTTTAAAAATTATGGGGGATTCAATAGGGTGAACAAAGAGAAACTATTTCCGCTGGCGGGTGGGTCGGTAACCCTTGTATCCCTCAAAATATACAGTCAATTCACTTTGCAGTATATACTATGAAGCCAATTTAGACTTTGACTTTCCCTGCTTCGTAAATGTACTTTAGGATTTCAGTGTCTAACCTGGCTGGGAATTGAGGTCTCGAAACATTGCAACTCAGTGCAGATGAAGGGAGGACATCACATCCGCGCGGAAAACTGGACGAAGGGATTCCAGTGAGCTCGAGATTTCCATTCGGCTCTCCTGTAATTGACACAACTTCCTCTGGGTCAATTTCATCAGGATCCAGCGGGAAATCTGTAAAACCAAAGGGAACTGCATTTACTTTGCAACAAAAAAATCTTTTTACCTCCCAAAAGTTAACATTTTACAAACATAATAATGCTTACAGTTATTATGCATAACATGATAATATAGAGTCTTATGTCATCGAGATGTCTCAAAGTGCTTCACAGGAAAGACTGCCAAGTGACTGTGACTTCTTGGAGCTGAAATTGGCTCCAAAATGACTTACTTGCCAACCGAATGGAATGTTGAAATTGAGTCAAAGTTCCAGCTTTTTAATGTGCAGGAAACATCGAGTGAGTGTGAAACTGTGTTCAGAGTGTTTAAACGGACCACATGCTTTGTGTGGTTTTCCTGCAACCTGGAGTCTACCACATGTTCTGTGATTTGATCTCTTTGTGTCTGGAATAAGTATAAAGTGATGCAGCCGTCAAGCTGCTCCATGATCTCCTCTCCTCCACCTTCAACTCTCTTGTCCCCCTAAAATCCAGGACTGGCTCCAAACCCACCTGCTCCCCTGGTACAACAGCCATCTTCGCTCCCTAAAATCACAAACCCGGTTGCTCAAGAGCAGGTGGAAGAAAACCAGCCTAGTGGTTCATTGCCAGCTGTGGCTCAAGCACCTTCACACCTACCGCCACTCCCTCTCGCAAGCAAAAACTCCATATTACTCAAAGATCATTCTGGAGACCAAAAATAACTCCAAAATTCTACTCTCCACCACCCACCAGCTCCTCCTCTCTAGCACCCACAATCATAACATTGAATGCCAAGTGTGAAGAGGTCGTGGATTTGCTTACCTCTAAGATAGAAAACATTGCTGGAAACCTCACCCTCCCATCCTGTGTCGCCTACCGCACCCCCATTCTGTCTCCTTCACACCCCCCACACACTCCCATCTCTCCTTCCTCCCTCTCATCCTTCATCACCCTGATGATCACCCAACTCCCCCTCCTCTGCCCACTGCTGGAGACACCATTAATCAGTCCCTCTCCTCAGGATCAGTCACACTCCCTCTCAAAACCACCGTCATCACCCACCTCCTTAAAAAGACCTACACTTGATCCCTCCAACCTCGGGCACTACTGCCCTATCTCAAACCTGCCCGACCAAAGCTTTGGAACACGTTGTTGCCAACCAACTTCATGCATACCTCTCCCTCCATTCCCTATTCAAACCCATCCAGTCTGGTTTCCGCCTTGCCCACAGTACAGAGACAGCGCTCGTGAAAGTTACAAATGATCTGCTCTCTTCTGTGACCAGGGCTCCCTCTGCCTCCGCGCCCTCCTGGACCTCTGTGTTGTTTGACACAGTCGATCACGCCATCCTCCCCCACTGTCTCTCCTCCATCATCCACCTCAGTGGGTCCGAACTCGCTTGGTTTGAGTCCTACCTTACAAACCGCCAGCACTACATTTCTGCAAACGGTTTTCTTCTCGCCCCCCCCCCGCCCAGTCACCTGCGGGGTACGTACCCCAAGGCTTCATTCTTGGTCCCTTCTATTCCTCATCTACATGCTCCCTCTCAGTGATGTCATCCACAGACATGGGATTAACTTCCACACGTACGCGGATGACACTCAACTCTACTTCTCCAGCTGCGTCCCCCAGTCCCCCGATGTTCTGTCAGCTTGTCAAGGCCTGGATGAGCACAACTTCTTGCAGTTAAGTGTCAACAAGATGGAAGCCATAATCTTTGGCTCCCGTTGACATCTTCTGTCCTGCAGGTCAGACCTCAACCTACCCAATCTGTCTTTAAAATTCTCTGAACCCGTATGCAACTTAGGCGGCAGGTTTGATCCCCAGTTATCCTTCCTCCCCCACATCAGGTCCCTGGCCAGGAGTGCTTTCCTCCACCTCTGCCACATTGCCTGTCTCCGACAATACTTCACTCCACAAGCTGCCGAAACCCTTGCCCACGCCTTTGTCACCTCTCAGCTGGACGACTCAAAGGCCCTCCTTGCCGGTCTCCCCATCTTCACTATTCACAAAATTAAACTCACCCAAAACTCCGCCGTCCGCATTCTCACCCACACTAAATTCCACACCCTGATTATCTCAGTCCTTGCCAAACTCCATTGGCTCTCTGTCACAGATCAGATCCACTTCAAGATCCTCACTCTAGTGTTTAAATCCCTCTATACCTTGGCACCGCCCTATCTCTCCAACCTACTTTCTCCTTACAGCACTACCATTCACAATGATGCCATACAAATGTAAGTTGTTGTTGTCATTATAAAACATTTTTCACCGCGATGGCGAAAAACGCACAGACATTGACTTTTTTTGTTCTGCAAATGATTGAGATATTTGGATTTTGAAAAGGCAAGCAAACCTTAAAATAGTTTCAGTGAATTTGCATTGTAGTAAATTCCGATGTAATTAAAGCCCAATGAGACAAGCTCAATTTTGTCACTAACCTAATGAAGGTTGACAGCTAGTCCTAGGTTCTCCTTCCTTTGACTCGGAAATGCTTATCTTGTCACTGCTGGTGAGGTCCAGCTTTCTCTGCCCACGTGCTGTTGGGAGTTGGATCTGACTTGCTGGTCTTCTCTCTGACAAGAAGATTGGCTTCATTCTCATTGATGAAATATCTTCACCCTTTCTAATTATTGTCTGATCACTCGAGTTAGGGTGCATCTGGTGATTACAATTAATACAGAGTTTATTTTTATATAATATACATGATAAATTGGCCACTCACTTCATGACTTCATTGTCCCACAACCAGCCATGGAGTGAATGATCATTATATTTTTAATTTGGGGTATTTGTTGGCCAGGACACTGGGAGAAACTCCATTCTCTGTAATCTGCAATAAGGATAAAGAAATTAAACCTGGAACAAAACTGTCAGAAAGATCAAGGCAGTAGAACGAGATGGCTTTGGCTCAGTTACGAGGGCGAGTGTGAGTTAGGTACTTCTTTATAATGTGATGGTGGTGACATCATGGCCCAGGGGTCTGCAAACTCGTCTGAACGGAGCCTCACTGTATGTTATTGCCACCCCTTAGGTAGAAGGAATACCTCACCATCTATAAGAGCAGTACCCCCAATGCACACTCTGAGGTCCCCAGCCTTGGCTCTTTCTTGCCAACCTGCACTTAATACTTTCTGAAATTGGGCAAGCAGGGAGAGAGAAACCACATTGCATTCCAATAATTTATTTCCATGTGCAGGTGGGTTGCATAGAAATCTCTGTTTGGTCTGGACATTCTTTTAAGCATGGTAATGGGTTTCCACGTGTGTCAGATACCCAGCGGACCAAAAAAAAGTCTGAATGAAGCATCATTTGCATGGAGTCTCACTGGCTCTTATTCCTGTAGTTTTAGTGAGTGTCAGAGTACATCAACAAAGGTGAAACACTAGGTGTTTGAGCAGGTAGTTACCTTGGAGAGACTTCTAACAAGGAGTTGGTCAATTTGCCCACCCAGCGCGACCTTTTAGCCAAAATCAATTGTAGTTTCTATTCTTATCCGTTACTCCTTGACTAGCACCAGCCAGAAACATGCTCCTGTTGAGATTCACTTGTGGTCCCCTGAACTCAACTGAATCTCACTGAGGGGGGAAGAGGATGGGAAGGATTGAGCTCCTGGCAACAGCTATGCTTTTACCCCTCTGGTGGCTGGGAGCGGTTTTGCAGCACTTCTGATCTGAGGACTATGATCTGCTCTCATTAAGTGGAGTGGAGATACTGGAATACAACAAGAACAATTACTTGCATTTATATAGCGCCCAACATGCAGGGTAGCGTCCCAGAGCGCTTGTCCAGAGCTCACTTGGTCACTAGGCTCAGGCTGGCTCTGCCCTGACGGAGAGGAGATCCTGTCGCTTGACCTGCTTTACATGGTTCAGGTCCACATTGTCCTTTGACAATTTGGGGCCTGGAGGAGTTTGTGGGGTGTTGGGACTTGTCTGCTGGGACAACCCTTGTTCCCTAGTGGAACGTATTTGGTATAATTTGATCAATGGGGGTGAGCAAGCCTAACCTCGCTCACCAATAAAAAGCAGCTTGTTCACCCAGCTCAAACCGTAAGTGACTTTATGTATTATAACTGACTTAATTTAAGGCTTTGGGGTGTCATCAAATTGTATGCTTGTGGATAATAAATATTTTGAATTTATTTCGAGTAGTGCGTATTTTAATTTGTTAATATAAACCGGATACTGGTTTTGTCCTCCTGACTTGAAAAACCCTGCCCCTAAGTCACTGGGGAATTGAGTGTAAAATACTGTCTCTGTGACAATAACAAAAGGGGAATGAAATGTTGAAATGGGTTACCAGGAATGTGGGAGAAACCAGGGATGACCCATCTCAGATAACGCAGTGTTCCCCCAACTATTGACACTGGAGTGTCAGCCTCGTCTGTGAGTTCAAAGACCTGACGTGGTGCTTGAACACACATCCTTCTGACTAGGAGGCGGGAGTGCAATCCACCGAGCCACAGGCTGACACTGGGCTGATTTCAAGTACATATCCCTTTCAAAAGGCATTTGGATATATGCTTGAAAAAGAAAAATTGCAAGGCTATGGGTAGTGGAGCGGAACTAATCTTTCAAAGAGCCAGCACAGGCACGATGGGCTGAATGACTGCCTCCTGTGCTGTAAGATTCGATAATCCAAGTAAGCCATACAACGGAAGGAAAAAGCGATTTGTTTACCTGGTCTTTTGGTTCTCTCTGCTCTGCTGGTAACTGGTGGCATCTGCATTCCCACTCCGCCTGGAGCTTGGCGAGTTCCGATTTAAAACACTGGATTTCTTCTTCAGTCCTCTGAATTCTCTTCTTCGCCTCTTCACTCTTCTCTTGCAGAGCAACAACCTTCTGTATCAGTTCCTCTGTTACATTAAACCAAACACATGTGAGTCTAAGAGACTGGCTCAAAAATCAGTTGCCTGAACATAATATCCCCTTGGTCTTAGCCTCAAAACCATTTTGTCTATAAAAATGAACATTGCACAGAATTGTGGAACATGTACGGTTCAGTGTGAATCAGGAAGCTAGTTTTCCACAGTTCTTTAGGTTATAAATCAAGACTGAATTAAAAAAATTTCTACAATTTTGCGCAATCTGAAATTTCAAGAGAAAATGGAAATTAAGACTAAGGCTATCTGATTTTCAGGCCTTACAGTCTAAACAAATTAAGAGCTGGTCTCCCCATCAAGTGGTGTCTGACATGAAATCTTAACACGTTTCCAGCTTCATTGTACATTATTCTATTCCTCACCAAAACTGCATTGATATGTCCCATATCAGGAGTATCAGTCAATGTTATTAAAATGGGTCGTCCTGATGTGAAAGGCGCTAAATCAAATGCAAAGATTATTATTTTATTATTACAGTGAATGCTATTAAATCAAATGTCATTGACCATTTCAATAACATTAATACATTAATTATATATTAATGCAGATATTAATGCAGTTTTGGTGAGTCATAGAATAATGTACAGTGAGTGTACCGACTATATTTTGCTGACTGGCTATTTGGCACACATTAAATGACGAGTGGGCTGCAATTACATTGGATGGAGTGGGAGTCCGAGTAGTGGAAGATGGGGAATAGTATGTTTGTGACCAAAGACAGTCAAAGAGGAATTTTCGATGGATTTTGAATGTGGCGAGAGATCTGCAGCTCGTGTACTATCCCGCACCAGACTTCGGGACCACATCACTCCCACCCTCGCTCGCCTCCACTGACTCCCCATCCCCTAGAGGATCGATTTCAAGATCCTCATCCTCGCCTACAAGGCCATTCACGGCCTCGCTCCCTCCTACCTCTCTGATCCACTATCCCCCTACCTACCTGCCCATACCCTCCGTTCCTCTGGCTCCGGTCTGCTCCACACGCCCACCCCAACCGCCCTACCATCAGTGGCCTTCAGCCTCTCAGCCCCGAGGCTCTGGAACTCTATCCCCCAGTGCCTTCGCCGCCTCCTCCCTTTCCTCCTTCAAGGCCGGTCTCAAGACCTTTCTCTTTGACCGAGCCTTCAGCTCCCCTCTCGACTCTCTACCCCCTCCTCGCTCCCTCCCTTCCCTCACCCTGACCATTTCCCTCCTGCTCGGGTCCTGACCCAACTGTACAGCGCCTTGGGACGTCCTCCCGACATGAAATAAATGGAATCTTGTTGTTGTTGAGATAGTGTGAGGTCCAGGGATTTGAGGAGAGTTCCAGAAAGCGGGGCAGAATTGGCTGAAAGCTCGCTCTCCAATGGTCTCAAATAAATTGCTGTCAAGTGTAGTGACTTTATTAGTCAGACAAACTGTGCTGCACATTTGAACTTTTTGACACAATAAAACAAAGATAGATTGTTAGTTTCAACGAACCCGTTTTAAGATTAAAAGGTGCACATATGTGACTCAACACTAACAACAACAAACATTTTTAAACATTTCACATTTTTAAAGCACCTTTCACGTCAGGAAGACGTCCCAAGGTGCTGGACAGACAGAGTTATGTACCCGAGCTGAGAGTCGGGGTGGGGGAGGCCAGTAGTGGGGGAAGCAGGGAGATTCAAAGCACGGTCGAAGAGGAGGGTTTTGAGGTGGGTACTGAAGGTGGCGAGGGAGGGGACGAGGCAGAGGGACTGCAGGATGGAGTTCCAGAGAGTGGTTGCAGTGTGTCAGGAGGCCCACCCGCCAATAGTGGGGTGAGCAGGGAAGTAGGCCAGAGCCCGCTGAGCGGAGGGAGCGAATAGGGTAGAAGGGGGTTAGGAGGTTGGAGAGGAAGGGGGGAGCAAGACCGTGGAGGGCATTGAAGGTGAGGATCAGGATCTTGAACTGTATTCAGATGGGTAGACTTGGACCGATGGGTCGAATGATCTCGTTCTGCACTGTGACTGTGATATCTAGGGTTGTAAAAGTCTGCAGCTGTTGGGAAGTTTGTTAATGATAGATAACTCTTTACATCTGAACTTCAGTCACACTGGAGCCATGCCTGCCTCGCCTCGCTCACTGTGATCAGCTGTAATCAGGTTTGGCTTGTGCAGGGGATCTCGTCAGGTGCAGACCTGACGAGATCCCCTACCTGTGTGTTGAGAGTCAGTCAGGAACACAGGTGGCACTCGCAGCTGCTCTGTTATTGCCCCGGATGCCAGCTCCGGGAACTCTGCCGCATGTTTGACCTGAAAAGGCAACAAAAAGTAGCAAAAAAAGACAAGAAAATAAATCCCAATGAGTCTGTGAACATACTGTAGACCTCCAGTGTAGAAACAGGGTAAAACATTGACAGTTCCATTTAACATAATAATCCTTGCATTTGATATAGCGCCTTTTGATGTCGTTAAGACGTCTCAAAGCGCTTCACAGTGTATACTGTAAAGTGAATTGACTGTGTATTTTGTAGCTGAAACGTAGCAGCCAATTGTGCACAGCAACGTCACATACACAGTCGTGGATTGAGTGACCACATTTTTTTTTGAAAAGCGGCGTGTGGATAAGGAACCTTGCCTACCGTTTCGCCCTACCCGGGAATTGAACTTGGGCCCTCTCGCTTGCGAGGCGAGTGCCCTAATCAATACACTACAAGGACATGACATTCTGGTAAATAAACAATCCTTGGCTTACATTTGTTTCAGGGTTGAGAGTGTCAAAGCACTTTACAGGTGTATTGTAAGCATGCTCAGTGACCACTTTGCACACTATCAAGTCTCACAAACACCCATGAAGTTAATGACTAACGACTGCAGGATTGCTGGCCAAGAAACCAGGCAAGTGGTCCTGAGACCTCGGTTTGATGTTTCATCCAAAAAATGGCTTGGGTTGGATGGGTTGGAGGATTGGATTGTGTTTGGATGAGATGGTATTGGAGGGTTTTATTGAGTAGGGTGAGTTAGATTAGGTTTTGTCTGATGATGACTTTTTGTGTATATTCAGAAAACACTGCACTTGAATTCGAGGCCAGGCAGAGATGGAGATACACTTGTGAGATACCCTAACGTTAAATAGAACCAGAAGCAAGTTTTGAGCTGAACTGATCACTGCAACATCCTAACACTGGGATCTGTGGTCTCATTCAGATTCAGTTCCAGTGAGTGACAAATACGTCTTCTCTAAATAAATAATGAATTAGCCCAGACAAAAATGGCCATAGCTCCAGTTAGCAATACCAATAGATCCTGTGTATGGAGCAGGGGAGAGGGATTAAGATTTTTTTAAATTCATGCAATATTCATCTGACAAACTGAATGTGTAGCGCTTAGGAGTTAGTTGTGTTTCAGTTTTACACAATCTCAATAGTTTTTCAGAATAAGCACCTACAGAGCTGGGTTTGGGTTTAACTCTAGGTGCCAACTATACGACAATTAAATGACTACTCTCACAAGAGGTAATACTAGACAGTCTCCAATTGAACTCTTGCTCTTGTTATTTTGAACCTTTTAATCGTTCACTGTGTGGCTGAGCAACACTGCTCATGTTTCAGTTATTCACAACCTGTTCATGTACGATGTGAGAGTGACAGTTACTACGTTCCTCTGAACTTGCAGGATGTACAGGGTGTCCACAAAGTCCTGTTACCCTCTGTTTTGTGTCTTACAATGAATTTTTATTTTCTGTTACAGATGAGTTGAGTGTAACAATGTCTGACATCAGTGACCTCCTCCTCACTGACTCCATCCACATTACGGGAAATGTTGCACGGAACAAGGTGCCGAGTTATTATCTGTCGTGAAAATGATGGCGCTCGCACACACCAATCCTCCGGACGTCTAAACACAGTTAAACACTTGTACTGAATGCAATGAAGTACTTCTGAATACAATTATCATCATTCTTCCACATGATTCAGTTGTTGGTCAGTGCACTGGATAAAAAAATAAATGGGTAACAGAACTGTGTGGACAACCTGTAGAATAAAGAGACACTCACTATAGTGGTTGAGTAACAGAGAGGATCTGGGCTCGGTCCAGTGTTGCTCAGTTTGCGCTGCAACAAAGTAAAACGAGAGTTCACACGTTAGATTCCCCTCTGCAGCAAAGTGTATAATAAGGGTTTGAGGGACTTAGTCACTTTTGGTCACATTATCATTCGGTTCAACACATTTTGACTTGTGTTATGAAGTTAATAAATACCTGTAATGTTTTATTTTTCAGTGTACTCCACACGACACAAGCTACGACTACACCTGCACAATCTGCCAACCTGCAGTCGTGGTGTATATGGATAAGGTACTGAGAGGGTACAATAGAGCCCATTATAAGGCACGTAGATTTGTTCATAACACAGTGACCTGGGGAGTCGCGCGTCCCAGAAAACACCAATGGTCGCACTCGCGGAACGCTGCGCACGTGACCTGATGACCTGGAAGTTAGCAATTTTTTTTAACATGGAAAGGCGTTAGGTTTCTGTCCAGGATCACACGATCGGTCATGTCACGACACGGAAGTGCAGCCCAGCGATCGCGCCTCGTTATAAGGCTGGTTAGGAATTTATAAACCACCCCCACCCCCCCCCCACCCAAACTAACAACGTTCTCGGTTTAACAGATCTTAACATTCAAACGCACAGGCAGGCAGACAAGCAATGTGGCATTGGAGGGATAAACAGATTGTGACAGAAACAGGTGGAATCTTGGTTGGAGATGATTTGTTTTCTATTTGCTTTGATGATTAGCCTGTAAGCCGCTAGAACCTTCCCACCACACACACAAACTCCAGTCCATTTTGCACATGTTCCAGTGTCTAAACACATAGCCAGGGGGTAATAGACTATTTTTTAACAGTAACATTTTGCGGAATTATCTGCTGAGAAGTACAAGGAAGATTAGTCAAATCGTTACCACCAACGTCATCCTCCACCAGTTCAGCATTCTGCTGAGAATCGTCGCTAGAGCCAGGCGTAGGTGCTGCAGGACCATCTCTGCTTAATGTCCCTTCTTTGGCCAGTTGTACGTCCACCTCTGGATTACAGCTCTTCACTGTACCCTGTGGAACTGCTTCACCCGCTAGATGCTACCGAAAGATACAGAATTAGCTTTCTACAAACACTTGTTCGGTCTTCAACAACAGCAACAATAACTTGTAGACAGCCCCTTTCAAGTAGTCAAATGTCTCAAAAACACTTTACAGAGATGTAGTAGGATGCAAAGCTGGGGAGAGATTCGAGGTGGGGGGTGCAGGAGGTGGGCAAAGATGGAGTTGAAGAGGTACATTTTCAGAACAACAACTTGAATTTATATAGTGTCCTTTACATGGGGTAGCACATTGGAGTGCTTCAAGGTTTCTGAAGGCGGGGTGGGGGTGTTGAGATAGGGGAATTTGGGGACAGATTGCTAGAAACCTGGGGTAAAGTGGCGGAGGGGAGAGGACAGGGTGGAAAAAAAAGACAGAAGACGAAAGAGGAGAGAAGATAAGAACAAGAAAATTGGAAGTGAAAGAATATATATATAAAAAAGTGCAGCCAATATTTGTTCCTCCTGGTTTCACAAATCTTCACATTCAAAGACACAGGCAGACAGACAAGCAGTGTAACGTTGGGGTATAAATAGATTGTGACAGAAACAGGTGGTCTCTTGGTTGGAGATGTTTTATTTCTAGTTTGTTTGAGGATGTCAGCTGCTTTAAATCGTAAGAACAGAAATCAGCGAAAACCTTTCCACCACGCACACAAACTCTAGTCCACTTTACACAAAACTAAACACAGGTTGATAAGACATAGGAAACTTTCCTTTGAAATTCATCAGAAAGGTATTTAGATATAAACCAGGACTCACCGTAGGACAAGACAAGCATCAACAATGCATTTAAACAACCCCTTCGTGTAGGATAAGGTTACAATCACTACGGAGGCTGAATGGGAACATGAACAAAGTGGCAGCTGAAGGACTGGGAGTGAGTTGCCTGAGGTGTGGTGTAGAGGTGGGTTTTAAGAAAGATTTAGAAAGCAGAGAGAGAGGGTGTGAAGCGGAAGGAAATTGGGAGAGAGTCCTGGAGATCGGGGAGCATAGTGGAAATTGTAACCCAATTCAATATTTTTAACAGTCACCATTATAACCACACTTATCGTGGTCTCTCTCGGAATTTAGTCCCGTTGAAGGAAAAGATGTGAGGGTATTAGGAGTAAAATGACAAACAACAACAACAACAAGATTTCATTTATAGATCGCCTTTCACGTCGGGAGGACGTCCCAAAGAGCGGGACAGTTGGATCGGGACCCGAGCAGGGGGGAAATGGTCAGGGTTAGGGGAGGGAAGGGAGGGAGCGAGGAGGGGGTAGAGAGTCGAGAGGGGAGCTGAAGGCTGAAGGTCGAAGAAAAAGGTCTTGAGACCTTTCTTGAAGGAGGAGAGGGAGGAGGTGGCGAAGGCACTGGGGGATAGAGTTCCAGAGCCTCGGGGCTGAGAGGCTGAAGGCCCGGCCACCGATGGTAGGGCGGTTGGGGCGGGGGGTGTGGAGCAGATCGGAGCCAGAGGAACGGAGGGTACGGGCAGGTAGGTAGGGGGATAGTAGGTCGGAGAGGTAGGAGGGAGCGAGGCCGTGAATGGCCTTGTAGGTGAGGATGAGGATCTTGAATTCGAAACTCTGAACCTCAGTGACTTTCTTAATGCTCTAAGCGGTTCCTGTACTTTACACAAGAGGAATTATTAAATGATCTCAAAGTGAACCATCACAAATAGAATTTAAAGAGAAGTTAAAACAAATTCCTGCGTAAACCCTCCCATCGGGGTAATTGAGTGAACAATCCAGGTTGTATTATTATTAACAATAATCCTTAAATTTGACACTTTGCCTTTCACATCGGAAGGACGTCCCAAAACGCTTCACAGGATAAAATGTAGTGACTGTGTGTTTTTTAGGCAGACATTAATCTGTGTGAGTCAATCCTGATTGGCAGGATCCCGTAGGGACAATCCCAGCAGACAGCTACTACAGTGTTGTACAGGGTGTTTGACCAGCACTTCACCTTTTGAGTCCTCTAAACCAGATAGATAATTATAATAATAATCCTTGCATTTGATATAGTGCCTTATCACATGTTCGAGATGTTTCAAAGCGCTTCACAACTCCACTTCCAAAACTTCACGTTCCACTTCCAAAACATTATCTTTGTGTAAAAATAAGGAAGATTATTTGATGGTTTGTATACATCGTGCTTTACTGCACCTCTAGCTTTTGGTTAGTTATGCGAGCGTTTAGTCTCCTGAAATTCCACATTATACCTGTTTCTTATCATTTAAAAGACCTTCTCACATTATCACTGAAAGTCTTCATTCCTCCATAGGAACAAGCCTCATTCTTCCTGTTAACTGTTGCAAATGCTGATTTCAACTGCAAAACACACCGTCACTACATCTTACAGTAAACCTTGTACAATGCTTTGAGACCGCCTCCCAATATGAAAGATGCTATAACGAGTATAAGCATTATCATTCTACAATATATTATTCCACTGAAAAGCGTTTTTTTTCTTTAAAAAATCATTGCCTACTTTAGAGTTTCACAGGCTGAATACAATCGCACAACTGGGTACCTTTATATTTATATTTCCAAACAAGTTCCTTTAGGAATCATTGGCAGCATCTATAAGGCAGCTCTACACGCATAATGCAAGATATGAGGCAACAGTTAATAGCAAATACATAATAAAAACAATCCTTACACTTGATATAGTGCCTTATCACATTGTTGAGACTTTTAACTTATCTGACGTTAAGGAGTGCGATTGCAGTCCTGCATGAAATCCTACCAGTATCAGACTGTTCTTGAAAAAGTGCAGTGTTTTACCAGTCAAATCTCCCATCAAATCCCAGCAAAATCCTGTCCCGCTTCATCCGGAGTGAATTCTCATGGTTCTGTGCACTCTTGATTACCCAGAGCTCGACTCCAGCTTCTCTCGGCCGGGCTGTGAATCTTGACAACACACAGCCAGCTCCCAATCTGTCCACTGCAGGGAAACCAGCAGCAGTGACTGTGCACGGTCTGTCTGGTGTTGCTGTGTCACTCTTAGTAACTGCATAGTTGAGTTGACGTGTAAACAAACACAGTGGGACAGTCACTACCTTAACTGCAAGTGAATCGTAACCCAGAACTTCAAATCCTTTGTTCTGCATACTCCCAAATCACCGTATGAAAGGAATGGTGTGTTGACAAGACTGTTCTCGAAGGGTTACTTTTCACCACTGCAACCCACTTACCATGGAGGCTCCCAACAGTGAATCAAGAATTATTTTACATTAATATACAATAGCGTGTTTCACACTGGGAGGATGTGTCCTGGAGCTTCTTACAACCGAGAGCCAGAGCTGGGTTCAGGTATGGGGAGGATAGAAAGGTGATAAAAAGCAGTTTAAAAGGTAGGTCTTAAGGCAGATTTTGATAGGTGGTGGGGGGGCGCGGAAGGGGCAAGGAGGAGCTCTGGACTTTATACTGCGGCAGCCAAAACAGCAGGGAAAGTTGTAACACACATTTAGGATTAAAACAATGTGAAGTTGGCATGTTTATTTGCTAGATTTCAAACACTTCCACCACAATGTCACTTTATCGCCCTTTGCGCTCATACCCAGGGCAGTCTTACTTTACCGATGTATCATTTGCAAACTGCAGGCAGTGCTTAATAATGCTATAAACTCGGCAATGCGTTTCAGGGATTTTTATAATACAAAGTGGTCACAAATCCATTTTTTCTTTTTTAAAAAAAATAATAAAGCCATGTGTCCAAACAACAAAGTCATAATTGTACAAATTGAAAAGGCAAATATTTATACCTACAATATTTCCGAAGCGCAACCCAAAAAAACAATGGATTCCAAAAATAAAACCAAATGTGGCTGCGAAGTTGAAATCGAATTCCATCAAAGCAATATCTGGTTTGGGTCATTGAAGCTTTTATACAATGGCAGAGTTAAATCTGCTTCTGAAGTGCACAAGACACGACTGAGACAGAACGAGATGGGTTTCACAGTCGCCTCTGATCAAAAGCCCCAAAAATTGCTGTGACAGTTAAATAGCAATGATGTCAACAAGCATTGAGAACCTCTGTCTGACCTTACCAAATAAACACTTCATTTTTATTCCAAATAATGTCGCGTGATGAAAAACGGGTGACGTTAAATGGTCAAAATGAGATGAACCAGGCATAAAAAGCAATCAATTGCATCCCTCCTTCCCCCGCCGCCCTCCCCCCAAGACTAACAGATTAAATTGACTATTAAATCCAATTGTAGATGGTATGTATACATGGTACAAATGACAAACTATCTCAATACAGTCTCACAGCAACATTTCATAGAATGCGGGGACTTTGCAGGGATCTCGGGAGCCGAGTCCTCTCATGGTATCGAGTTCGGGCGACGCCTGGAATGAACTGGATTCAGCGTTCAGCGCACATTCGTCTGCCTTAAGGGATCAAACCCAGCTATTGCCGTCCATGACTGGCAGTGGATTAATTAATAGTCCTGCAGGGGGTGAGAAGACAAAGTTACACTGAGAATTAAAGAGGCAACCCCATGCAGACAGCTACGAGCAGTCTTTATCCTAACCAGGCACATGTTTAGACCAAAATACTACAGGCTAGGAGACTGCACTGTTTGTACAGAACAGGAGGCTTTCAGCCAATCAAGCCTGCCAGCGTCCTGGGACCTATCCCGCATGAAGAGCACTTTATAAATGCAAACTGTTGTTCCATCATTTTATTAGATTAGAACAGATTTGAATCCTTCTCCATACACTGAATTATATTCCTTTGTATGATCCCAATGTTTTAGTGAGGAAACTCCTCCAGGCACAGTACACTGTTGCCAATGTGCCCTCTAGATCTGACGTAATATTGCCATATTTATTCAAAGAAGAATACATATTATGCAATTCACTACTGCCTAATGCAAAGCACTATACAAAGGGACAGTGGCTGGCCTTGGTGAATGAGCATCAGCAGAGAGTCAATGGGTCTCCTCCTATGCTTGAAACGTCTATGTCTCTAATTCATAATTCACGCCTACACCAGTCACTGATATTGGAGCTGAAACTACGACAACTCTTGTAAAGCCATCCACACAATGCAAAACTTTCCATTGAAATGCCACAAAAAACGGTTCTAAAGGCAAAGAGCTCATACTCACAGTTCTTGGTTTTTTATTAAGCTTGATATCAATCCTGCAAGTAAAATTGAATAACTTTAGTCTGTAGATACGTTGCGCACCCATAAAAAACCCCGTACCATCCAGTGTTACTGAACAGCAACACTATATTGTACACAGTGTCAAACTACTTCAGATTCATGCACGCTCTGCACTGACCCTTTGAACACAAAAAAATCTGTTTCAGTTTCCAACTCTCGAGGGCTGAGTCTCAAGACTCAGCCCACGAGAACACGGATGGCCAATGTGTGGCCACGTTCCACACATGCAGAATAGTCATTATTCTGGTCACTGGCAAGTTGGCCATCCCTGCCTTAGAATATCCAGTTGGGGGGGGGGGGGGGGGGAGGGCGAAGGAAGAGAGAGAGGGAGAGAGAGCGTGAGGGAGGGAAGGAGGGAGTTCCATTGAAGGCTCAGTTGATGACATTACTGCCTGGGGTGAATCTGAGCCACAATGATCAGCAGGTTTGATTGCTGTGCCCTGCTGAGTTAGTTAATCTCACTGTAATTTGCCCCTGAGTTTGGGAGGAGAAAACGTAATCAGCCAGAGTTCCTACACCTCATCACTATCTGGTCCCCTGCTGGAAAGTGCACGTGTGTGGGCAGGATTGCCTTTCGATGTCGTGTGTCTCCAGGGTCAGGCTGGCTCCTGTGGGACTGTTCCCAACATCAATCAGCGCTTTGTGGAGAGAAGTGCGGAGGAGGGGAATCGGGGTGGTGGGGGGAGAGGGAGCCCCTAAACATTTGCCAAGTGAACTGTAGGCCTGCAATCCCTACAAGATGGAGCAGGATAATTTACCTGCCTAACCCACACCCTCTCGTGCACAGTACTGCAGAATCACATTACGAAAAATATTACAATCCTAATACTGACTTTACAAGCAACGGGTTATCTAACTGAGCCATCAGGGAGTTTCCTTTGAAATTGTTAAAGCTAATTTATTATTATTATAATTTAAAGTCAATTTATCAATTCAAAAATACACAAACTCACTGATAGCAAAATTCTCTCTGTAAACTTCAAGAACTTCATAATAATAAACGATTATGTCGGGGTAAATAATGCCAGTTTACTTGCATCAGTCACGACACATGAATTTAAAATGATCTCAAAAGGAACAGCAGGAACTCGGAAAGATAATCCTTTAAACACAGAGTGGCTGGAGGTGGAATTCCCTCCCACAAACTGTGGTTGAAGCAAAGCCCAAAATTCTTTAAAAAGCAGAGTAAAAAGATGCTTGAGAAAGAGGATTATTACAGCTTGTGGGGAGTGAGCAGGAGATGGACATTAGATTGGATATTTCCCCTTTCTATGTTGCACTGTTCTCTTTCTATAATTTATAACCTGCCTGATTCACCTACAAAATAGTCACTACATTTTATAGTATATCCTGTGATATGCTTTGAAACGTCCTCCCGACGTGAAAGGTGAGGTACTAAATGTAAGGATAATTACTATTATTACAACTGATTCATTTGTGCTGCTGTCCTTCAATACTACCCGTATACTCAGAATATGAGTGTTTTGCTGACTGTATTAATACTCAGCGATAATCTGTTTCAATTCTCCACCGACTTAGCTTAGCAACATAGCAACTTGTAATAAATAAAGGTACAAATTCAGCTAAAGAGAATAAGGCCAGTAGAGGTTTATGATCTAGACACCACAGGACAGGGAAATGAATTACTGGCACACAACACGGTACGGATGCTGACAGAAAGCAAACTTACTCAAAGTCATAATCAAACATGCCAGACGGGCTGGGCCGCAGCATAGAGAAGGAAAGAAAGCAACACAAGTTAACATCCAAATCAGAGCTGCTAAAACTTTGGGTAGAAATAGGAACTTTTAACAAAAAGGCTAAGGATCACTGGCACTGTGAGAGACATCATACAATTTCTTTTAAAAATGTGACCTGGCTAATTTAAAGAAGGGAAGGAATGATTTAAGGGAGTGAGGGAGGGGTCCTGGAAGCGAGAGGAAGAAAAATGTCTGAAGTGTTTCTTATTTCTCTCCGTTTAACTCTATTGAAGACCTTTCAATTTTTACTGAGGTACAGTTCCACAGGTGCCAAACGCCCTGGCCAAGTGGCCATTATCCATATAGCATAGCCTTGATCAGTGAGTTTTGGCAGAATATTCAACTGTGAGAGCATGCGAGCAAGCCTGACTCTGCCCCTACTTGACATGTAAACAACTTCCAGCATGGGGATCCCCTGGACAGCTATCAGGAGTAGAAAACGTGGCTGATTTCCACCTACCTCAAACTTGTGACTCAGATCAACTCACTTAGCATCTCAGTACTGACTGGGGGATTGAACCTGGGCCCAATTTACTTCTCTCTGTCCCTAAAGAAAATTCGCTGGTACAATTAGAATGATTCAAGTGCAGCCTTAATGACAGGGCCCTTCACAATTAACATAGTGAATAGTTAAAAGATGTCACTTGTACATCACACAACAACACAGATGCAAACACTTCCCTTGGCTGACAACCTGTTTTGCTTTAACTGTCAAAGAAATGAATTGGTGGAGGTTTTGCAGGTGCCGTGTCTGACCTGACATGCTGTGGGCTAGACCTACCTGTGCCGGTTTTTGTTTTTCCGTTTTTTGTGACTGCCATGATGGCTGCCAGAGGAGATGGAGGAGGCTGCTTTCTGTGCCTTCACTCCCTGCAGGTGGGATCCGTCCACCTCTTCCGTGTCTTCTTGGTTCGGCTCGTTCTCCTGATTCTGAAAGTCTGGGGAATTATCGCTTTCAGTTCCACTGCCTGGTTCTCCTACAACATTCCACACAGTAGGGTTTGAGTCAAGGTTAGGCAGTATCTCTGCATATTCAACCCTCACCCCTCCCAAGCAACAGTAATAAAAGTATTTCACACACGCGCACACATGCACGCAAGCACACAACTGTCAATTAGTCCTTGAGATACAACATGGACCCCAATTTAAAACCTATTGTTCCGAACACAATGCTTAGCATATTTTTTGGTAAGCCCAGTATCTGACACATGCCGAAACCCATCATCATGCTTAAGAGTCTCCAAACCAGACAGAGTTCTACACATCCAACCTACACATGGAAACGTCTCTGTGCCTGCAATGGAATGGCACTCTCTCCCGAAAGGATATATCCTGATTACCTAATTCCGGGGTCTATTAGGCGCAGGTTAGCAAAAGTCCAGGCTTGGGGACTCCAGAGTGAGTGTTGGGGTGACTGCTGGAAATTAACCAGCTAATTCCCTAGAGCTTGTATAGTAATGTTGGGAGTCCTGTAGCTCAGTGTTTAGAGCACTCGCCTTGCAAGCAAGAGACCTGGGTTCGATTCCCAGCAGTGAAAAACCTTGAGCAAGTTTCCTTATTCCACACGACTGATAATAATCCCTCAAGAAAAAGAAACAATAATAATAATTTGGTCACTGTTTGTGGAACACTGCTGTACGCAATTGGCTGCCACGTTTTGCTCACAAATATACAGTCAATTTACTTTACTGTATAACCTGTGAAGCACTTTGAGACATCTAGAAGACGTGAAAAGCGCTATATCAAATACAAGGATTATTATAATACTTAGTACGATGGCTTCTCTTTATGAATAGTGTACATGTGCCATATCGTCAAGATACGTTGCACAGTCCATGCCCGTAGGTCCTCAAAAGGTGTTTAACAATCCTGGCTTCCTACAAAATGTCATGTTAACAGGACTGCTTGGAGGCTGTTATTAATCTTTGTTATTTGATCTTTACAAAACCAGCATAGTGGGGAGTGAGTAAAAAGCGAACTGAAATAAAATAAATCACAAGCTCTCTGAGAGGTTTATTGATGCTATCTGAATACTGTCATCAATTCCAACTCCAACCTCACCACAAATAGCTGGAGTGCACTAAACCTTGTATTACCATATTTCAATCAAACTGAACATCACCTGTCTACTGCAAAGCCCACTGAATGAGGCAGGTCTACGTTACAAATAGGCGTTAGTTTAGTGTCAACACTTACGTTTTTCTACTAGCTGATCCTGGACACCAGCCAAAGCACTGACAGCCTGCAACGAGATGCCGCAAACATTGTGTGAACAAAGGCACCAGTATACTGTAGCAGCACAAAATGGCATTAACAATACATGTCTGTGCATGTCTTTGCACGTGCATGTGAATGCATCAATGACTGCGTAGGAGCCTGTGACTATGTATGAAGGCACGCAAGCATACATACAAGTATTTGAGTGTGTCACCCAGTGAGTGTGTGTCTCCGTGTGTACACATGTGTATGTATGTGCTATTTCACTCTTCCTTGAGAATGAATGGAAACTATGAAGTTTACTTGTACAGATCAAGACGCAGAAGCGTTAGTTGCCTTGCTACAGGTCTGCGCAGCGCTGGCAGGCGTCCTCTTGCCTGACAACATGAGGGAACGGCATCAATACCAGCCTAGCCTGTAAGTGAAGCTGTTTCAGCGACAGTGCTTTATAATCAGCTCCTTCGCACTGCCTGGCTCAGCAGCTTCTCTATGTTCACTACACACCCTGGTTATTGGCTGTTCTTCGTCAGTGTGGTACAATGTTTTATTTTAAACCTGTGACGGTAATTATTGCTCTGCCTTTTCCTTGGGGCTCGAGGAGCAAAGCAGATGGGTGGGTACTCACAGCCACGGAGGTCACGGACGACTTGCTGAAGAGACGTTCAGCGTCTTTGAACTTCCTGTTCCTCCGATCGTTCTTACTGTTAGTGTTTCTGAAATGCAACACAGCGTGTTGGACAATCTCATTTACACACACCACTAGCGGCGTCAAGCTTCCTTACACAGCGAGTTCCTGATCTCAGCTGTCAACAGGGAGAGGTGACAAGCACATGCCAGGAAAGAAGGAGAGAAACTCAAAGCCACCAAAAACAAATTGCATTTATACAGCGCCTTTCAAGTCAGGGGCCAATCTCAAGGCACTGGACAGTCAATGTTTGCACCCGAGCTGGGAGTTGGGATGGAGCGCAAGGCTGGTGTCCAGGATCAGCTAAACTAAGGTCTCGTCTGCCTGTTTAGGTGGACATGGAAGATCCCGTGTTACTGTTCGAAAAGAGAAGGGAGTTTCTTGTGGTGTTCCGGGCGATAATTTGCCAGTTAAAATCAGTCATTCATGTTTGTGGGATACCATCACGTGCAAATTGGCTGCCACTTTCGTACACACAAAATGCACAGTTATGACACTTTGCAGTAAATTCTGTGAATTGCTTTGAGACTTGTTAATAACGTGATGAGGCACAATATCAAAATAAAGAAAAATATTACTAGAGCTGTGTCTGGTTGAGGGCATTGGCAGACACAGGGAGTATATCACCTGACTGCACTGTCAGACAACAAGGCTCAGAGACCAGACCGGGAGACAAGCCTGTCTGTCAATACTGCTACAATTTACATCACAAATAAATTGAGAAGACTTCGAAACAAACTCTTTGTTCTCTTGCAAACTTGATGTCAGAATTCAATAGTGAATCTTACACTATGTAACTTCAGTTTATATGTTATCCAATAAATAGCAATTTTTATATTTGATGCAGCACCTTTCATGTTGGGAGTGCATCTCAAAGTGCTTCACAGAATATGCTGTAACCTTATTTTGCAGACGAACATAGCAGCCAATTGCGCCCAGCGATGTTCCTTCCCCTCGTCAATATACCCAGTTACCTTCTGGTTTAGCATTAAACTTCGCCATTGTTAAACTTTCTGAGATGCTACAGTGCATGAAAATATAAATACAATATAGTTGTTGTCCCATGAACCGCCATAAAGCAAGTGATCAATTTTATCTAGGGGATTGTTGGCGCAGAACACTGGGAAAAACTCCTTTTACTTTTCAAATAGCCAGGAATAGTCAGATGTAGGTGTACTAACAATGCGGTACTATCCCCAGCACTACACTGGAAAATGTCAGCATGGATTATCTATGTTTAATGGGAATCTGTAGCAAGTCCTGTGGTTTGGGATTCTTGCTTTTAAACATACTTTTGATTGGTCAGGTAACGGTCCCATCCTCGAATAATATTGCCGTACATCTGCGTATCCTCCAAGTAACTGCCTTCAAAAGCATAAATCTGTCGTTCTAAATTTGCCAACGTCTCCTGCAAAGATAAAAAAAAGCCAAAATAAATGACTGCTGTGGAGGCAAAATAGTCAGACAAGAATTTTGACTGTGTTTGGGTTCTCAACCTTGTTTAAAGACAAAATTCTTCAATCTACAGGAGTGGGGACAGAACTCAGCACATTATCTAAATTGCTTAAATATTTCCTTTCAACTCAGAACAGAATGTGTAATTTCCCAAAGTCTAGGATAGCAGAGCTTTTTTTTTGCTGTTACCTAATTGCGCTTTGAGACATCCTCCCACCATAAAAATCTAGATTGTTGTTGCACGAAGTGTGAGTCCCCTTTCACCGCAGACTCAAGAGTTAAAATGAACATCGGATTGTCAAAAATCACTAGGTGGCTACAGATAAATTTTTAAAATTTTAAATCTGTTTTGCCTACAAAATATGGATTCAATGGACTACAGTATATCCTGTGAAGCGCTTGAGACATTTTGATGACATGATAAGGCGCTATAGTAAATGAAAGAATTATTACTATTATTAAAAACAAATTGAATATTTTGAGGCAGACATAGTAATAATAATCTTGCATTTGATATAGCGCCTTATCACATCATTGAGAGGTCTCAAAGTGCTTCACAAAATATACTGTTAAGTGAAGCGACTATATATTTTGTGGACAAAACGTGGCAGCCAATTGCACATAGCAGTGTCCCATTGACAGTCATGGATTGAGTGACCAAATTTTGTTTTTCCAGAGATTTTGTGTGAAATATACCATCAGATCCGTCATCTTCAAATTCAACCAAACTAAACTGGGACACTTGCCAAACCCGAAAACTTTCCACACATCTCAGCTGCTCGCTGAATAGTTGTGCAGCGATTGCGGTGGTCCAAACAGACTGTTTTTGTGAACACATCCCTTAATAATTACATAATGAAGCGCTTACTGCTGCCACAACGTGCAGTAAAAACACATGGATATCACTGCTTCAACCAGACCTGGCTCCCACTCCACTGCAATTCCTATAGTATACTTACACACTGTAAATCCCCACTGTCGGGACAGCTCAAGATATCACTCAGCTTTGAGTCCCGTAGCTTAGTGCTTACAGCACTCGCCTCGCAACCGAGAAGACCTGGGTTCGATTCCCGGCAGGGCGAAATGTTGGGCAACTTTCCTTGGTACACACAGCTCTGTTTACCTCGCAGTTAGTAGGAACCCGGTTGTTAGTCGATTGGAGGATCGCTTTTCCAGGGGCAATAATGCCTTAAAAAAATGGTCACTCAAACCACATCTGTTTGTGGTCACTGCTGTGCACAATTGGCTGCCACGTTTCCTTCACAAAACATACAGTCAATTCAGTTTATATGAAACGCCTTGAGACGTCTAGAAGACGTGATAAGGTGGTATATCAAAACAAGGATTGCTATTATTATTATTGGCAGTGCGCTAACACACCATTGCTAATATACCCTCAATAATTCCACATTTGATACTTAGTAATTGCAACATTAAATCTACCCCCTCCTCTGTCATTCATTGCTACAGTTTGCAAAAAGAAGAAAAGAAAATGTCGTAGATCAATCCAATCCCCAAAAAACATTTTGGGGGCTGAGTCGACTTGTCAGCAAAAAAAACAGCCAGTAAAGCATAAAATCCTGTGAAGCGTTTTGAGACGACTCGATGACATGATACAGCGCTGTATCAAAAACTGCAAGAATTAAGCTTTAAGATCCATTTCGAGACCACCCGACATAATAAGATCAGCTCCGTCCACCTCGTAATTCTGCCGCGTTCAATCGTAACAATAAACACAGTGCCTTTCACGCCCCAAAATACAGAAAATTGCGTATTTTGCAGGTGGAACACGGCAAACGACGTCCCACAAACAGCCGTAAAATGAATGACCCATTTTATTTGGGGGTGGGGGGGGGGGGGGGAAGGGGATTGTTCGCCAGGACACAGAGAGAGAGAGAGTACCTTCTCTTTCGAACAGTGCGCGCGGGATCTTGAACATCCCCCGAACAGGCAGACGGGACGACAACAACAACTACTTGCATTTACACAGCGCTCTTCACGTGGGGTAGTGTCCCGGAGCGCTTGACAGTGGGGGAGTCTGACCCCGAGCCGAGGGGGGGGGGGCGGAGGTGAGTGGGGGGGGAGGGGGAGGGGAGGGGGGGATGTGGGGAGGTGAGGGGGAGGGGAGGGGGAGGTGAGGGGGGAATGGGGGGATGGGGGAGGTGAGGGGGATGGGGGAGGGAGGGGAGGGAATGGGGGGGAATGGGGGGAGGGGGAATGGGGGAGGGAATGGGGGGGAATGGGGGAGGGAATGGGGGGGAATGGGGGGAGGGGGGAATGGGGGGGGAATGGGGGGGAATGGGGAATGGGGGGAGGGGGGAATGGGGGGGAATGGGGGAGTGAAGGGGGGAGGGGGGGAGTTGACCCTTCAAAAAGGAAGGGCTCTCGGTTTAACGTCTGATCCGAAGGCGGCGCCTCCGACACCGCCGCCCCCCCCCCCAGCGCTGCTCGGGGGGTCGGGTCTCAGCTTAGACTATGTGACGCCCAAGTGCCGACGTGGGGTCTGAACCCATCCCTTGTGACTCAGAGGCGAGAAGCCTCGGCTGCCCCAGAGGCCTCCAGTCCCCGGCCTTTCCTGGCTCTGCCCCCCGGCGGCTCCCCCACCCGCCCCCCGGGGGCCTGGGCCTCGCTCACCGCCAGCTCCTGCTTCCTCTTCACCAGCTCCGACAGCTCCCGCCGGGTGTCCGGGATCTGCGGCGTCTGCGTCTTGTTGTGCATCGCCATCGCGCGGACCCCCGCCCGCCCACCCGCACGGACAGCGGCGGCTCAGCTCCTCCTGCGGCGGCGGCGGCGGCGGTGAGGGGGAAGCGGCCGGTCCGCGGGCCTGCGGGGGAGCGAGCGGCGGCCGCACAGCGCCACCTGCCGCCCGGAGGCCGCCTCGCACCCCATCGCTCACAGCGCCACCTACTGGACTGGTCTGGTTTCACACTCTCGCCTCATAGCACTTTAATAATAATAATAATAATCCTCGCATTTGATATAGCGCTTTTCACGTCGGGAGGACGTCCCAAAGCGCTTCACAGAACACACTGTAAAGTGAATTGACTGTATATTTGTGGGCGAACGCGGCAGCCAATTGCGCACAGCAATGTCCCACAAACAGTCGTAGATTGAAAATGACCAATTTATTATTGTTTTTGGTTTTGGAGGGATTATTATTAGGCTCTGTGTGGAGTAAGGAAACTTGCCCAAGGTTTCGCCCTCTGCCTGGAATTGAACTCAGGTCTCTCACTTGCAAAGCGAGTGCTCTAACCACTGAGCTACAGGACTCCACTTCAACCGCAGGGGGAGTGTCTCAGAGCCCTGATGCCAAACCACAGGGAGGGACGGACCACAGGTGACAGTGCCTTGGGATGTCCCCCCCATGTGAAAGGCGCTGTACAAATCGTATTTGGTATTGTAAACATGGTCGAAGAGGAATTTTCGACGTGCGATCTGAAGATGGGACGAGGGGCCAAAAGCGGAGGGATTGAGTCAGAAAATTCCCGAGTTTCTGAAACCACCGGCACCAACGGTGGAGCGTAGGGAACGAGGGACATGCAGGAGGCGGGAGCCACCGAGCGGAGCCAGCGGGTGGTGGAGACGGGTGAAAGCAAGTCTGAGAGATGGGGAGGTGCCCAGGGCACGAAGTGATTTGTATGTCAGGATCTTGACATCAATTTGTTCTACAAGAGAGCCCGTAAAATCTAAAAAGGTCTGGGGTATGGAGTTAAATATGGATGAGAATATAATAATAATAATCCTTGCATTTGATATAGCGCTTTTCACGTCAGGAGGACGTCCCAAAGCGCTTCACAGAATATACTGTAAAGTGAATTGACTTTATATTTGTGGGCGAACGCGGCGGCCAATTGCACACAGCAATGTCCCACAAACAGTCGTGGATTGAAAATGACCAATTTATTATTGTTTTGTTTTGGAGGGATCATTATTAGACATATGGAGTAAGGAAACTTGCCCAAGGTTTCGCCCTCTGCCTGGAATTGAACCCAGGTATCTCGCTTGCAAGGCGAGTGCTCTAACCACTGAGCTATATGTGCAGTGGAATTTTGAATCAGTTGTATTTTATGGGGAGTTGGGGAGACCGGCGAGGAGGGCATTGGAAGAATCGAGGTGGGAGGTAACGAATGCTTGTACGAGGGTTTCAGCTGCTTTAGGTGTGAGATAATGTTCAGAGGTGGGTGATGTGGCAGTGGTGGAGGAAAGCGGTTCTAGTCAGGGAATGGATGTCTGTCCATATTCTCTTGTTTCCAACCCAGTTGTTGTTGACAAGTTAGGGTTAGGGTAATCATTCAGGCATTCTCCCAATGTGAAAAGCGCTTTGTATTGTGCAGTGTAGCTTGATATTTAGTTACCAATTCCTCAGCTTTTCCTTTCTAGGAGACACTGGTTCTTGATGGGGTACAAATCAACACAAACAACAGGCACTTTTTACAGTGAAATTCGGTTAATTGAATGGTTTGGTTTATTGAATAGAATTTGGAACCCCCCAAACCATTTGCACGCTTAATCTAAGACTACAGATGGGTTAATTGAACACCGATATACAAGTAATCCAGTTTATTGAATAATTTTCCCCATAACCATTTGTATAAAAAAAACAATTAATCTGAGCCCACATAAACGCAGTCCCAAATCACGACCTCCTACAGTACAGCGCGAGCATTGTCAATGTCCTCTCCTCCATCCCCCTCCCCTTGCTGCACTCCCCAGAGGTTACTGGCGATTGGACAGTTGGCCATGTGCGAGTCAGGACGGGTCTGATTGTGCGAGTGAGTACTAGAATGCTTCCGGTTCCAGTGGAGTTTGAGTCCAGGGAAATGAGTCCCCTCTTGCGTTTAGACAGAGAGGCATCAAATGGTATGGCCAAACGTCAGAGTCGTTTATTTCCCAGAACAGCTTTGCAGCAATCAGCCTGGCGTAGTGGTAGCACTCTCGCATCTAAGTCAGAAGGTTGTGGGTTCATTCTCCATGTCAGGACTTGGAATCAAATAAGCTGACACCTCCAATGCAGTGCTGGGGGCGTCCTGTATTGTCAGAGGTGCCGTCCTTCGGATACAACATTAAACCGAGGTCCCGTCTCGCTATTCAGGTGGATGTTAAGATCTCATGCCACTATTCGAAAAGAGAAGGGAGTTTCTCCCGGTGTTCTGGCCAACAAGCTCCAAATTAAAAAATTGGTCACTCACTCCATATCTGTTTGTGGGACATTGCCATGCACAAATTGTCTGCCTCGTTCGTCCACAAAATAAAGTCAATTCACTTTACAGTATATTCTGTGAGGTGCTTTGAGATAACTTGACAAAGTGATAAGGCACTATATCAAATGCAAGGATTATTATTATTCATTCATGCTTATGTGTGAGCACTAAGCAGATTATCCAAAGTATGATAACTGTACTTGTTACGGTGCTCTAGCACATCAGGAGAACACCTCAAAGTATATCAGAATATAATGGAAAGGGTCGTGATTGTATTTTGTAGGTGAACACAGCAGCCAATTTGCACAATAATGACGCACAAAATCCAATATCTACATATGTGCTTTCTATCAGATGCCTCTGGATAGTGAGCAAGAGTGCAATTACTTCCCAATTCTTCCTCTCCTGCTTAAGGGGCTAAAGATAGTTGCAAATGTCCAGATCAGATCAACTGCTACCTTAGCAGACCAGGATTCAAACTGGTGACCTCGAGCGCTGATGTTACAGTGATGTGACTGTTGGTGCCTTTCTTTAGCTAACCAGCTTGTTTCATATATTGAACAATGAATTGAACAATTGTGCAACATGGTGCATTGAAATCTATTTTTTTTACTAAAAATTGAACAGTGCCAAAAAGGGAAAACGCAGCAGATTGTAAAAGGCACAATTACAATCCACAAAACATCAGTTTCCTTGGTACAACAAAATAGAATTTTGACAGATATTTTAAAACAGTTTTCATTTAATAGCAAAACGTGTCAAAGGTACACCCGTGTCATTGTTCACTGCTCTCTCCTGTTGCTCAGCAACAACCCGGTATCACAGGACGGACAATCGCTTGTTTACTGGACTGCCGCACTCGGGGATTGACTGCAACACTTTGGTTTGCAAACCCACACACCTCTAGTAGATGTGTTTGTTCACAAAGGGGTTTGGGACGGGGGAGAATGTGTAATTATTTTAAGTAGAAAAAAAATATAAACAGGTGTTTCCCTTCCCCTCAACTGCTTGTTTTTTGGCCATACATTCGTTGTGTGCGAATGCAGTAAAGGTCTTTTTCAGAATTTTGGTTGCCATCAATCCTGCAATTAAAGCGATGTCCCGATCACCCAAATACATCAATATACTTTGGCGTTTCTCAACCCCACCCCCATGCAGCAGAGCTGTTTGGTCCAGAGTGTATATTTTTCCAATGAGCAAAGGCATTGCAATACTTTAATGTACTTAAAGTAAATACGACTTAAGCAAGCTGGGCAATAGGTCTGTAAATTCCGTGCTCCCCAAACCTTTCCCATTGATTATCACAGCTCCTGAAAGACATAAGATTCTGCCCTGGATCTGACCTTACGTTAAGGTTTTTGGCAGACAGCTGACAATCAAACCTAACCTTTTCCATGTCTCTAAAAAGCTTGCCAACATAATGAAAATAAATGGGGGGAGATTACTGGTGCCGACCGTTGGATGTAACCAGCACATTTAGTAAATACTTTTTCTAAGGTGCTCTAAAGACATCTTGATTTTTATTGGAGTAAATTTTACTCCAATGTTTCCTGCTCAGTTCCTTAACAATTGACAAGACATTTGAAGACAAGAGTCTGACTGGTCTGGTTTCAAACATACTGTCCCCAAACAGGGCTTGAAACCAGCAAAACTCAATCTACAGACAGGCAGGGAATTAAACTCACACCCTCATCCGTGGAAGTCAATGCTTTCGCCTGACCAATCTCAGAAACAAAAAGTGTAACGATCTTTCACTTTTACATAAGGCATCTGGGAGTTCGGGGAAGAGAGAAAAAGACCCTGCATTTCTTTCCCCCACAAAAAAAAATTATCTTATATTTTGCAAAGAGATCTCACCTTAAAATAAACGTCAGTCAAAACATTCAAATCTTGGCCTTTTCTATAATGTACTTACTCACCAAGTAAATGCGTAGGAGAGTCAAGAAGCTCATCAACACTATCTGGGTTCAGGATAGGTTTTACATGAGAATCTCAACCCAAAGTCTTCTCTCGGAGGAATAGTAACATAGAGACATCTGACAGGCAACTAACTGCAACTCAGGATTAGGGAGTGGGAGAAAGTCGTGAAAAGCAACACAGGCGTGAATATGGGGTTGAAGCAAAGATGTGACTACTGTAACATTGCCAGCCCGTGCTTCTTATTCATGGTCTAAACCTAGAAAATCAAAGCCCAAGGAACAATGAATATATCACCCCCCACCCCATATCGTCAATTAACACTTGGTGCTGCTTTCACAAGATTTTATACTGTGGCCAATTCCCCAGCTTCCTTGCAACCGTTCTGTCAACACCTTTCCGAAAAACATGGAAATATGAAGGAACACAGATTTGGTCTAAAGGGAAATGCAATTGAATCCAGCTGGACTTGGAGGTGTGTTTTGGTAAATTGAAAGGTTTTGTTGGGTTTGAATGAGGAGGGCCCTCACATGCCATGACTTGGTTTGGCTTTGAAAAGGGGGGGGTGTCTGGGTGGGAGTGAACAGTCCAATATACTTACAGTTAGAGTGAAGCACAGCTATTGCTCTCTAAAGTTAAAAGGGAAAAGTAAGATTTCACTGCCGATTTCACAGTCAGTCAGCGGAGCCCGTATCAATCATCTACTTCCTCATCTTCGTCTTCATCCTGCTCTTGTTTTGCGTCCACCTCAGCCGTGTCTGAGAACTCGTGGAGAATGACATACTCCCTGCTGCTGAAGCCAAACTTCAGCACATCTTTTTCTCGGAGTTCATAGTAGCGCTGGGCCTCGATGCGCTGGTTGTTGAGGTACGTGCCGTTGGCAGAGCCCAGGTCGATGATGTACGGTCTCACCCTGCGGCCTGCCGTGCCATCGTTCCGTGTGTACCCCACAAGTCTGCAGGTGTGAAAACATAAACCATTACTTCTGTATGTGCCATCCCTAATAATAAATCCATTTAATACAGTGCCTACAACATCACAATGTCTCAAACTGCTTCACAGGGAACTGCTGTAAATTGCAATCACTGCATGGAGTCCTGTAGCTCAGTGGTTAGAGCAGCGAGAGATCTGGGTTCGATTCGATTCCTTACTCCACACACCTGATAATAATCTCTCAAGAAAAAAAACAATAATAAATTGGTCACTTCAATCCACGACTGTTTGTGGGACACTGTTGTGCGCAATTGGCTGCCGCGTTTCACCCACAAATATACAGTCAATTCACTTTACAGTATATTCTGTGAAGCGCTTTGAGACGTCTGCAAGGATTATTGTATACTATATTTATTTAATACGCAGCTAATTTGCACCCAGCAATGTCCCACAAACAGCCATGAAGTGAATGACCAATTCATCTAGAAGATTGTTGGACAGGAAACCAGGAGAAAGTTCCTTCAAATAGTGTCATCCAGCTTTAACATCCAGCTCAACAATGGGGCCTTGGTTTAAAATCTCTTCTGAAAGATAGAATGTCTGACAATGTAGTGCTCCCCCACCTCCCCATGGAACTGGAATGTCAGCCTAGACCATGAGCTGTGTGGGGCTTCAACCCACAGCCTTCTGACTCAAGACGACCGGTATAAAAGTCATCATGAATCTCTGTATAAAAAAAACAGGATAGACCAGCTGGAAATGGTGTGATCCCAGAGATTCAGGGTGGAATGGCTACTAAGCCCACCTTGAGGCAGGGTCTACATCAGGGCCTGGATTTTCCCTGCTGCAATAGAACTGTAGGAGGTGTGAATTCCTCAACAACGTACCCTTAAATTTCTACCGAATCTAGCCAAGAACTTCCAAGCAACCTTTTCAAAGGGAAGTGACAAGAGTCTTGCATTGCTGCTGTGTTACTAAGTGATTTTACAAGCACCACTTTAATAATAATAATCCTTGCATTTGATTTTGCGCCTTATCACATCACTGAGATGTCTCAAAGCTTTTCACAGGACATACTGTAAAGTGGATCGACTGTGTAGTTTGTGGGCGAAATCTGCAATAATATGCAAAACTATTGCATGCATTAATTATTGACATTAATAGGATTAATAATATGCAAGAGTGATTGTTTCTAGAGCTCTGCGCATTTGATAACCTGAGTTTCAGTAAACTTAGTTGCAGCTCTGACAAAATCAATTGGCATCAGTGAAACTAAGGCTTCCTCCTACTGCTCTCAAGCTGTCTTATCACCGACAGCGATTCGAAAGTCGATATTCAGGTCTTATGTCCAACCCAGGAGGGAAGGGACAAAACAGAGGGCAAGGCACACAAGAGAAGCCAGAGGATAAAAGTAGATGGCAGAGAAAAATTTGGGGACAGAAAAATGCAGCTTCTGTAACACAGGACTGCAGTCAGGCAGATTAAAACTGGACTGCATGGAACATAAGCGGTTTATGCCTGTACATTCTGTATGTGGTGGCGTAGATCAACATCAGTGTAACGGTTTGGAGAACTATCAATTTTACAGTCAAGCTCGGGAACAGTACACAGAGATAGATTGCGATATTCAGATTTTGTAAGTACGAAATCTCTCGTTCTGATTACACATCAGCACCAACCTGTACTGCAGCACTGCATGTTGTTTGGAGCAGGAGGGGTGATCGATCGGGATATCCACTATCCTACGTTGCCGCCCCAAAAGATAGGCACTCTGACGATGAATGTGCATGACTGGGAGAGGCTCATCGTTCTTAAAGGGATAAAGACGCCACCTTTTCTTTGGGATTCGGGACTCTGGGGGTTCGCTGTATTTTATAACCACTCCACGAAAGGTATTTGCATCCTCTGCAAGAGCTCCTGAGAGCTCAAAGCTTGGCTCCTCCTTTGGCTGCGTGCTCTCGCCACCGTTGACCTGACTGTCCCTCGAATCAGATTCTGGATTCTCGTTGGAAAGGGTCTGGAGATTTTGGCGGTTCTGACGCCTTCGCTCATTCTGATATTCACGCTCTGCCTGTTGCTCATTCAGCTGCAGGCTCTCCCGGTCGCGGCCACTAACCCCAGGCTCTGCGCGGGGCCTCATGTTCCTCTCATCGTGAGCTCGCCCTCGGTCAGATGCCTCTCTCCGTCGGTCTCGGTGGCCATCCTTTTTACGCTTGTGCTCGTCACCTTCTGAACGATCTCGGTGTCGTCTTTCCTTGTGCTGCCTTCGAGCATGATCTTGTGGTTCCTGTATTGAGATGAAAAGAAATACTAGCTGTCACTCCAGAAACATTTAAATCAAAGTGAGTTTGCTCAAACACACACAGATGCCCCTTTCAATACAATGAAATTTGGACTCATCATGTCACTTGGCCACTTTTGATAATTACGCTTACTTGGTTCTAGGCTGACTTCCCGATGGGGGGAGGGGTGGGGGGGAGTTTTGGGCTGTTGGGAGCTCCCATCCTTTGTCATAGACATTGAAACCATCCAGACAAATGTTAAAGATCGCAATCACAATATGAGAAGAAGGGAATTTCAGTAGACAATCCTCTCACTCTGCCTCTATAAGGCGCTTTCAGACATTTTTCCTACATGACTAGCAATGAATAAGTGCAAATCATTGTAGTTTGGAAACTCTGAAGCATAAAGTTTCTGTGTGTCTGACACTAAGCCTGTGCAACCAAAAACATATTCCTTGCTATTGAAATAGCAACTTTCACATAGTCAAAACATCTCAATTTACTGTAAAGTTCAATGACTATGTACTTTATAGGCAAATGCAGCTGCCAACTTTGCATGGAGCGATGTCCCACAAACTGCCTCGAACAGCCAGCACTGAGGGGTATGTAAGCACAAAGGGTCGGGGGGGGGCACTGCATCGTTGGTGGTGCCGTCCTTCGGATGAGACATTAAACTGATGAACCTGTCCGTACCTGTTAAGGTGTACGATAAAGATCCCATGCACTGTTCAAAAAGAGAAGGGAGTTTTTTTTTCTCTCCTACTGCCCTGGTCAACAATCCCCCGAATAAAATTGGTCACTCACATCATGGCTGTTTGTGGGACACCCCTTTGTGCACCCGGCTGCCTCGTTTCGCCCACAGAATACACAGACACTACACTTTACAGCAAATCCTGCGAAGCCTTCTGAGACGTCTCGACAAAATGATGAGGCGTTAATAATAATCGATGCATTTGATGCAGCGCCTTATCACGTCTTTGAGGCGTCTCAAAGCGCTTCACGGGGATACACTGTAAAGTGAATTGGTTGCGTGTTTTGCGTTGCATCAAATGCAAAGATTATTAGAGTCTCGAGACGGGGCTCGAATCCAGAAATACTTCGAACTCAGAGGCCAAACGGCTGAACAAACACATGCACACGATTTCCCGCTGCTGATATTTTCATTATTATTATTGTTATTAACAAATGGGAGTTTTTCTCACCCGTCTCAAGGGTGCCTCGGGTCGCCTGGCGCCTCGACGGTCCCCGGGGGAACGTTTCCTCGGGACCGGGGACCAGCTGCCGCCGGAGGAGCCGGAGCTGGAGCGCTTGGGCGGCTGCGGCCTAAAATCGGGCTTCTCCTCTTTGATCCTCGGCCTTTCCTGAGCGCCGCCCCGCGTCCGCGAGGCCCGGCTCTGCCTCTGCATCGGGGTCCGGGGGAGGCGCCCGACTCACTCCCGGCGACACATGAACTGGAAAGAAACGAAATACACACACACAAAAAAAAAGACTTGTTTTAATGTAAAAAAAATTATAATGATCTTATTTTATACCGAACCGGGAACCGGGAGCGGCTCCGGCAGCCAGAGCCCGCACTTCCGGGTCAGAGGTCAGACAGCTGACCCCCCCCCTCGGGGTCAGGAGCTGTCAATCATTGCTCACTGTCAATCACTCCCATTCACTGCTCTTCATTTCATCATCATCATCATCACCATAATAACACCACTGCATTTGACGCAGCGCCTCTGTCACCTCTTCGAGACGTCTCAAAGCGCTTCACGGGATACACTGTAAAGTGGATTTACTTTTAAAACATTCAAATGAATCTGCACCTCCTCTTGTTACAGCATCTTGGGACCCACTCCCGATGTGAAATGGAAGGCGCAGATATAAATGTAAATTTTTGTACTGTTTTCGCTGCCCCCACTCCTTACACCCGTTAAATTATAACGTGGGGGGCGGTCAGCCAGGTGTCTGATACATGTGGAAACCCATCACCCATGCTTAAGAGTTTCCACACCAAACTGAAGTTACCTGTATCATTATAATAAAATTATATTAATCCTTGCATACTATTATTATTATAATACATGCATTTGATACAATGTCTTTCACGCTGAGACATCCCAAAGCGTCTTACAGGATGTAGAGTGCTAGCCTCGCAAGCGAGAGGATCTGGATTTGATTTCCGGGCGGAACAAAACCTTAAATAAGTTTCCTTACTCCACACACCTCTGTTTACCTGGCAATAAGTAGGAACCCAGTTGTTAGTTTGCTTTTTCGGGGTAATAATCCCTTCAAAAAAATAATTTGTTAACTCAATCCATGACTGTTTGTGGGAGACTGCTGTGTGCAATTGGCTGCTGCGTTTCAGCCAAAGTATATTCTGTGAAATTCTTTGAGACATCTCAACGACGAGATAAGATGCAATATCAAATGCAAGGATTATTATTATTTTAAAGTGGAGTGCGTTTTGTGGGCAATTATTTTATTGGGGGATTGTTGGCCAGAAGACCAGGAGAAACTCCCTTCTCGTTTCCAATAGCGTCATAGGATCTTTAATGTCCACCTGACCGGACCACCGGGACCTTGGTTTCACATCAAATCTGGAGGAAAGCCACCTTCTTCACCTCCACCCCCCCCCCATGTGCCAGTCCAGACCGTGAGCTCAATGTCCCTAAACCTAGACTCTATATGTGGAGTTCCCAATTGTCTGGTTGGGAGATTTAAGCATGGCAACGGGGCGATGGGGCGACGCGGCGATGGGGTGATGGGGCGATGGGGCGACGCGGCGATGGGGTGATGGGGCGATGGGGGGATGGGGCGACGCGGCGATGGGGCGATCCGGCGATGGGCTTCCGTGTGAAAAGGCATCTCTGAAGGCAAAGATCCAGACACCATCCCTGGGTATAAAGGGCTCTGATACCATTAATGGGTGGGGGGAAAAGGGCTGGGGGCTGTGAGACTGTAATGGGGGGGGAGGGGGCGGCTGTGAAACTGTAATGGGGGGGGGAGGAGGGGGCTGTCAGACTCTAATGGGGGGGAGGGGGCGGCTGTGAGACTCTAATGGGGGGGGGGCAGTGACTCTATCGGTCCGCGGTTTAATGTGTCCGGGGGCCGGTGTTTCCCCCCGGAGCGCTGTCACCGCTGCACCGCCGGCTTCCGGTGAGGGGAGGGAGGGGGGGAGTGGGGAATGGATCCGTTGCCATAGCAACGGCGGCGGCGTTGGAGCCGCAGCAACAGAGAGAGAGAGAGAGACAGGGAGAGGCGGGAAAAGCCGGGAGCGCAGGATGATCCCACCCGTGGACTCGCTGCTCAAATACGACCACCCGCTGCTCATCAGCCGCAACACCGAGAAAAAGTCCACAAAGGTCCCTCCCCGCGGGGGGTGGGGGGGGGGGGGGGAGAGGGGAATGGGGGGAGGGAGAGGGGAGGGGGGAATTTGCTCCACTCTGATACAGTCGCCCTCACTCGCTGGGGGCTGTCTTGCTTTGCTAACATTGATAATAATAATAATAATAATTCTCTCGTTTGGACCCGGCGCCTGTATCGCGTCTCCCTCGAGGCGTCTCAAAGCGCTTCGCGGGATACACTGCAAAGTGTAGTGACCGTGTGTTTTGTGGGCAAAGCACGGCAGCCCCAATTGCGTCCCCGGCGACGTCCCCGCAAACAGTCGTAGATCGAGTTGAGTGGCCAAATTATTATTATTTAATTATTTGTTTTGAAAGGATTGTTACTCCTGGATAGCAATCCGCCATAACGACCGGGTTCCCGCTGACTGCTTGGTCAACAGAGACCGTGCGGAGTGAGGAACGTTAAGGGTTCACCCTGCTCAGGATCCAAACTCAGGTCCTCTCGCTTGAGAGACTTGTGAACTTGCACTTACATAGCGCCCTCCATGCAGGGTAGCGTCTCAGAGCGCTTAACTGTGGCGGAGCCGGGGGGGAGGGTGGAGGTGGCTGTGATCACGGTCGAACAGGAAGTTTTCAGGCGGGACTTGAAAGAGGGGAGAGAGGGGGAAAGCAGAGGGATTGAGGGAGAATGTTCCAGAGTTTGTAGCGGCTGAAACCGTGACCTCCGATGGTGGAGCAGAGGGTGCGAGGGGCGAGCAGGAGACCGGTGCCAATTGAGCGGAGGTGGCTGGTGGTGAATTGGGGGGTGAGGAGGTTGGAGAGGGAGGGAGGTGCCAGGGAGTGAAGGGATTTGAACACGAGAGTGAGGATCTTGAAGTCGATCTGTTCGGTGATGGGGAGCCAGTGGAGCCTGGGCCAGAGCTGGTGAGATGTGGATATGGAGTTTGGTTCGGGTCAGTATGTGGGCGGCAGAATTTTGAATGAGCTGATCTTGTGAATGGTGGAGCTGGGGAGACCAGCGGGGAGTGTGTTAGAGTAATCCAAGCGGGAGGTGACAAACACATGGCGCAAGGGTTTTGGCTGCATTTGGGGTAAGGTACAGTCGGAGGTGGGCAATGTGGTGGAGGTGGAAGAAGGCGGTCCTGGTCAGGGAAGAAGGACAGTTGGGAGTCGAACTGGATGCCTAGGTTACGCACTGGTTCGGTGAGTCTGAGGTAGAGCCCAGGGAGGTTGAGGAATTTAGATCCGCAGGAGTGAAGATGTTGATGGGAGCCAAGGAGTATGGATTCCGTCTTGTCCATATTCAGCAGCAGCAAGTTTACACTCTTCCAGGCCTTGATGTTTGCCAGACAAGCTGATAGAACATCGGCAGACCTGGAGTTGGTGCTGGAGGAGGCAAAGTAGGATTTGTGTGTCGTCCGCATACATGTAGAAGTCTGCGGATGAACTCGCCCAGAGTATATAGATAAGGAAAAGAAGAGTGCCAAGGATGGAGCCCTGGGGTACCCTGCAGGTGACTGGCTGGGGGCGGGAGGAGAAACCATTTGCTGAGATGAAATGGAGGCGGTTGGTTAAGTAGGACGCAAACCATGCGAGTGCGGTCCCACTAAGGTAGATGAGGGAGGAGAGCCAATGGAGGAAGATGGCGTGATCGACTGTGTCGGATGTGGCAGAGAGATCCAGGAGGACGAGCAGGCAGAGGGAGCCCTAGTCACAGATAGAGAGAATGTTTTGTGACTTTGACAAGCGCTGTCTCTGTGCTGTGCTGTGGGCAGTCAGGGCAAAAACAGACTGCAGGGGCTCGAAGAGTGAGTGGAGGGAAAGGTGTGACGGAGCACGCTAACTATTACGCTACAGGACTCCATGACCAATACGCTAAAGGATTCCACATCGTGTCCATGCTCAACTACGCTAATTCCCTATTTCCATGAACTACAGATTATTCAGAATTCTGGAGCTTGTGTCCTCTCCCACACCAAGCTCCGTGAGCTCCACCTCAGGCCTTCGAACTCAAAGTCGAGGCTGACATTTGCGCAATTGCTTCATCGCTGTTTGTGGGACATTGCTGTGCACAAGTTGCCTGCCGCATTCACCTACAAAATACACACTTTACAAACTCTGTGATATTTTTACCTGATAAAGTGCTATATCAAATGCAAACATTATTACTTTGGGTCAAAACATTTCAAAGCTCTTCATAGTAATTAACTGTTGAGTGTAGTGACTGTTTATTGGTAAGCGAATATGGCAGTTAATTTGTACTCCGGTAGGTCCCACAAACAGCCATGAAGTGAATGACAAAGAGTAATAGCATAGATGTATTTAAAGGGAAGCTAGAATGAGGGATATACATGAGGGAGACAGGAATGGAAGGTTATGCTGATAGGCAAAGTTGAGGAAGGGCGGGAGGAGTCTCATTTGAAGCATAAACACCAGGATAGAGCAGTTGGGCCAAATGGGCTGTTTCTGTATGAATATAGATGATTAAAATCCAGAAGAGAACCACCACCTTTAATAGTACCAATAATTTCCTTATAACATGCTCCAAATCCTGAATACAATGAATAGATTGACCAATATCATTCTAGATATTGCCTTTCATTCTTCAGTACTGAAAATGATTAACTACTTTGTGTCTATTTTTTAAATTATATTCTTGGAATGCCAGGAATTTGATCTTCTATTGCGATGAATGCAACAACAACAACAAGATTACATTTGTATAGCGCCTTTCACATCGGGAGGACGTGAAAAAAAACAGCCATGAAGTGAATGACCAAACAGTAATAGCAATAATAATAATAATATTATTAATAATAGTAATAATAGTAATAGTAAATGCAAGTCCGAGGATGTGCAATTAATTGATTTGCTTTTGGTCTGTTACAGTCTCGTGCTTTGAAAGTGACTCCCCAGCCTCCTCTGTCTACATCACCCATCCCAAGCCCTCCAAAAGCCAAACCCCTTTTAGAGGATGTCAGCAGGCAGACAGAGGAGATTTTAAATGCAATCTTGCCTCCCAGGTAATATGACAGATTGTCATTCATAATCGTTGTTTAGGAATGTTTGAGAAAATCGGCCTGAAAATAAAAACCTTTTGGTACCTAATTTGTTTTATTGTTGCCGGTTTCCCCCCTCTCCCTTCTCTGCAGATCTTGTCTCGTGACAGGACTTGGTTCACCAGCAATCCCCCAGTATCTCCGCCAAATTGGTGATGAAAGCTGTTCAGCTCTGGAGGACATAAGCTCTGAATCCAAATCTGTCCTCAGCCGATGTCCCCATGTGCACACTTAGTACTGGGGTGGCCACTGAACTCAGGAAGGGCAAGGAAAACCTGGGACATTGTGTTCAGCCACTACACCCCAAAGCTTTGGAACTCACTCCCCCAATCCCTCCGCCTTCCCCCTCCATCCCCTCTTTTGGATTAAGACTGAAGACCATCCTCTTAGATAGAACTTAAGGTCACCTCCTCCCTCTCCCCAGCTTGGTGTCAGGCTCCTCCACTGTTAAGCCTTTGAAACACTGGCGCGCCTGAAGGGCGCTATATAAATGCAACCTTTCCCCTTCTCTAACTCGCAAAAACCCTGAAAGAGCATTGGTGTCATTGACTTTGCTTAAAAAGTGAGACCATGAGACGATTGGAACCTTTGAGGGGCATTGTGCCCTCCAAAATAGGTCAGATTTGGGAACAGAGTGAGGATATGCTATTTTACCCAGATTGTGTCTCACTTTCTTTGTAGAACTATACCATCAGATCTCGAGCTGAAGCCTTATTCCCTAGGGCGCCTTGGTTAACAAGTGCATGAATGCATTAAGTGCTTTTGCTGAGCGAAAGAGTCATTGCAATTCTTCATCTCTTACGTGAAACGTCTTGTGGGAGGGGGAGACCACAAGGGAAAGCGAAGAAACGGAGTTACAGCAGCACAAACTCGCACTTCTGAAGCACCTTTCATGTAGGAAAATGTCTCCAAGCAGTTAGTAGCAGGATAAGTAGGTAGGAGATGACGACATTTACAATCAAAGAAATCAGATTTTGGATGGGTTTTCAAATCAAAGAGGGAGGAAGCAAGGTAGAGGGATTTGGGGAACAAGTGCCAGAGAACAGGGGCGTCAGTGCTGAAAGCTTACTTGCAGGTGTTGGGGAGGAATGGATGAGGACATGCAGAATCCTGAGTTGGCAGTGGATGATGGATGAGTGGGACCATAGTAGGTTGCTGAAGTGGTCGGGGGGGACAAGACTGGAGGCATTTGAAGGTAAGAACAAGGATCTGAAAAAGCAGAGACAAAGCCAAACACATTATGCGGTTGCACTGGATCAAGCCTTGGGTTTTGTGTTGTGCTGCAGAGAATGGGCGGAGAACGGACAGCTTTGGGTGCAGCAGGTCTCCAGCAATCCATGCACACGTATCGATGTCGTCCACCTGCAGGAACAACTGGACCTGAAGCTGCAGCAGAGGCAGGCTCGGGAGACCGGCATCTGCCCAGTCCGCAGGGAGCTCTACTCACAGTGCTTTGGTGAGCGGTACCCCTGCAGAAGGAACAAGGAAACAAGGAAATTTGGCTGATTGAGCCTGCTCCGCCATAGCCATTCTATGGCCCATCCACTACAACCTCCCCTAATCCCAATCCCCTGCCGTATCCTTCAATAACATTACACCCCAAGTGTCTCTCAACCTCTCTCTTAAATCCCTCGATTGACTTCTCCCACTGATTTTCTGGGGCAGAGAAAGAATTCGTTGACACCCTCACTGGGCAATGGTCACCCATCACCCCATATTCAAAAGAGAAGACTATTTGAGAGTAGAATGTTTTATGTGAGTGACGTTTCGTGTTATGGCGGAGCAGGCTCTGCTATGGCGGAGCAGGCTCAATCAGCCAAATTTCCTTGTTTCCTTGTTCACAGATGAACTGATTCGGCAGGTCACCATTAACTGTGCAGAACGTGGGCTGCTCTTGTTGCGAGTCCGTGATGAGATCCGTATGACCATCTCTGCCTATCAGACACTGTACGAAAGCAGTGTGGCCTTCGGGATGAGGAAAGCCTTACAAGCGGAAGAGGGCAAGGCAGACATGGAGAAAAAGGTAGAGGCTTGGAGTTAGTTAAAAGATGTAACTCATTAACTTGTGTAAATAATGAGGCATATTTTATAAATAAACACTATCACAATGTTTAGGCAGTGAGTAAGTTGAAATTTAAATATCTTACTGTGTGAAATCTGATCAGAGCAGAATCTAGAAATTACCAAAATATCTAACACTTGCATTTTGCCAGACTGGAATCAAGGCCTTCCACTAAATACATATTTCTTCATAAAGCTTCTGCTTCCAAGCACCTACAACAACAACAAATTGCATTTGTATAATGCTTTTCACATCAGGAGGATGTCCCTATCCTAGAATGCTGGACAGTAAAGGATTTGGACCCAAGCTGAGGGTTGGATGTCCCTATCCTAGAATGTCCCTATCTCAGTGCAAAGAGATATTTTAATGACCTTTTCTCCTTTGTCTTTATGTGGAAACAGACAACAGTAAAATACAGCAAATCTGTTTCCTGGATTTAATGCTTAAAGGAGCAAGATGTGGGGTTTAATAATAATAATCCTTGCATTTGATACCGCGCCTTCTCATGACTTCTCATGACTTCTCAAAGCGCTTTACAGGATACACCATAAAGTGGATCGACTGTATATTTTGTGGGTGAAACATAGCAGCCAATTGTGCACAGCCATGTCCCACAAACAGTCGTGGATTGAGTGACCAAACTATTATCATTATTTAATTTTTAAAAAAATTCTCCTTCCCTTTTCAGATCGCTGATTTGGAAGTAGAAAAGAAAGAACTGGAGAGACAGGTGAACGAACAGAAAGCAAAGTGTGAAGGAATAGAAAAGCGAGAGAATGAAAGACGGCAAGTGGATGACAAGAAACACGCTGAAGAAATACAGTTTCTCAAACGAACTAATCAGCAGCTTAAGGTGAGCAAAAGCTTTGCTCCTGTTTGCAGTTTGCTGCCAGGAGCAATTACACTGACAATAACACACGATATGTTGGGGCTCTCTTCACACTTTGTTCTCCGTAACTTTCAGATCATGCGTTTTTAAGTGTTCACTTCTGAAAATCGTAAATCGGGAATGGTGGCTAGGTAGATCACTGTAAATATTCCACTTTATGTCACTTAAAATAAACGGATGAAGCATTTCAGGAATTAGTTCACACACAGTGTCAGGGAATGGCTGCAGTTCCATGCCATCACAGCCATTGGGGATGATGTACTATATTCAACAAGTGATCAGTTCTCAATCTTAGTTGGAAAGGAGTCCTGTAGCTCATTGGTTAGAGCACTCGCTTTGCTGAATTCAATTCCCGGCAGGTCAGGGCGAAACCTTGGGTAAATTTCCTTACTCCACACAGAGCCTAATAATAATCCTCCCAAACCAAAAACAATAATAAATTGGTCATTTTCAATCTATGACTGTTTGTGGGACATTGCTGTGCGGTATTGGTTGCGCGTTTCGCCCACAAATATACAGTCAATTCACTTTACAGTGTATTCTGTGAAGCGCTTTAAGACATCTAGAAGATGTGAAAAGCGCTATATCAAATGCAAGGATTATTATTATTAAGTTCCCAAATGAATCACCTGTTGGCTTTGCTGGTTCTGTAGCTGGTTGTGGTGTGTCACCCAAACAAGATCCGAATATGGGGAGACTGAAATTAACACAGCGTTTGCAAGGTTCCTAGTTTACTTCTTTCACGTTGGGTAGCAATCATCTCTTCGGTTAGCAGTCCTCCATGTCGATGCTCTTTCCCATCCATCACTCACAAAAGTCAATGCTGTTTTAAGTCGTGTTATGTCCATTTAAATCAGTTTTATTCATATTGGTACAAGGCCATTTCATTATAGTTTTGAAAGCCTCAATGAATTACCTATGGATTGAGGTTACTACCATGTTGGCAATAGCTTTAGAGCAGTGACTGCTGTGGATAGTTTATGGGCACATTCTCAATGATGGCCTGGAATCTATGGCTGAATTGGGGCTTTTTNGATTAAAACAGAGGACACTAAAAGGGGATTATGGTAGAGGTCTTCAGGATTGTGATGATCCATAGAGAAATATAATTATACATAAGGAAAAACAACTTCCTTTAATTGGAGGATACGGTGACAGAGGGGGCACGAGTCTCAGCATTGTTAGCTGAAAAAATAGGGAAGCGGTTTCTTGATTCTGAGGGGTTTTCAGGTTTAAAGTTCATTACAAGTTGTGATTAAGGCTGAATCAATTAAATCCATTCAAAACGGAATTGGATAACACCTGAGCAGGAAAAACATTAAGGGATACAGAGAAAGAGCCGGAAAGTGGGTGCACTCAATAAATGGTGATTTGTTAATATTGCTGGAGGGGCACAGACATAATGAGTCAATGGCCTCCTTCTGTACTGAAAACATATTTTAAAAAATAATATAGAAGATATTACAGATTTCTTTTCTTATTATAGGTGCAACTGGAAGGCATAATTACTCCAAAGAAATGAAACTATCGCGATACATTTTCCATACAATCCATCAAACATTGCTGCGTGTTCACTGAGAATGAGTGTAATTTTAAATCGTATATTAATTGCTGCAGGAGGTAAGCTGTTATGTAGAAGCTCACTGATCTAAAGTAGTCATGGATATAAGGTGATATAAGGCATCAATTCAGTCTCTTTAAAACATTTCATAATTTTAATTTAATTAGTGATTTCATTCATTCATTTTAAATTTAATTAATATCTCTACCCTTATAAAAATGCTTAGCAATTTGTATTTTTAAAAATTGCATGAAAAGACAGTCCAAAGGGTTATCGGAATTGGAGAGTTAATGAGCACGAGTATATTTATATATATTATAGTATATTATATTATGTTTAGAGTAGCCGCTGATGCCGTGCCGCTCTTGCTTGAGCCGCTGATGGCTTCCCTCTTGCTGGTGAATCTGCCTGAAGTTTAAACAGGGACGTTTTGTTGGAGGAAGGTAAAACATTTAACATATAGCCCAGTTTTAAGAGATGGATTGGTACTATTAAGCGGTGTTTATTGTATTTACTCAAATCTACAGTGTTTTTTTCTTACTAAAACGTATGTATAAGATCAGGCTGTGCCTTAGAATCAACAGCATTAGAAAAGCGTTACAGGATTTTTCTCCAGCCTCTGAAATCTGTGTTGCCTTTGATTCCGAGTAAATACAATAATTATCCTATGGTAGATTCTGAGCCTCTATATTTTTCTAAACTAAACTCGCCCTTTTTCAAGCAACCCTGTCTGTAAATGTGATCAGCACACAATGTTAAAAATATATATGCACACTGCAAATTATTTTGAAGCGCATACATTTTTTTTAGGGGTATCGATAGTGACAAGAGCTCAATAATGCTTCATTATTTCCTTCGAGACAAAAACAGGGTCTTTGGTTCATTAATGCAGTGTGGGAGCAGGCTGAACCAGAGTGACTTCACATTGGCAAAAGGCAATGAACCCAAAGATGTGGAGAAGATTACAACTGTAGATTTTACAACAGAGTAGACATGAGACAAATCAATTTGTAAAACACTAAAGATGGAAAGCAGTTCGAGTTCTTACCCAGTGAAGCTGTGTGCAATGCTTGTTTTATATAGAACTCCAAGTCTTTGGTCAATGAGGTACTCCTACATGCAATTTGCTTTTTTCCCTCAGCTGTGATATATTATTTTCATTTTTGTGTTAAAGTACATTTTTGTTACTGGATGATTTCAAATTCCTCATTTTATTTTGCAGCAAATGTTCGGCAATGCATTTACATGGGTTCTGTTCTTTTAAAAGTAACAATTTCTTTAAATAAATTACTTAATTAGTAAACTTGTTTGAAGAAGTCGTCTCACTGCAAACACCAACATATAACATTAAAATATCCCAAAATGTTTCAAAGATAATTACTGTCAAGTAATTTTTATGGTGTATCCTATCAAGCACTTTGAGACATAAAAGGTGCTATATCAAATGTAAGGATTATTATAATTTTTAAATTATTTTTAAGACGGTTAGTTTTCAACTGTCAACATAATTGCTGACAATTCACAACCAGTAGATGGTGTTAACAGTCCACAGTTCAGTTATAATATGCGGTTCTGCAATGCATATCATAGCATCTCAAACCAGTTAGACGCAGGAAAACAGTTACAGCAAGAATCTGTAACCACTAATGGAATTTTTAACAATACCCTTTACTTCACACCATACTTTTCTAAGTATGACTTGGATATGAAAACAAATCATCTGTACTGAGATGTGGCTTGAAGTTTCTCAGTATGTTTTCCCCCCCAAGCTTCTCTCCTGAATCAGTGGAGTCAACTTTCCACAGTGTTCAACAAAACACTGGCGGACTTTCACATCATGCCATATCCAAGTGATCAGGGACAGTGGTTACTCAGTTTTTTGCAATGAGGGAGTCATAGCAGAAGGGGGGGGGGGGTGGGGTCATAACAGAGGGAGGGTCAAAGTAGAGGGGGGGGCATAGCAGTGAGGGGGGTCATAGCAGAGAGAGGGTCAAAGCAGAGGGGTGGGGTCATAGGAGGGGTGGTCATAGCGGGGGGTGGGGGTTCATAGCAGAGGGGATTATAGCAGAGGGGGGGGTCATAGCACAGTGGGGCAATGCTGTTCTAAACCAACATCTACACACATTTAATTTCTTGTTAGGAGGGGGTGGACACTAATCAGAAGTTCGAAATCAATTTGAATTCCTCCACCCGTGCCCCCACCGAGCCCGAGGGCAGTAACAAATTCAATGCCTAAATTTCCATTCCCCAATCACCCATTAAAAGCTCTCGGGCAGTCTATTCAATGGTTCAAGAACTCAACAGGCATCACATAATCTGCTCTTCAACACACAAATCAAACCTAACACCGGATCCTGCAGTTCTTCACAGTATAAATGAAGCAAAGTGCTGTCACCACACTGGTACCTCTGCAGAGTTCCACTGTTACAAACGGGACAAGTTTTAAAATATAGTAGTTTCTTCAATCATCGAACGATACTCATTGATACTTTTAAAATATGCAAAAATCAGAATAAAGTATTCAGCTTGTGAAACTTTAAAGTAGGCAATGATATTTTTAAAGAAAAAAAACAGCATTTCAGTGCAATAATGTATTGTAGGATAATAATGCTTACATTTATTGTAGCACCTTTCATATTGGGAGGTCTCAAAGCATTGTACAAGGTTTACTGTAAGGTGTAATGACTGTGTGTTTTGCAGTTGAAGTCAGCATTTGCAACAGTTAACAGGAAGAATGAGGCTTGTTCCTATGGAGGAATGAAGACTTTCAGTGATAATGTGAGCAGGTCTTTTAAATGATAAGAAACAGGTATATAATGTGGAATTTCAGGAGACTAAGCGCTCGCATAACTAACCAAAAGCTAGAGGTGCAGTAAAGCACGATGTATACAAACCATCAAACCTTCAGCGAGACTGGGGAGCAGAGCAAGATGTGAACTAATTTTCCGTAAAAAAGTATTTTTACGCAAAGATAATGTTTTGGAAGTGGAGCGTGAAGTGCTTTAAGACATCTCATAGACTTGATAAGGCACTATATCAAATGCAAAGATTAGAATTATGATGTAAGGAAATACACAGGAAAACAGACCGTTGGATGTGTTCAGCTTGACACACAACTAAGTCAGCTGCTCATCACCTTTGTACAACAGCTTTGTTCAGCTGGCTCAAATTGAGAAATTTCATTTGTTTGTGCATGATGTGACTCAGGTGGTGGATGACATGACTCAGCCGTGTCAAACTGAGCAATTCATTGTCTTTTTCAAAGGAATAGTGCACTCTTGAAGCCAGTTTTACAGAAACTCACCCAACTCAAACAAGTCAGTTTCACATACAGGCAGTTCTCATCACCTATAATTTAGTTTGCACCCATTTCCACACTCTCACCCTTATGCTATTAAAAAATCCTCAAAATAATTTAATTTTACCACCAATAATGTTTTATTTTCAGGTCAAGGTGATGCCTGTCATTGCTGTGGAAACTTCCACACACTTAGCATTCTGCATCGCCTGGTTATGGGTTAGAAGTGGAATAAAGGTTATTCCATTTCACTTCATCACTCAGGTATACTGTCAAATGAACAACTTTGTTATAATCCCAAGGGAGCTGAGCCAAGTCTGCTCAAGTGTAAGGTGTCATTGTACAGACGTCTCTCAACAGTTGGACTGAATATAAATCCAAATTCCAGAGGTGAAAGGGTTGGCGTATCATTAAATTTTAATAAAAAAAGACTTAAAAGTAAAATTCCATTTATTAATTCCACCCACAAAATAGTCCATTCATTTTACAGTATATTCTGTGAAGAGCTTTGAGATGTCTCAACGACATAGGCGCTATATCAAATGCAAGGATTATTATTATTTTTCTTTTATTCAACAGAAATGCTGGGGTACAAAATCTATTGTTTCTTTTTGAATTTCTGTTGGTCTGATGCCCCGATTGTCTTTTTCTGCTTGTTCTTATTTTTGACGTTGTGTGTTTCGTAGTATCGAACCCCAACCTTCTTTGAGCGTTGCATTCGTTCCAGTCTTCGCTTCTGTAAAGGCAAATCAACGGAGCATAGATTATACACAACACCCAGGAAAAATGAATCCACAATCTGTGATGGACAGTTTTTTGTGCCAATATAGATGTGAATTTAATTCCAGCTATAGATATTCAAAACATTCTTGCCAACAAATCAAAGATTCTGAGTTAATTATGTTAATATGAATCAGCATTTTTAAAGAACACACACTTGCATCATGTTTTCCTTCAAAATACAGTTACTACACTTTACAATAAATCTGTGAAGCGCTTTGAAATGTTTTCTTTTGTCTAATACGTGCGGAAACCCATCACCGTCCATGCATCCCACCTAAACATGGAAATTCTTGTGTATTGGAATGTGCACTCTCTCCCTGGAGGGACACATCCTGCTTACCTAATTCCAGAGAGAATTCAGCACAGGTTGGCAAGAGCAAAGGCTTGGGGACCCCAGAGTGTTGGTTGGGGTAACTGCTAGAATCTAACCAGCTAAAACTGCATAGCTCGCCACTGTCTGGCACACTTGTTAAGCTAGGACCACCCTACCCATCATGACATTGGCTTGCAAGGTTAATAGGAGCTGAGTGGGAAGAATCCCAGTGTCTGGTCTACCTCTCCAGTCCTGCCAATGAGCCAGGCTGGCAGTGCTATCATCAGCAGTGCCTGGAGTAGTACAGACCCGCCCGGCTCAGGAACTCACCTACCTTGATATTCTGTTGCCAAACATGTCACCTTGGAGCCACATCAGCTTCAAGGCAATCCTATTTACCTCCCCCTGCCCCCCCCACCATCAGGATTGTCCTGATGTGAAAGGCACTGTATCAAATGTAAGGATTATTATAAATTAATCTTTGGCATGGTGTATGACTAGACATTTTAGGCTGGCAATCAATATGTATCTGTTGTCAGTCCCTTCTTATGTTACTAAAACTTTAGTAAAAGGAGACATTGGGAAATAGGAGGTGACAGGTCAGTAAAATATTTTAAAGGATTAGACAAAGTTAAATTAAAGCAAAAAGATTACTAGAAGATTGCAAAACAGAAATGCAATAGTTTAGGAGGTTTGCGGTGATAAAGTTATTCATTTCTGACATTTTAGCAACAATAAAGTTGCATTTATAATAATAAAATAATAATCCTTGCAATTGATATAGCGCTTTTCACGTCTTCTCGACGTCTCAAAGCACTTCACAGAATATGCTGCAAAGTGAATTGACTGTATATTTGTATAGAGCGCTTTCATGTCGGGAGGACGTCCCAAGGCGCAGAACAGTCAGGGATGAAGACCCGAGCATGGGGGAAGGGGTGGGGTAGGGGTGAGGGAAGGCAGAGAGATGGGAGGGCGACTGAAGGCATGATTGAAGAGGAGGGTCTTGAGACCGGCCTTGAAGAAGGCAAAGGAGGAAATGAGGCAAAGGTACTGTGGGATGGAGGTCCAGAGTGTGGGGGCAGAGAGGCTGAAAGCCCGGCCACTAATGGTAGGGCAGGTTGGGCAGGAGACATGGAGCAGACCAGAGTCCGCTGAACAGAGGAAGTGGGCAGGTTGGTAGAGTGTGAGCAGGTCAGAGAGGTAGGAGGGGGAAGGCCATGTATGGCCTTGAAAGTGAGGACGAGGATCTTGAATTCGATCCTCTGGGGGATGGGGAGCCAGTGGAGTCGGGTGAGGGTGGGAGTGATGGGGTCGTGGAGCCTGGTGCGTGAGAGTACACAAGCTGCAGAGTTTTGGATGATCTGCAGCTTGTGAAGGGAAGAGTTGGGAAGGGTTGAAGAGTTTCCATGATCGAGCATTAATGTGACGAATGTGTGGGTTTCGGCAGCCTGAGGATGAGTCAGTGGCCGAGTCTGGCAATGTTGCGGAAGTGGTGGTAGGCAGTGCCGGTCATGGCACAGATGTGGGGGAGAAAGGACAGTTCGGGGTCAAACAAGACACCCAGGGTCCTGACTGGTTTAGTGAGGTTGAGTGTGCAGCTGTGGAGGCTGATGCTGCCCAGCGCCCGAGGTGCGGAGACTCTGTTGTGAGCCAATCAGGAGGGCCTTGGTCTTGCAGACGTTCAGTTGGAGAAAGTTGTCCCTCCAAAATCATTGTCCTGGAGCTGAGGGTGGAGGCAGAGAGATAAAATTGGGTGTCATCCGCATACATGTGGAAATTTACCCCATGTCTGCAGATGGTCACCAAGGGGGAAGCATGTAGAGAATGAAGAGGAGGGGACCGAGGGCAGAGCCCCGAGGAACACCGGTGCGAGGGTTGGAGAAGGCGTTTGCAGAGACGAAGTGGAGGCGGTGTGAAAGGTAGGACCTGAACCAGTCAAGGACAGAACCTTGAAGGTTGAGGTGGGAGGAGAGGCGGTGGAGGAGGATTGAATGGTCCACAGTATCAAAGGCGGCGGAGAGGTCGAGGAGGCAGAGGGAGCCCTGGTCAAGTATGGTCAGGATGTCATTTGTGGGAAGCACAGAAAACTGATTGGAGGGGTTCATAGAGAGTGGGAGAGTGGGAGAGAAGGAAAGAGCGAAGCTGGGAGGCTACGGCTCTCTCAAGGACCTTAAACAGAAAAGGGAAGTGGGAGATGGGTTGGTAGCTGGATAGCTGTGATGGGTCAGGGGAAGTTTTCTTAAAGGTGGGGGTGATAATGGCTGTTTTGAAGGGGGTAGGAACAGTGCCAGATGACAGGAAAAGGTTGATGATGTCCACGAGTAGTGGGGCAAGGAGGTGGGATTTGAGGAGAGGGATGGGGATGGAACAGGTGGTGAGCTTCATGGAGGATTTCCTGATGATGACAGAGGAGGGTTTGACAGTTTCAAAGGTATGGAAGGAGGGATGGGTAGTGGTCGGAGTGGGGTGCGGGGGTTAGGGAGGGGGTGGAAGTTGTGGGGGGGTGGTAGTGGCAGCTGAGCAGATCCCTCGATTTTGGACTCGAAGTCCAGCATTTCCTTGCGGTGGAGGTTGGAGGAAAGAATCTGTGAGGTGTGGTGGGGAGGGCGGAGGAGCCGGTTGATGGTGGTGAACAGGAGCCTGAAGTTGCCCTTCGCCTCCAGGATTAACCTGGAATAGAAGGATGATTTGGCTGAGGTGAGAGTGGAGCGGTTGATTTTGTTGAGGTCCAGCCAGACATGCCGGTGGACTGTTAGGCCGGATTTGAGCCAAGTGAGTTCGGCAGCCCCGCACCTGGCACTTGAGCAAACGGAGGTGACTGGGTGTTATTTCAACATAACAATGGATGAGGTAAAAATGGAATGGGGAGAGCAGGGCAAGAGATTCCCCTGAATCTGCCAGCACTTCAAAAGCTGACGTTTCTTTGATCACTGGGAAACTAGGTAATCCAGTTGAGAAAAGACAAGCAATCTTAAATTTATTTTATGTTCTCTAGCGTTTTCTATGAAATTTAAGACATCATTGGCACAGAGAATATAACCCAGACTTGCCTCTTTGGATGAAAGCTTGGTGGGAGGTTGATCATCGATGGGTTCATTCTGTATTTTCCGCTTTCTTCCTGCTTTAGGATCTCCTGAATTATTTTTTTGAACAAAGCAGCAGCTCTGAATATTACGGTTATGTGCATGTTTGTCCACAAAAATACAGTCACACCACTTCAAAGTAAAAATGTTGTGAAAAACTTTGAGACATCCTCGCAACATGCAAGTTGTTGGGATAATCATTATTATAAAAAAACAAACTTTTTTTTAAAAAAAGGAACCGTAATTAGAAATCAACACTTTTTTCTGTCTGTCTTCCTGACGTGAAAGAAGCTATACAAATTTGCTATTGGTCTTGAAAAGGAGGGAAGCTTTCCTCAACTACTCTCCCAACATTATCAGGAATATTATTTCAGATTTCATGGAATCAGAATTATTCCAGAAGAATTAACACAGAAGGAGGCCATTTGGCCTATCGCGGCTGCACCGGCTCTTTGAAAAGAGCTATTCAAATCAATCCCACTCCCCCGCTCTCTACCCCATAAGCCCTGCAAAGTTGTCCTCCCTTTCTCTTTTGAGAGTTGTTATCGAATCAGCATAAAATTGGCATTTCACGCCAGGTCCCTGAACAGATCAGTTAGTGAATTCACCATCCAGGTCATCTCAGCTTTCCTGGGCAACAGAGGAAACGGGAAGCTCTCAGCTGGGGTATGGGTTTGTCTTTAACATCACTTGTTTTCAAATCTCTTCATGCCCTCGCACTTCCCTACCTATCCGTTATTTTTACACCCCATCCGCTGCCTCTGCTCGGCTGGCTCTGGCCTCCTGTTCGTCCCTCATCCCCTCCGCCATCAGTGGCTGTGGCTTCAGCCACTACACCCCTAAACTCTGGAACTCTCTCCCTCCCTACTTTCAAATCCTGCCTAAAGACCTTCCTTTTTGAATGTGCTTACAATCACCTCTCTGTCTCCCTGGCTCGGGGTCAGACTCCGCCACTGTCAAGTGCTCCGGGAGACTACCCTGCGTGAAGGGCGCTATATAACTGCAAATTGTTGTTTTTAGTGGCCCCCTGCTGGAAAATGTGCACAAGCGGATGTTGGGCGACAACTGGTTCCCTGTCACTCACTTGTCTCAAATAGTGACATAATGCAGTGAAAAGAATTAATGAGCATTTTTTGGGGGGGAGAGAAGAAAAGCCTGCACAATTCAAACTATTGTAAAATACCAAAAAGTTCCAGTTGTTCCTTTAGGTTAAAAATTACCCTTCACAACAATGACTGTCCAGAGGATTATAAAATGTGGGTTGCACACAAATAACATTGGATGTTCCAAGCACAGCAGTACACTGTACTTCTTGATGTAATCATTGGAAAATGAAAAGCCTTATAGCTGAAAGTATTGTACCCACCATATATAGAACACTGGCTGCCAAGAAAATCACCGTAAATGGCAGATAATCACCATTAAGTCTTAATTCAGGATTTAGAATTCTAAATAGCCTTCAGTTCATTTCTGTGTAAGTGAAAAGATTCTAGGATTAACACTCACCATTTAAGTTTGATTCCACTTCTTTTTGATTCGAATCTGTAAACATTTTTGCAGCCAGATTCTTGGGGATCCTATAAATAACAGCAGAACTTTACACAACTGCATATTGAAAACAGACTCTTCTGCAGATTTCATGAAATGTTCATTGGTCAAAATATAACCCTTCGATGCAAAATGCAGAATGTAGAAAGATCACAATCATAATTTGGCTATTTTACTGACTTTGACTGTTGTATCACAAGTTTGCTTATAAAGGACAAATTTTAATCACCAAGTCAGACATGAACAAGTTTTGGGTTATTAAAGCACTTGCATGCAGTTAACGAATGCATGCATTTCGATCACATGCTAATGAGGGAAGAGCCATAACGGTTTATTAAATAAGCTGGAAGTTATCCTTGCTCCAGGGTTTTATTGAGGGAAAAACGATGTGACAAAGGACAATAACCCAACAGCAGCAAATTCAGGAAACCAGCAGTAACAGAAACCCAGCAGTCATCTTTGGAAGAAAACGACAACTATTGGGGGCTGAGCCTTCAGCCACTAAGACCCTGGTTTTCTAAATCCTTCCATTTCACCCCCTCTGTTGTTCGTTAAAAACCTCCTAAAAATCTATTTCTTTGACCATGTCGTGCCTGCAGTTACCTCCCACATCCTCCCTGCTTGATACTATCTCTGTAAAGTGCCTTGAGATGTTACCCTATGTGAAAGGTACAATGAGATTGTAAGTTGCTGTGATTAGTATGATGTGATGATTAGTCAATTCACTTTACATTATATTCTGTGAAGCCCTTTGAGACGTTTCAAGGCGTGATATGGCGTTATATGAAATGCCTGTATTATTAAACTTATTCTGTTTTTCTGTAAACCCAACTGGACTTACAAAATCTATTTAAAATAAAATTATCTTATTTTGAAGTGAAGTTTGTGCTTCCATGCTCCGATCTAGGATTACTATTATCTAACAACTATTTCTTTTACCAAGTCTCAGGTAGAGATGATCTGAGCCATGAAGCAGTCATCGGCAAACTCGGATTGGTTTCCCCTTAGGCATTCCCAGTTTAATCTGGGCTGCTTGAAATTTCCATCAGTAAGTGCTACCCATTATTTCATACTCATCCTCACATTACTCTTAAATTGACGAGGTGTTTTCACTATTTTGACCTCGAAATCTAGCTTTGCAATAAATAATAATAATCTTTGCATTTAATGTAGCATCTTATGTTGAAATGTCTTAAAGTGCTTTGTAGTAATTATTGTTAAAAGTTGTGTAGTTGAAGGCAAAAGTGGCAACCAACACAATATCCCACAAACAGGCAGGAAGTGAACAAATTAATAAACCTATCTGACCAGAAATCATAGCTCATTGCAAGTCTGACTCAATTACCCTCACTTCCAATGTGTTTCTCTTCCCATTATAAGAAAAAGTTTTTTTGGGGGGGTGAGGAAAGAGGCTGGGCGCAGTGATTTTAGTAGGCAAAACTGGTTTTGCTTCAACCGTTTGTTCTGAACAAACCTTCAAACAACAAAGCAAACTTACCTAATAGCTGAAAACCTCTTTGCTTTGGCTTTATTCAGAAACTTTTTATATTTTGCAATCTTATCATCCAATTCCTGTAAGACTTTTGTACTTTTTGATTTGCCCTTTGGTTCGGAGGAGTTTTCTTCCGGTTGATTTAGTTCCACTCCAATTGGTTCCTTTTCTTTGTTCTCATTCTCACCCTCCTTCTCCTCCTCCCCTTCCGAGCAGCTCTCCTCAGCCTCTTCATTGTCAGAGTTGTCGACAGGTTGGAGATCTGCCGCAAAATATTCTGGTGCCACGTTGATTTTTCCAAAGTTCTGCCTGACTTGTGAAACGAGTTGCTGTGTCTGAGTGTCCGTGTTAGGCTCTTTGGTCTCTTCTGGCTCAGTCTGCACAGTTGATGATTCAGAGGCATCTTTTACATGATCAACGTCGCTCGTGATTTTGGCCGCTTTCAACTTATCGATAGGCTAATTGAACAAAAAAAAGAAAAGCTGACCATTAACTTTGTGTTAAATAACATTCACTGTTCATCAACTGCTAAGAAACTTTCATACCTTCGCAAATATCTTAACATGTGATTTTTAAACAAAATGTCTTAAATATCAAGTCAGGATTGCCAAATCATATACAATATGTAATAGCGTGAACAATTCAGGGCTTTCATTTTACTTTGTTTCAGAAGCCCTCATTAAAATTATGAAAAAGATGTTTTGTTTTGTAGTTTTGCGATTTGAAACAACTGATTGCACATGTCCTGGCTGAATGTAATTGTATGAAGTGCATACGAGATACTGTGCTCAAAGAAGCTTGCTGAGCCAGACTTCCAATTCAATGATTTTATGATTTGACAATGATTTTAACATTTTATGCTTTCAAATCAAACCAGTTTCTTGGCATCTGCACAATTTTGCTTAGAGCTCCACTTAGAATCAAAATACTGAACAGAACAATAATTCATTGGCTGAAATGCTGAATTTTAAACAGTTCTCACTGGCTAAGGTTCATACCAGCATTAACTCCTTTTACTTCACAAAAAACAGTTACAAATATTTCTATAGAAAGAATGACTGCTGAGCAAACTGGAGAAATTGGACCCAAAGCCTTAGCTTTACCCATAACTGCTACCATCTAATCAGTTTCACTGTTGACTTCAGCAACCACGAGTTCGCTCACCGAGAGAGGCGTTCTCTCTTAGCTGATCGACAGAAAGCAGCAATGTAAAACTGCTTCCTGTAGCAATATCCACAAATGTCTGAGAATAACCAGGCTCTGAACTCATCCTTACAAACCGCTGCTTCGGATTGGGGATCAGTGGGCTGTATGGATCTTTCCCAGACAAAAGAATAGGACAGCAGCAGATAGCGAATGAATTCTGAGAAAGATCCGCTCATCCCCGAGTTTGCACATGGCCAACCTCATCTTCATCCTGGTGCTGTAGAATCTGACCCACACTTAGGGGGAATAAAGGTGGGTAAATGAAGGAATAGGAAGGGTGGAGGTCTGTGCACCAGTTGGGCTGAATGGTCTGTTTCCGTGCCACACACAGTAAATGGAGTGAATACCATAACACTAGCCAACCACGGTATTGTCATCACATGCGTTGTCACTAGTCCAACGGGCTGTTGCAACCTTTTATGTCAGCACATCGCCCTTCTATGCTCAGCTATATTTTTGTCTGGTGTGGTTGCCAGCCATAAATTAAAAGATTCCCTTGGAAACCAAGGGGAAAACGTTAGACGTACACATTTTAAAAAATCATCATGGAAAGAATGTTTTTGTAGAAATGCACAACATATCTATGCCAGCAACGTTCTTAAAATAGCAGTGAGATGAATGGCTAAGCATTCATCTTAAAAACATGCAGTCTTCTACTTGAATCAAAGACATTGTCTAATGTCACAATTCACATTAGGCATCGAGACATTCTCATTACCAAACATGTAAATTGTCATAAAATATCAAGTATCTGTAATCATTACCCCAAAGCATTACCTGTGAGCTTACTTCGGCATTCGGTGGCTTTACAAAGAATGGTATCCGTCCTCTCTGCCAATCATTCAGGACCATTTTGGAAATGGTTTGTATGTCAGGCTCTCCTCCCTGGGAAGTAAAGAAATTGTACATCAGGAATATAAATTGTAGTTTGGGCGCGACAAGGCAAAAATACAGGATCTGAAAAGAACAAAAGTTGCCCCAAATTGGTATCTGTACAGGAGTCCTGTAGCTGAGTGGTTAGAGCACTCGCCTCGCAAGTGAGAGACCTGGGTTCGATTCCAGATAGGGCAAAACCTTGGGCAAATTTCCTTATTCCACACGCCTCTGTTTACTGCGCAGTAAGTAGGAACCCGGTTGTTAGTTGATTGGTGTATCGCTTTTCCTGGGGTAACAATTCCTTAAAAAAAATTGGTCACTGAATCCACGACTGTTTGTGGGACACTGCTGCGCATAATTGGCTGGCGCGTTTCGCTCACAAAATACAGTCAATTCACTTTACAGAATATTCTGTGAAGCGCTTTGAGACGTCTCGAAGACGCGATAAGGCGCTATGAAATGCAAGGATTATTATATACTTGCATTGTTTTATTGACTAGCATTTCTAAATTATGTATGTAATTCAGCAGCTTAAAATGCATCCTACTTTCAGTATCTAGATATATTACATACTGCACTACTCACTCAGGATATTTGAAAATATTATGCTTATTGAAATTATTAAATTGTTTTAATTTAACAGGTACAAGAATCAGGCTTTGGGTTTTACAATTATTACTAATAATACTATTCTTTAAGCAGTAGAAAAAAAATCAAGTTAAGAGAGCAATGTTGCACATAGTCTGGCTATGAAGGAAAGAAAAACAAACTTACCTTCAAAAGCTTTCCCATCCTGAATGCAAGTTTCTCTAAGAAATCCACGGCACTACTCCAGGACTCGATCTTGTAGGTCTTGCTGATGTATTCAGATTTAGCTCTCTCTAGCACTGCGGGTATGTGATCATCAGGACACTTGATTTTCTCGACTTGAACCTTTAAGAAGCAAGGGGTGGTTCAAAAAATAGATATCCAAGCCAACCCAGTTTTTGTCAAGCAACCACTTTCATTCAGCAACAACAACAACAACAAATACACCCCTCACGCAGGGTAGCGTCCCAGAGAGGGTGATTGTTAGCTATCCTTTGTTAACAATCACCCTGGAACAGTCCGGTTTGCACACCAACAAACCCTTACTCGGAGGCCACCCTTACCTAAAGGCTACCTTAGCCCAGTCCCCTGAGGACTTGTTGAAGACAGGTTTGACTGTACCTGAATCTTGAAATATCACATAGCGCTCAAGTGTTTTCCCTCATCTAGCTCCAAAATTAGGACAATAAAACATCAGTTCGCTGACCACTTGATGATCGTGTTATACTGACTGCAAAACAGCATTAGATCCTGGAAATTAGTTTTTCATCAATCCATCAGTATAGTGTTTATTCAAAACTTCTGTCTCTGATATTAAAAGCCAATGTAGCGAACCTGAGCGTCTCTATGGAACCAACCACAAAATAGTGGTTCACCAATTCAATGATGCAAAAATGTAGTTACATGTTTGAAGTGTGTGACAGGTCCTGGAAATGACTAAACCTATATTCTCACAAAGAAAGGCAGTTGAAGGCCATTTTTAGCCAATCTGTACAATTGTATATGTTGACTGTGACACATCGAGAAAACAAGCATGCACACAGTAGACAGGATAATTACACAGAAAATTAAACCGCCTCCAGAATTGCAGCTGTTAAAAGTTTAAACATTTTCTTTTTAGAAACTTGTACTATACGAAAGTAATCATACTGTCAATCATGTATTCTTATATAATGTTCTGCCTTATCTGAGCTGCTCAGTGCTCTGCGCTCCAAAGTGTGTGAAGTTTAATGAGATATGTAAGAAAACAATGTACACAGGAGTGATTATATTACCATTGAGAGGTTCAAGTCATGTCAACTTATAAAAATTAGCTTGAAATCATTGTCAAAACCCAGAGATTCAATTTCACCCCGAATTCACTCTAATTTTCCTTATATGTATAATATTGTTTTATACACACACACACATACATATATATATATACATATCTATAGCTCATAGAGATACCCCAACTAGCTTCTAAGTGGACTGAATTATGGATGGTTATAATCCACAATTCAGTCCACTTAGAAGCTAGTTGGGGTATCTCTATGACCGCTCCGAGACGCCGTGTGGCGTGAAGGGCGCTATACAAAGGCCGTCTATAAATGCAAGTTGTTGTTATCGCAGCATCAGATTTCACACTGCTGATCACAATTTGACAAACTTATACCTTATCAGTCAACAATCAGTAAACACTACAAATCAAGATAATCAGTTGGAAAATATTTCATCTGCTCTTGGAATGCTGCTGATCTTGCACAAATCCAATTCTACAGCATTTTGGTGCGATTTGATTAGTACACTTCATAAAGTTCATGCCTCTTTTCATAGTGGTTAGATTCACAGTAATATAAGTGCTAACATTAGTGGAGCAGTTCATTTTAATATATATTTAACATTTCACATTTACAAATTTGCGCTTACATTAGGGAGCAACGTATCAGAGTGAAAAACTAGAACAGTCTTTTGGAAGTCTATTATGAACAACAAATTGTATTCATACAGCGCCTTTCCCGTCGAGAGGATAATAATAATAAACTTCTTTACTCGTCTCAGATTGTATTAAAGCATTGAAAAAAAATCCATTACAAAAAGAACCACATGTCTTTTGACCGCACTGAACGTGCTTTATGAAGTTTGACCAGAGTCAAAATTTTAGGATGACTCAAAACAAAAAAAAATGAGGTGCAAGTTCATAATTGAAAGCTTACAAGCAAGTACAATGAAAGCTTATAAACAGCATTCCAAGTACTGTCCACTCCCCATCAGATCACAACATTAATGAAAGATTAACAAAGTTCACCTGTGGGGTTATTTTTGGGCTCATTTGTGGGCTCAATTTACTATCAAACCTCAACAATAGAAGTTATTTCAAGATGATGTACTCACCACTCCCTTCAGCACGATGTCAGTCTCCGAATCACCAGACGGATATACAACACCAGGACAATCGATCAGGAAAATCCGACGCATCAGAGTGATGTACTGCCAGACCTACAACAGGGAGAAACCAAATAAAGCAATTACGTTCGCCTCTTTGAGTCATGAAAGTTCTCACACACAAGTAATGTTCACAGACAGAAAAAGCCATTAAATGAACAATCAATATACCTTCACCCACCTTTGTTTCACCAGCAATAGGTGCGACATTGCAGACTTTCTTGGAACGCAGCGCATTAATGACAGAACTCTTGCCAACATTGGGATAGCCGATGAAACCCACACTGATCTGCTTTTTGTCACTGTGCAGCTGTTTAAGAGACACACATGACATATGCTCAATAAAACCTTATTACGCAGTAGATCTAGATTACAATTGTTCTTTTAAAGAAAAACGGTCTTCTCAAATTTTGCGAGGTGTATTTCCCTTCACAGAAGGCTGTTCACTACAGCAATCAATACCCCCCCACAAAGTTGAAGAAAATAGCAATGTTTCCAAGACTGTGTATGAGTGAAGCTAATAGAGTTTACCAACACCATCTAAACTCAGAGGTTATAGGCTTGTAACATTTGACAGTATTCATTTACAAGGGATTGAGGGATCCACTGATTTGGGATTTTTTCTCTCCCATTTTTGTCAAACTAGATTATAATGGAAGTGTGTGTTCTTTAATCCGTCACTGGATTTCAACTATGAAAAAGAAGATTATTTAATTTCACATTATAGGGGAGCGGCAGAATATTTGAAGCAGGAAAATAAGGATTTTGCAATAAAAGAGTATATTTCACAGACTGCACCAGTTAAACCTGTAAACTTAAAGGTACAGTGGGCTGCTAAGTGGTACAGAAGGAGTAAATACATCAACCAAATCAAAGTGCCTTTATCTTTGTTGCTGGCTGTTCCCCAGCTGATGTCCCTTTCAAATAAACATTGTATAGTGTTATTTTATGTAAAATGTGAAAATATAATTTCCAAATTTGTTGTTTTGTTCCTCTCATTTCAACCTAGACTTTATAAATGTCACATTCTGCAGAATTCCCTCAGATTGTGATCACTGTTTCGATCATTGCTTTATTGAAGACATAAATCTTCAATACGACTACATTGAACATATAACAACTGGTGTAAGTGCAACAGGTTTGTTGTAATACAGAGCAGATTAATTACAAGGATAAGCAGAGCTCATAATAGTTTCTAAAAGGATTTGAACAAATATTTGAAAAGGAAAAATGGGGGAAAATATGGTGTTTGGACTAAATTGCAACTCTTCATCAGACATCATATCAAACAGACCCCCAAAGCATACATCTTTGCTCGATTAACTTCTAGTTACTATTAGCAATTTCAAACGCTTTCTCATTTAAGTTCCAATTTCAATTTAAACTTACCTTCCCAAACTGACGCAAAAGTTGGATGAGAGCTCCTTTTCCAAAGGGATTGGTGAGGCTGGCGTGGAAGGCAAGTGTGGGATGTTCATGGGATAAAATTGCAACCCATCTTTTCTGTAAGAAAGGAAATAAAAGTGTTCATCCGGATGTGCTGCAATAAGTGGCATCAAATTCAATAAAAATGGCTTTGTTAATCAACATTTTCGTTTTATTATTGCAACATAAATAATACATCTCAATTATGTAATAATCTTATAAGGATTATTAACAAATACAATTCTCAGTAATCTAATTGTCTGAGAAACATTTTATTCTGAGTAGAACAAAATAATCCATACGATAAATTGCATTTCTAACTTTCACATTTTCAACAAACATGCAAATACAGCCTTGTGGAAAATAAAATAATTTCATTTTATATTATATCAACACTATCTGGAATTGCTGTAACGTAAAATGACTATTATTTGTAAGCAAATACTGCAGTCAATATCTACCCCACAACATCTCACAAAGAGCCATGGAGTGAATGATCAATTTATCCAGGACACTGGGAAAACTATTTGAAACTATTTTGTGGAGTCCTGTAGCTCAGTGGTTAGAGCACTCGCTTTGCAAGTGAGAGACCTGAGTTCAATTCCAGGCAGAGGGCGAAACCTTGGGCAAGTTTCCTTACCCCACACAGAGCCTAATAATAATCCCTCCAAAACAAAATAATAAAAATTGGTCATTTTCAATCCACGACTGTTTGTGGGACATTGCTTTGCGCAATTGGCTGCCGCGTTTCGCCCACAAATATACAGTCAATTCATTTTACAGTCTATTCTGTGAAGCGCTTTGAGATGTCGAGAAGACGTAAAAAGAGCTATATCAAATGTAAGGATTATTATTATTATTAATACACTTATTATAAAACTCCCTTCCATTTTTGAATAGTGTCACATGCTCTTCGGCATCCACTTGAACTAGCAGACAGAACTTTAGTGTTACATATCATCCAAAGGACAGAATAAATTGCTGTGTTCTGCAACACAGAACACTTAGACATGGTGTCACACTCACAAATTCCTGTGCTGAGTTTGTAAAACTCAGTCAGTCTCCCACAGGAAGTACCATAGAGCCCATAATTATTTATATTCCAGGGCCAACTCTCTAATCTGTGTGCAAATTAAAAACTTACAGTTGCCCAGGTCGGTACAAGATCACACTTGTTAAGCACAAACATAAAATTTTTCCATGGTTTTTCTTTTTTTATGTAAGCCTCTATGTGAGGTGAGCGTGTTCCTATTGGATCCCTGGCATCAAGCACTTGGATTACAACGTCTGAAGAATCTATAACCTGAAACAAAATTACATAAAAGATGAAAGAAACATTTACAAAGACATTGAACAGAATACAAGTACTATCCTTGAAAGTACCTCACATTTATTCCTAAAAAGTCTAAAATTAACCTGCTTTATTAACCTGCTATACTTGGAAAATACAAACAGCCTTTGCGCAAACCAGGGATAATGTATTTAATGTAAAAAGAAATAAAATAACTTTGCAACTTGCCCCAAACTTAAGTTCAGTTCCTAAATTATAAAGAGGGCAGTCTTGCTTCTCAAGTAATTGTTTTGAAACACATACTTCTGCTCAGTCAAAAAAATACATTGGGAAGTAGGTAGAAAATCAGCTCGCTCCATACTAGAATGATCAACCTCTCAGTCTTTACAGATACAGTCAACTGAGTTTGTATAGTGAAAAAGTTAGCACTGAAACTAGACTGGAATAATTAAGAGTTCTTCTGGGTATAATATTCCAATGCGTGGCATTTTCAAAACTAGGATTTAAGTTAGGATCAGAAAGCTTGAGTTTGTCAGAGAGAAAATAAAATCTACAATTCCCAAATAACCTTGACAGGTAACTTGAAAAGACCATATAACTAATTGCACTCTTCTGCAACATAAAATGTACTTGAATCCTACTTAGTAAAACAGATTTTAAAAAATACTTGTACCAAAATTACACTTAATAATAATCTTGAATTTGATACAGCATCTTATCATGCTGAGATATCTCAAAGCACTTCACAGTATTTTACTGAAGTTTAGTGACTGTATTTATAAGCAAATGGGCAACTAATTTGAGCACATCAATGCCCCAGAAGCACTCATGAAGGGAACAACCAATTTTCATCTGGAAGAATTTTGACCAGGAAACTGGGAGAAACTCCCGTCTCCTTTCTGCCATGGGATCTCCAATGTCCACCTCAACAGGCAAGGCAGACAGTGCCTCGGTTTAACTTCTTATCTGAAAACTGGCACCTCCAACAATGCAGCGCTCCCCTAGCAAAGCTTTGGAGTGTTGGTTTAGAAGGAGAGTTCCAAGTCCAGTTATGGAGCTTGAATCCACTCGAAACTTCCGACTCAAAGGCGAGAGTGCTGCCAACTAAACCAGGCTGACACTTAACGCTTGGCACAGATGACGAACACAATTCATTACATAAAATCTGACATACAAGTCGCATAGAAATAAAACATTTTACAACTTGCAAAGCATGATATGAGAGCAACTAGTCAGGAAATAATGGCAGAGCCTTGCTTCCTGAGTGTACAGTGAAACTTTCCATTTACATTTGGTAAAGTTAAGGTTCAATTTAAAATTACATTGCTACAATAAGGAGATCTGCAAAATGCTTACCTTGTACAGTTCACCCCATATTCTTTTAGACTGTCCTTTTTTATAGATCTCTTCTCGGACTTCATCTCTAAACAAAATTAATGTCCACACAATTAGCAACTAACTTCATTATTCATGACATATTTGGCAACTTTGTGCTGGTTTCCGTAATCCAGTCCTGGAGCCAGGCGGGTCCGCAGTATTCCAGGGCACTGCACAGCAAGCCTGGCTCATCGGCAGGTCTTGGAAGGGCAGAATGGTATGGGCAAGGATTCTTCTCATTCAGCTTCTGTGAACCTTACAAGGCAAAGCTCCCAATGAGTAAGGTGGTCATACTGGGAAAAGCAGTGGGAATTCTAGCTAGACAGTGCTCTTAATAGCAAACTATGCGGTTTTAGCATTCAGACTTCAGCAGTTACCCCAGAGCGTGTTTTGGGGTCCGAAGCCTGGGCTCTCGGCAACCTGCACCTAACACACTCTGGAATTAGGTAAGCAGGATGTTCCCCTCCAATGAGACAGTATGCATTTCATTCCAATAAACATCTTGGGAATTTCCATGTGTAGGTGCATGGAGCTCTATTTGGTTTGGATATTCTTAAGCATGGTGATGGGTTTCCGCGGTGTCAATCCGGCTGACCAAAAAAAAACTTTTCTTTTTGTTTTGTGGGGGAAAGGACGTCAAAGGATGGAGATTAAATCTCCATCGCCAGAAATCTAAAATCACAAATACTATTCATAAATCTATTAAATAAAGTTGCATTAATTATGGTTTCTTTTTTGAATTGTTTTCTTTAAACACGGAATACTTACGAATATCAGAGGAAACTTTATTAACATCACAGGCCTGTTACAGATGTCAAGTTGGGTTGCGATATTGACGAATACAATAGAAATTTACATTTATGTACTGCCTTTTACATCAGGTGGACTTCCCAAGGCACTGGACAGTGCAAGTTCTGCACCCGAGTTGGGAGAGGGGGCCGATGGGTGGAGAGGGATAAAGATGGTCACATGGTGTTCAACTTGTCAATGGTAGAGCTCCTCCAGAACTTCAATGTTAATAATAATAATCCTTGCATTTTTGATATAGCGCTTTTCATATCTTCTAATGTCTCAAAGCGCTTCACAGAATATGCTGTAAAGTGAATTGACTGTATATTTGTGGGCGAAATGCAGCAGCCAGTCGTGGACTGAAAATGACCAATTTATTATAGTTTTTTTGTTTTGGAGGGATTATTGTGGAGTAAGGAAACTTGCCAAAGGTTTCGCCCTGCCTGGAATTGAACCCAGGTGTCTCGCTTGCAAGGCGAAAACATTTAGGTGCATACATTGCTCCAAAGGAAGGAATTTCTCTTGATAACGGTTGATAGAGATATGGTATGTACATGGGTAGATATTGACCTACATATAGTTAGCAAGACAAGAGTAAGAGAGAGTGAGAGAGAGACACACACCCCTAATGCAGCATTTCAAACGTACATGAGAACGGTTATTTGTACTCTTCATAATTAACAATTGGCTTGGTGCCAATTAAGGTGCGCTCTCAACTGTAACTGCATTTTTGCATCTCATTTGAAATATATGTATTTGCTCGCTCACCTTACTCCAGTATCTTCCACTACCAGATCTCTGTCCTTTTCTAGGCTGTATTCATTTGTCAATGTTTCTGTCTTTTCCACCAGGCTTTGCATGTCACACACTGCGAGATTCGGCCTTTTCCGCTGTGCTTTAGGCCCAAAGGTTGTTTCAAATGTTTCTGTATCTAGAATGTGCACTTTTGAATTCTGTAAATAGATATTATTACTTTAAAGATCCAAAACATCATCATTTTGTTATAACGGTGAAATGCTTAATGTTGGACTCCTTCTAAATGGTTCGGTGAGCAAATACACTGCATGTACCAGGCTAGGAAGATCCCAGTTACTTGCTTGCAGCTGTGCCAGGAGCATGGACATCGCTATTGTCAGCAATCCAAAACTCGTATTAAAAAGGAAACAGTAAACCAGATTTCACACTCCCGAATATTAGCCAATGATCCATGCTGTAAAAAGCGTGCGCATTTGTTTCTTAACAGCAGATTAGAGAGGATTGGGTTTGCAATGAGGCCTCTGATGATCAATTAGTCAGCCAACACTCATTGTTCAGTCTAATAATAATCCTTGATATTTGATATAGTGCCTTAACACGTCTTCGAGACATCTCAAAGCCCTTCATAGAATATACTGCAAAATGAATTAACTGTATACTTTGTGGGCGAAACGTGGCAGCCAATTGCCACATTAGTGTCCCACAAACCGTCGTAAATCAAGTGACCAAATTATTGTCAATTGGTGATCCCCCAATAGACTAACAACCGGGTTTATACCTATGCTAGGTAAACAGAGGTGTGTGGTGCAAGGAAACTTGTCTTAAGGTTTTGACCTGTCTAGGAATCGAAAACACGACCGAAAATAAAGGTGAGCTTTAAATGCGGAGAGGGATGGGGTGAGCTGGAGGGCTCCAGGCTGGGGTTCCAAGAGACAATGGGCAGAATGGCTAAAAGCTCACCCAACAAATTGGATCAGGTGGGGGAACATGGAAGCAGGGTGGCATTCACAAGCAGAAAGAGTGGCCAGGGTGGTAGGATTGCAGAGGTAGGGTGGGGACAGAGGAAAAGAGGAGGTGATGATAAGCATGATTGAAGAGAAAGATCTTCAGGCATGTCTTAAAAAGGAGTAGAAGAGGGCAAGATAGAGGGGTTAAGGGAGAGAGTTCCAAAGTTTGGAACATAATGGCTGAAAGCAAGGCCACCGATGGTGGAGTGGATGAGGGACAAGCAGGGGGCTTGAGCCAACCGAACAGAGGCGACAGGTGGTGGAGTGGGGTGTAAGCAGGTCGAAGAGGTGCCAGGGCATGAAGGGATCTGAATGAGCAGAGTATTTGAATAGTCTAATCTGACCATGATGAAGGCATAACGGATTTCAAATTAAATTTGTAATTATTTATGATCTCCCATTTCTATCTAATACATCTTCTCATAGGGAGGAAAGTTATTTTTCTTCATAAACAAGATGAATGTTCTGGGCACGAGAACTTGTTATTTAAGACACAAATGTGAAGAAACGTGCAGGAAGAATTCTCAAGGCTTAACTAGAGAAAGCTAAGTGCCAGGGACACCACAGGAATTTTAAGACTTCTCCATCTGGTGTAGCTCAAGTTGGAAGGAATTTTTACAATCACCTTTTTATTGTGTGCAGAAACTTTCAAAATTAATCTAAAACGATTAGCAGGGGATGGATTTCTATAATAACCGGGGCTGACCCTAGAAACCAAAACAAAGTTACAATTTGTACTCGTGGGAATTCTGTTTTCAATTGTAAGTGATAGACAACAAAGAAATAACACGGGGTTTGGGGGTCAGGTAAAGAAGCCAAAATAGCAAGATAAAAAAATAAGATCAATGTAAGTAATAAAAAAGCTCAAGTATATTTTTTTTATATAAAGTATTGTCATGATATAATACAGTGCTTGCACTTGGAAAGATTGAAGTTTAATGGGGTGCAAAATAATTGCAAATAATTTACAATGTTCAGATCTACCAACATTTAAACTTTTTAAAAAAAATAAAAAACAGTAAGTGTGAATTATAGACCAAGTGAATCATCTGGAAGGAGCTAATGGTACTGAGCCCAACGATGATAATCATCCTCAGGTTTATGTCAGTCTGCAAATGCCATTCAGCTCCCAAACAGCAGGCTCCCTTCTAAATCAATATCCAAATATGCCACCAGCATTTGATATTTGTTGATTTTGATGTCATGATCGTGGCTGGGCAGAATATTCGAGTAACTATTTGAGTCTTCTTTGTGGGGAAGAGACAATGTCAAAATTAGCCAACCATTGCTTGCCACCATCTAACAAGGTCTATGAATGTTGTAGTCTTATCCTTGTTCTGATTTGAAATTCTGAAATTAAACACTGGAAGCCAGACTCATGACCTGAAATACTTGTGTGTGCGTTGTGTGTGCACGCAATGCTGCCCAGAACTCTACGTACATAAAGTTTAATATGGAAGTAAGTGTGTTTTCCCCCCCCTGGAATTGATCAATAAAATAATCAGAGCAGCTTCATTAAAGTAGTATTTACTGGATGCCAATGTCTGGATTGCAAAAGAAAAATCTGAGAAGTTTTAATTTGAAAACTGGCGGAAGTTTAAAATATTTCCTCCTGTCAGGATTGGGTTCCTACCTTGCAAAATAACTAACCGATCACAAAGGCAAACTTGACCAGTTTAGAATTTTGTATTTGTGTCTGTACTGCAAAAATAAATAGCACTTGCAAATGATCAATCCGCTGGGCACACAGCAAACTGTTTGCTAGCATTTACAGCGTTTGGACTTGATGCACAAGACAGGAAATCTGAATATTGGACTATTACTAACATTAATTTAAGCACCAATAAACTCAAACAAAATTATCAAAAGCTGAAAGGACAGCTACCAACTGATAATTCCTGGATACCAGCCTAAAATCACCTCCTTTATAACCAGGGAAAGAAAGTTAGTGACTTACATGAGGCTGGATTCGGTCATTCAGAAGGGACATCGGAAGCTTTGTCCGTTTCATAACTACTCTGTAAGGATCTTTCACCACTTTGCCCATCTCATCTTGGAACGTTTGAAGGCACGACTGCTTTATGACTCGAGTGTTTGCTGTTCACAAAGGAAAAACATTCCAGTATTATGTACCTCTCTCACTTTTATTTTTGCAAAAGTTTCTCCACCACCTCTCCTCTCAGATTCGCCTTCATGGTTCTGTCCTTGCCTGGTCTCTACTTTGTATCCACTAATGGCTTCTCCTCCAGCACTCACAAAGTCATGTGTGGCATTCCTCAGGGATCCATCCTTGGTTCCCTCCTCTTTTAGCAATTAACTGCTCCCGCTCAGTGATATAATTTACAGGTATGGAGTTAACTTCCACATCTATGTGGATGACATGCAACACTATCTTTCTGCCTTTATCCTCAACTCCAGAACCCCTGCTGTCCTGGCAGATTGTTTGCCAGACATCAAGTGCTGGATGAGAGCTATTTTCTCCAGTTGAACGTTGACAATAGAGGATCTCCTGCTTGGCTCCCATCAGCACCTTCTCACCTCAGGCTCTGACAGCATCACCATCCATGGATGCACTCCACACCTCACAGAACCAGTACAGAAGCTTGGTGTCCTGTTCAACCCTCAATGATCCTTCAAACCCCAAATCCATGCCATGACCACTTCCTCCTTTCCCTATCTCCACAACATGGCCCGCTTCCGCCATTGCAATCCCCCTGACCTGCCTGTCCCACCATTATCAGTCGTCCTTCAGCTTTTCGGGATCTATCCTCTGGAACTCCATCCCGGAATCCGCCTTGCCCCCCTCGTTCGCATCCTTCAAGGCCCGCCTCAAGACCTTCCTCTTTAACCGTGCCTTCGGCCACCCTCCCACCCCCTATCCTCCACCCTCCCACCCCCTATCCTCCACCCTCCCACCCCCTATCCTCCACCCACCCTTAATTCCAGCTCGGGTGCAGACCCTTGACTTTTCATCACCTTGGGACGTCTTTCCAACATGAAAGCTATAAAAATGTAATTGTTGTTGTTGCCTTTCACATTGGAAGGGAGTCTCAAAGCTTTTCAGATTTATTGTAAAGTGTGTTTTAGAGTGTTACAGCGGGTTTAGGAACACAGTAGTTTACCAATTTAATCATGCTTAGGTCAATTAGGTTACTTACAAACTCAAATCAGTTAAAACCAAGACATAAACCTCTTTTGTACCAGTTTATAAACCATAACCCAGCCATGAGGCAATTCTGCAAAAAATAACAGACAACGAGAAAAAAGCTATCAGATCAAAATGCCCTAAAGTTAGCATTTGAAGAAATGTTTGTGTTTATTCATGCATTAGAGAAAGCATTCAAGTTTTTCACTTAGATAAACTAAGAAAATACTTATATCTGACAAATCAGCCATCATAACAGAAGAATCCAGTGATCGAGTTTCCCCAGTAACTCGGGTACCCAACAAATCTATCACATCCACATGTATAAATACTTCTATTGTTCAAGTAGGTAAAGCCTTATTTTCAAGTTCTGAAAACATCAGCTGTATTCTCTCTTTCCCACTGCATGGAAACTATGAACTCACCAAACCACTTTATATTTGGCTCCACTCGGGCCACTGTTCCGGGGTCAACTTTTGACTGAAATTGTAGCGGCTTGATGATCTTTCCACGATTGTTTCTTAACAGGAAGGAGAGTGGAAAATATAAAAATTACCTTTTAAGCACACAGCGTTGCACACTTATAATGCAGAGTTGTCTCTTGTATTCATGACAAACATGATGCAACCAAATATAAACAATGTAATAAAGGGAAAACTGTTTATTTTAATGGCGAACCATTTTCCAGAAGGCTTGCAGCTTGTTTAACAAGACTTCGGGAAAAAAAAACTATAGGTAAGCAGGCCATTGCTGAATTTAGCTTTAATAGAACTTCATTATCAATACCCAAGAAAATAAAACAGGCATTTTAAACACACCACTCTGTTATTCTTTTCATTTTATATACAAGAACAACCTCCATTTATCCCACTGCAGTTCAGTGATTCTCTTTGCTGTTCTGATCTAGCTGCAAAGTCCATTTCTCCTCGTGGCTGTGCTCTGTGTGGAAGCGCCCAGCCTCACTCAGCACTTCCTACATGAACAAAAGTTCCAAGTAGTTAATTCAGAGCATCACTGTCATTAGTTCTGCAGCTTATCCCATGGAAAATTGTTCAGTTGATATCACATGCCTTGAGACACTAAGTCCTGCTAACTCCCACCTGCAAGACACACACACACACACAGGATCTTGCTACAGCAGCTGAGCAGTTTAGCTGCACGATATTAATTGTTGCAGCAGATAGTTGTGTGGTGCTTACCTTCGCTCTTTCTGCCTGTACATATTCAGGCGCTTGATTGTCGCCCTGTCCCTCATGTGGCTCCCACATTTTGGCCGATCTGACAAGAAAAACAGCGACACTGAAGCAAAAAGCAACACATATTCAAGAGGAAACTTGATGCATACACGAGAGAGAAGAAAATAGAGGGATGTAGGAGAGGGGAACAAGAAATGTGGAGACCATATAATGTAGACTGATGTGGAATAGTTGAGCTGAATGGCCCATTTCTGTGCTGTATCATTTTATGTGACAATTAACTAATATTCTTGGTTAGATTTATACTATAAAAGAGGATTTTAAAGACTGTTATCTATCCTCAGTGTGATTCTTGACAGAGATGATATGACGTGTGAAGATCATAACCATTGCACCATTTGAATGGAAAAAAATACTTTTAATGTAAAAACATCACCACATAACTAATCAGCTTTCTTTCCTTTTAAAAAAAAACTTTCCACAGCAACAACTTGCATTTATATTGCGCTCCTCATGCAGGGTAGCGTCCCAGAGCACCTGACAATGGTGGAGCATGACACCGAGACAGGAGAAGGAGGGAGGTTACTGCAGGCTCGGTCAAAGAGGATTATTTTCAATTCTCACATCACAGCATCCTCAGGGATTTTAGCATTTTGGGTCAGACCATCCAAAAACAGTTGTTCAAATCAGTTACAATAAGCACAATCATTAGCAAAATAATTTGTGGCTGGGTAGAGGCTCAGTTTCAGGTATCCTCCTAAGCTCACTTGTTACACTTTTATCACTGAAAAGCATCCCAACTCTCCTGCATTGACTAATCTGCCCCCTGCCCTCCCAACTCGGGTGCTTTTTGGAGGTACCCCTATTGACATACTATTGAGCAGTATCGAAAAAGCCCTGTGCATAGTATAGGCAAGGATACGTCTGCTCTGTGAATGCACTTGCTGACTTTTTTAAAAAATCTTTTAGCACTATGGAAAAAGGAAGATCAATGTGTCAGTGCATCAATTTCTACAAACCAACCAAGAATTCTTAAGGTATTTGGGGTGACTGTTGTGTTTTATTTATTGGTTTCAGATTAACAAAACTCTTAAAAGTTTGTTTTGTAAATGATTTCTCTTTTCTTCTCCCAAGTCAGATTATTTCCTGGAGTGAAGTTCCAAGGACCTGGCTACTTCACAAGTAATCTGTGAAAACTACAGCATGCTCTTCAACCAAAAGGTAAAGACTCACAAATTTCTAGACCCACATTAACATTCAGGTTTGATATAAACACTAACCATAACAATACGTTTATAAAAATGAATTGTGCTTTTATATTGTCAATATAGAAAGTTGATGGGAGGAAGCTATTAACTATTCACTTTTAATTAAAATTCAGTTTGTCAACAATTCAATTGCTTTCAGAAGATGTTGCTGATCCCACATTATCTTTCAACATTTATTTATTCTTCCTTTAGGAATTTCAAATGTGACTCCCATCCACAATGTATACTGTCGCAATGTTTTGCGACAACCTAAAAGTTTAATAAATTCATAACAGAAATGATTGGTAGAACTGAATAATCATCCTCTTGGAAGTAAAATCAGCCAGTACTGAAGAAATTGACACACTGCAAATGTCAATTCTTTCTTCCTGCTACTTAACCTTAAGTAAAATTAAATTCTTGTTCAGGTCAACAGACTAAAATTACACATCTAGGATATTGCTTGAAATTTTGACATTCGATTGCCGATTGGGGAAGAACAAAAGGACATAGGTTTAGAGTTACAAAGGGCAATTTCTGAACAGATACCTGGAATTTTTTTTATCTAGAGGGTAAATAATGCAGCCCTGCCCACCCCCTCTCTCTCCTTCACAGGAACTAGATTTGGTCACTCCCGGGTCAGACTGCACCAGCAACCAGAAGTGCTGTAAGTGCCATCAAACCAAATCGGAGAGACACACACAGACACATAGCAGAGGGGGGTAAGGAGCAAGTGGCTGGGGAGAGAATGGCCCAGGCTGGTGCTGGGTCTCTGGATGGGAAATGTTGAGCAACAGCCAAGACTTGAGGACCCCAGAGTGTGCGTTGGCGTACTACTGGAGTCTACAACAACAACTTGCACTTATATAGCGCCCTCCACGCAGCGTAGCATCTCAGAGCGTTTAACATTGGCGGAGCCTGATTCCGAGCCGGGGGGAGGTGGCCAGAAGCACGGTCGAAGAGGAAAGTTTTCAGGCATTACTTGAAAGAGGGGAGAGAGGGGGCAAGGCAGAGGAATTGAGGGAGAGTGTTCCAGAGTTTTGAGGCATAGTGGCTGAAAACACGACCTCCGATGGTAGGACGGAGGGTGCAAGGGATGAGCAGGAGGCCGGTGCCAATCAAGAGGAGGCGCCAGGTGGTGGATTGGGAAGTGAGGAGGTCAGAGAGGTAGGGAGGTGCCAGGGAGTGAATGGATTTGAACACAAGAGTGAGGATCTTGAAGTCTAACCAGCTAAAACCATATAGCTTGCCATTGAGATTGTCTGGCAAGCTTTCCAGCTGCTTGTCCAGCTAGGACTAGTTAGAGCTTTGGCTTGCAGGGTTAACTGTAACAAAGTGGGATGAGCCCTCTACCCGCATTAGCTGGTCTGCCCTTCCAAGTTCTACCGCGGACCAGCCTGGCTCAGGAACCAGACTAGCGAGACTGCCACAGAGGGTGGGCTGGATTCTGACATCCCATTGCCAAACATTTCACCTTGGAGCCAGTTCAGCTCCAAACCAGGTCTGAGAGAGACACACAATAACAACTTGCAGTTAAGTGCTCCGGGACACTAACCCGCATGAAGGGCGCTATATAAAAGCAAGCTGTTGTTGTTATATAGCTCCATTCATGCTGGGTAGGGTCCCGGAGCGCATCCCGACACAACAAGATTACATTTGTATAGTGCCTTTCACATCGGAAGGATGTCCCAAGGCGCTGGACAGCGTACAGCATTTCAGACCCGAGCTGGAGAAAGAGAGGGGGGTGGCCAATGGCACGGTTGAAGAGGAGGGTTTTGAGGCCAGACTTGAAGGAGGCTAAGGAGGGGGTGAGGCGGAGTGACTGGGGGATGGAATTCCAGAGGTTGGGGGCAGAGTGGCTGAAGCCTCTCCTGCCAATGGTGGGGGTGGGTGGGTCGGGGGACGTGGAGCGGGCCAGAGCCGGCTGAGTGGAGGGAGCGGGCGGGTTGGTAGGGGGTTAGGAGGTCACAGAGGTAGGGTAGGGTGAGGCCATGGAGGGCTTTGTAGGTGAGGACCAGGATCTTGAACTGGATCCTCTGAAGGATAGGGAGCCAATGGAGTCGGGCAAGAATGGGGGAGATGGGGTCACGGAGTTTGGTGCCGGAGAGGACATGGGCTGCGTTGTTCTGGATTATCTGCAGCTGTGGAGGGAGGAGTTGGGAAGGCCGACACGCAGGGAGTTTGCATAGTTGAGCCTGGAGGCATTAACAAGAGTTTCAGCGTCTGAGGGGAGAGGTAGTGGCGGAGTCGGGCGATGCTACGGAGGTGAGGGAAGGCAGAGCGGGTCAGGGCTTGAATGTGGGGAAGAAAAGACAGTTGAGGATCAAACAAGACACCGAGGTTCCTGACTGGCGATGAGTTGGTGAGCTGTAGGGTACAACCCATGGAGGGCGATGCTGCCACAGCCTGAGGTGCTGAGGCCAATCAGGAGGGCCTCAGTCTTGTTCACATTCAACACCCACATCCATCACCAACAACACTCCCCCACACCCCACACACCCACCCCCCAACACACCCCCACACACCCCCCCCCCCACACACCCCCCCCACACACCCCCCCCCCCACACACCCCCCCAACACACCACCCCACACCCACCCCCACCCCCCCCCACACCCCCACACCCTCCCCCCCCCACAACAACACCCCCCCCCAACAACACACACCGCCCAACACATCACCCAACACCCCTCCTCCCTCCAACCATAGCAGCGGCGGCGGAGGGGGCGAGAGGCCGGGCCTGGTGCGGGACTGGGAGCTGAGGCCTCGGGCCGGGCCGGGCCGGGCAGCGCTGGGGGTTGAGCTGTGCCCGGGGGGGTGGGGGGGGCACTTACCGGGGTTGGAGCTGGAGGCGGAGGGGTTGATGCTCGAGCGCCCCTTGTACTGTGGCTTCACCATGGCGCTGACCGTTAAACCGCCGCGTGCTGTCTCCACTCGTCATCAACCGGCGACGACAGCCTCGTGCGTCATCCAGTCGCGTCATCAACCCGCGACACCTCCCCCGCGCGGACCTTTAAACCGGCCACGTGGGCAGCGGCGCTCCCGCTGCCGGGGTGTGGGGTGGGTGTGTGTGGGTGCGACACGGCTTTGGGCGGGTGTCTGATTTTAAAATGTCTCATTTAAATCTGCAAAACGTATCTTCCGTCCCCTTTGGACGACCTTTTCCGACACAGTTTCCAAAGCGCTCGTCTCTCGCGGCCACACTGCGACCCCGGAGCGCGGAGCTCAGAGGCTCGGGCTACTTTGGGGCTACTTTTTGGGCGCCCTCGGGCTATTTTGGGCTGACTCTGGGCGAGTTTCGTCGCATTCCGGCTACTTTTTGGGTGACTTTGGACTACTTTTTGGGTGACTTTGGACTACTTTTTGGGTGACTTTGGACTACTTTTTGGGTGACTTTGGACTACTTTTTGGGTGACTTTGGACTACTTTTTGGGTGACTTTGGACTACTTTTTGGGTGACTTTGGACTACTTTTTGGGTGACTTTGGACTACTTTTTGGTTGACTTTGGGCTACAAACATATAATTTCTGGTAACCCTGACGACTTCATGGAACTGTGTATGAGGGAAAGGAAAGGGGAAAGGTGGGGGGAAGAGAAGGAAGAATAATGGACATTTCCTGTGCAAAGATTTTCGACTGCAACAACAACTCTGGAGTCCCCAAGCCTTGGCTCTTGCCAACCTGCGCCTTTCGTGCCATTTTTGTTTGTTTCAGGCTTGGGCTGCTGAGCTTCCAATCTCCGGATACCCATAGGTCCAATAAGCCGGGAGTTTGCTGCAGTGGCTAAAAAGCAATCAAATAAACAAAATTCAAACGAGTGATACTTGGCAAATCTTTAGTTTCAAAACTATTGTGCTGTAAAATATATATTAAATATCTTACATATATGTTTATAAAATTATATATTAAATTATTATTATACCAAAGAACAAAATGAACAAAAAAAGAGGTTATTTTAAACTTGCTATTTCTGATTTGAAAGGTTGTTCAGGGTTGTTGATATTGGGCCCTCACTGGGTAAGACACAAATCTATGGAATTTGTTAGCTGTGGCTTTAGGCTGTGTTCTTTTGAATTATTTATTTTCTTTGCCAAGTGACAAAACCAATTGTCTGGAACCACGTTTCATATGCCAAAGCTGCGCAAAAGGAACCCTGATATAGCTTGTGCTCTGAATAATATGTTCCGTTATATTTCGTAAGCTCAAAGATCACATTGCAGCTTGAGGAATGGCAGCAAAATGTTATTACCTGTTCACTCCTGCCCAACATTATAATATAATAACAATAATATGGCAAAAATACATGGCCTTACAGTAAAGAGAAAATGGTGTGGGCGAACATCTACAATCTCAGCTTACCCTTTAACATTTTGTATACCTCTATATTGTTCTGAGCAGGATTACTATTCCAAAACATACAGTATATCACAAAATTCCATTTATCATTCCATCGAATAAAAATAACTTGTCTCACATTGGTCTAAGCCTGGCTCATGTTTTCTCTAAGTGGGCAGACGATGATATCGAAAGCAATACATGCAATCTTAATGTGTAACATTGTAAGAATATACAACAACAACAACTTGGATTTATATCGTGCCCTCCATGCCGGACGGCGTCTCAGAGTGCTTCACAGTAACGGGTGAACAAGTTACATACAACAATAATGCATTTGTATTTGTACATTTGTATAGTGCCTTTCACACTGGGAAACGTGCGCTACTCGAGTTTCTCCCAGTGACCTGATCAACAATCCTCCACAATAATGGGTCATTCTTCTTTTGCACATTCAAAATGTTTTTTATGTGCACCAACAAAAACTCCAAAAAACACCAATTACTCTGACTTGGCTTGTGGCATGTCACATTGCATGTGCCTTAAACACATGGGTTCTTTTTACAGCTGCAATCTCTTTCTGTACAAAAACTGGGCTTTCACATTGCATGTACAATCTCATTTTAAAGTTACCTGTAGTTTCAGGTTAAACTCAAGCATAATGTAGAAAAATGTTCATGAAGAAACGTCATATGTTTGCTGGATTAGTGTAAAATATTGATCAGCATGACCACAATTATAGTAGTTTTGAATCAGATGCTCACATTAACTAATAAAAGGGATAAAAAATGCATATTAGCCCAAGATTCACAATGCAGTTGTCCTTGTGGCTTTGAACTGGCAATTCCCCATTGCGATTACTGAGAAACAATCTTGATTTACATGTTATGTCTTTGCACTACAGACCAGACTTTCCAGGGAATATGCAAAACTTTCCAGCATTTAGCTTTGAGATTGCAATCTGTGACTAATGCGCCCAAAATAAGAATCAGACTTATAGCTGTGTGCTCACAAGGTCCCGTTCAAGGTCATGTTTGGTGGGCGTCACTATGAATGGCCTGGTTTTAGTTTTGAACTTGAAACTGACTCAAAGTCACTGTAGCGTGATTGAACCCTAGAGCACACAGGTGCAATCACACTTATTTGCATGGAGCTATTGTGTCTTATTGTGTGTCAAGCTGCCGCAGTGGTAGCACTCTACCTCTGAGTCAAAAGATTGTGGGTTCAAGTCCCATGTCGGGACTTGGAATCACATAGTCTAAGAAAACACTCCATTGTAGTGCTGGAGGTGTGTTGCATTTGTTAGAGGTGCTGTCCTTTGGTTGAGATGTTAAAGCGAGTGGTCTTTAAGACGTCTCAACGATGTGATGAAGCGTTTTATCAAATGCAAGGATTATTATTATTCGTGTTCAAGGCTTGTTTCAATTTCCACCAATTCTCTATGGCAACACTTAAAACAGAACAACCACAGTGTGTGGAATCCAAGTGAAACTTTCCAAGAGAGTTCCTCCATGCTGTCTTTTTTTTATTACATTCTGCCCCAGGATGTGGACGGTGCTGGATACAATACAATACAAAATTATATTTGTAATGCGCCTTTCATGTCGGGAGGATGTCCCAATGTGCTAGACAATCAGGGATTAGGATCTGAGCAAACGGGGATTGGGATCAGGGAGGGTGGAGGGGAGAGAGGGTGGGAGGGTGGCTGAAGGCATGGTCAAAGAGGAGGGTCTTGAGGAGTGCCTTGAAAGAGGCAAGGGAGGGAGTGGGGCAAAGGGAATGTGGAATGGAGATGCAGAGGGCGGGGGCAGGGAGGCTGAAGGCCCGACCGCCAATGGAGGGGCGGGCCGGGCGAGGGACATGGAGCAGACCAGAGTCTGCTTAGCGAGGGAGTGCACAGGTTGATAAGAGGTTAGCAGGTCGGAGAGGTAGGAGGGGGAAAGGTCGTGGAGGGCCTTGAAGGTGACAATGAGAATTTTGAATTCAATCCTCTGAGGGATGGGAAGCCAATGGAGCCAGGCGAGGGTGGGGGTGATGGGATCACAGAGTCTGATGTGGGAGAGGACATGAGTTCAGGATGATCTGCAGCTTGTGGAGGGAAGGCCAAAGCAGGGTGTTGGCATAGTCGAGCCTGGTTGTAATGAAGGCACGTATGAGGTTTTGGTGGCCTGAGGGGTGAGGCATTGGCAGAGTCGATGATGTTGCAGAGGTGGGGGAAGGCAGAGCAGGTCATGACACAGATGTGGGGGAAAAAGGACAGTTCAGGGTCAAACAAGATGCCTGGGATCCTGACTGGCTTGATGAGGTGGAGTGTGCATCCTTGGATGCTGAAGTTGCCAGCGCTTGAGGTGTGGAGGCGCAGGTGCGAGCCAATCAGGAGAGCCTCATCTTGCTGACGTTCAACTGTAGAAAGCGTGCTGTCATCCAGGACTTGAAGTCTGGTAGACATTCTGTCAGGACAGCAGTGGTCCTGAAGTCAAGAGTGGAGACAGAAAGATAGAGTTGGGTGTCATCCGCATACATGTGGCAGTTGACCCCATGTCTGTGGATGATGTCACCAAGAGGGAGCATGTACAGTTCGAAGAGGAGAGGACCGAGGACAGAGCTCTGAGGAACACCACATGAGATAATGCATCGGCTGGAGGAGAAGCCAATTGTGGAAACAAAGTGGAGCCGATGTGAGAGATAGGATCTGTATGATTCAAGGACAGAACCTTGAAGGTTAAAGTGAAAGGAGAGGCGGTGGAGGAAATAGAGTGGTCCACAGTGTCAAAAGCAGCAGAGAGGTTGAGGAGGATGAGGAGACAGAGGGATCCCTGGTCACAGGTGGACAAATGTCATTTTTCATCTTGACCAGGGCTGTTTCCGTGCTGTGGGCAGCACAGAAATCCGATTGGAGGGAATTGTAAAGGGAGTGGCAGGAGATGAAGGAGTGAAGCTGGGAAGCAACAAATCTTTCAAGGAGCTTGGAAAGGAAAGGGAGGCTGGAGATGGGGCGGTAGTTAGTGAGCAGGGATGGTTCCAGGGAAGGTTTTTTTAGGATAGGGGTTATAACAGCTGTTTTTAAGGGGGTGGGAACAGTGCCATCTGACAGGGAGAAGTTGATGAGGTCTGAGAGTAAAGAAGCGAGGAGGTCAAGGGAGCAGGTGGTGGGCTTCATGTTGATACTGCCAGGTGGTGGATGCTGCCAGCATTAAGTGCCTGTCCTTGATTACTCTGAGGAGGGTGTGGTGGTGGAACACATGTTCAAAACTGCACCATTCTGTACTGCAGTTCACAGTTACATTTATATTTCACCTTTTTATTCAGCTGTGTAATAGAGGCGCAGCTTTTGATGTGGGTTTATAGTATTTCACAGCGGGCAGCAAAGATCTCATGTGTTACTAGTTTGAATTAGTACACTGTATTCAATTAATTGGGTCATTCTCACCTCAGGGTGGGAGCAAATTTAATCAAGAAAAATGGTTTGGCAGAGGTTGGCTGGCTGGATTGATGCATTTTCATCATTGTGTGCGATGGCTGTTCCCAGGCTATAAGAATAAAACTTTTGTCCAAAAAAGCTTCTTCACAGCACCAGTGGGCTCTCAAGGCAGTGCAGAGGAAAGTGATGAGGATATGCACAGTGTTAGAGGGATGGACTGTGAGCAATGATTAAAAAAAAAGGGCTCTTAACTCTTGAAAAGAGACTTCTCAGATGGAACCTTATAAGAATGAGAATAATCCTTGCATTTCATATAACGCATTATCACATCTTTGAAAGTCTCAAAGCACTTCACAGAATATACTGTAAAGGAGTTGACTGTATATTTTGTGGGCGAAACGGTTGATATATATAATTTGTTCAATGGAATTTTGAAGTAAACCCCGAAATGGGCAGACTGGACCTATGATTTAAGGTCTCATCCAAAGGACAGAGTGAACCACAGTCTCACAGTCTTGGTTCTCAGAGTGGTTATACACAACCATCTCATTATTGGAAGTCTTCAAAATCATCAAACTTCTGCCTGTCCAGTATCTACTTTTGAGAAATAACAAATCATCTACTCGGTGAAAGAAAAACAAGCTGGCCCAAGATATAGAGACATGTGTTGTGTGGGAGGAAATCGTTATTCTCTGAAAAGCTATTGCCTTTCAAACAAATCATGTGTGGAAAGAACAGGCAAGGACAACAAATAAAGTTGGTGAATATCAAGTTCTGAAAGGTCAAAGGAAGTGATTTAAGATGGAAGGAATGAGACACTGCCACCCATCTGTCTGGACTGGTGGGTTCATTTGGCCAGGTGGAACAGGGATTGGTTGATCATCATAAGGTCATTATCTGATTATAAATAATTATTATAAATAATTAGATATTTATTTGGGGAGGACAAGTTTGCAGGGCTATCGGGGGGGGGGGGGGGGGGGGGTGCGCAGGGGAGTGGGATTGATTTGGGTAGGTCTTTTCAAAGAACTGGCACAGGCATGATGGGCCAAATGGCCTCCTTCTGTGAGGCCACAGCTTCAAGCATTCACAAAGCCAAGTTAGTATCCAGTAGATTCCACCCTTTAATCTTTGTGATTCACGATATTATAGGGATGCACGGCACTTGGTAAATTTTAATGAGAAATAGCTTTACAGTACGGACAAGAACATAACAGTGATTACTGTTGTAATACATGCAGAAACAGAAGAGGGCACAGCAGTGCAGTCACAGAAACCAAAACATGGGAAACCAGGACTGAGAGACGCGTGGAGAGACGAGAGAAACTTGGATTTTCTCCTTAGAGCAGAGAAGGTTAAGGGGAGATTTAACAACAACTTGCACTTATATAGCGCCCTCCACACAGGGTAACTGCTCAACAGTGGCAGAGCCTAATTCTGAACGGGGGGTGAGGGGAGGGGGGCACGGGTGACTGTAAGCACAGTTGAAAAGGAGATTTTCAGGTGGAACTTGAAAAATGGGAGAGAGGGGGCAAGGCCTAGGGATTGAGGGAGAGTGTTTCAGAGTGTCGGGGTATGTCACTGATTGCACGACTTCCAATGGTGGAGTGGAGGGTGCTAGGGACAAGCAAAGAAGTGTTAAAATTATGAGAGTTTTGATCGAGTAAATACGGAGAAATTTTCCCTGGTGGGTGGGTCGGTAGCCAGAGGACAAAGATTCAAGATAATTGGCAAAAGGATTAGAGGGGAGATGAGGAGCATTTATTAATGCAGAGTTGTTCCGATCTGGAATGGACGCCTGAAAGGGTGCTGGAAGATGATTCAATAATAACTTTCAAAAGGGATTGAATAGGTACTTGAAAAGAAAAAAATTGCAAGCCTATGGGGAAAGAGCGGGGGAGTGGGACTAGTTGCATAGCTCTTTCAAAGTCACCATTGTTCCTGATATCGATTCAATTGGGCAAAAATTTTCACAATGTGGCCAACATTCAATAGGCAGCTGTCCATCAACCGAGCAATACAATAGTTGGGAGTGGGGGGGGCTTCATAAATTTATTGAAGTTGAGCAGAAGATTTGATCCCTCATTCTGCTCAAGGAGCCAAAGTAAGTCCTGCTGATGCCCAGGCTTGTCAGCCATCGTCTCAGAAACATTTGGGCTTCTGTTTGCTTTCCCAGAGAGATAGAGGAATGAACAAGAGTGATTACAGGACATCAAACTGCTAGAAACTGTGGCAAGTCTCCAGTTGTTTGTAGCGCACATTAAAGATTTGAAGAGTTCAAAGCAGCCAATCTAGTGTCAAAGTAAAAGTACCAAAACATCAGGAAAGATTTTATAATGGATAAGTCAGAATATGTTTTCTTGCTACAATACTTTACCCATATGGCTCACATTAAGGAATTGTAGAGGTGAGGATGGATGTACGGGAAAAAAATTGTCACAAGCAATTACCATTCACAAGTTTGTATTTGATAAGTTCCTTGAGGAAATTCCGCCGCATAAAAAAGGATAAAAAAGAAAAATCCCACAGAAAAGAATTGAGGAAGAAATTACAATGCAAACTATCATCCACTTGGCAGACATTGAGATAGTAGACTAATAATAATTCTAATAATCCTAATTCTAATAATAAGGGAGTGGGGGTCCTGCAGGCTGACTGTTTCAGGTTCTTCACAATTGTCTATACGAGTGAGTATCAAATACTCCTCAGGAAGGTTTGCTCTCACAGGGCGGGAGGCGGGATGGGGCAGGCAGGGGAAACCCAGCTCAGTGCTTGGAGGCATAAAACAAATTAATATTATAATATTCACGAAACCAATTTGTTGCATTGTTTCCAGCTTCTCAGACAAGAAGAGGAGCACTTGAGACACTCACAATGCCCTATAGGTCACTAAGTGATGGACTGCTCAGGAACCAGCAATGGCCAATATCCTATTCTAACTTGTAACAATTGAGGGCAATGCTTCTCTTGGGTGATCCAGACCAGGCTGACTTCCTGTGGTGCTGTACTCTGGCACTGTAATGTTAGAAACAACTTGAAAGCCAGAACTCCTGGGTTCATGTTGCAACAGTTCAAATATAATTGCAGGAAAATTGCACAACGAAGAGGAGACAAATATCAGACATGGTGCCTAAGTATCCATTTCAGTTCCAGAAGAAAAAAGCTATAAAATTAATTTTCGCAAAAAATGCTGTTGCAAAACACATTTTAGTGTGGAGGTTGCCATTAAACCAAGCTTCCTGATGGAGGTCAATTTACTTGTTATTTGGCCACTTGTGATTTCCCTGCTCTCCCAGATCTCAGCTTGAGGATCTTGGCATGTTTGCTTCAAAAGATCCACACTTATTGACACAGGCTGTTGGAAAGTTCAGGGTAAAGGCATGTAAATGTAAGCTTTAATTTTTTCCTGTATTTTTTTTTACCGATAAATGCACAGTCACCTAACGTTCCTTCTCACCGGCCTCCCCAAGTCCACCACTCACAAACTCCAGCTCATCCAAATTCTGACCACTCGCCTCCTTACCTCCACAAAGCTTCATTTGTCCATCACTGCCGTCCTCACCAGGTTCCAATGTCTCCCTGTCTAGAAACATAGGAACAGGAGTAGGCTATTCAGCCCCTCGAGCCTGTTCCACCATTCTATAAGATCATGGCTGATCTGTACCTCAAGTCCAATTACCCACCTTTGCCCCATATCCCTGACCTAACAAAACTCGTGTGGAGTCCTGTAACTCAGTGGTTAGAGCACTCGCTTTGCAAGCAGGAGACTTGGGTTTGATTCCCGGCAGGGTGAAACCTTGGGCAAGTTTCCTTACTCCACACGTTGAATAATAATCCCTCAAGATAAAAAAAGAAAAATAAATTGGTCATTTCAATCCACAACTGTTTCTGGGAAACTTTTGTGCACAATTGGCTGCCTCATTTCACCCGCAAACATACAGTCAATTCACATTACAGTCTATTCTGTGAAGCACTTTGAGACGTCTAGAAAACATGAAAAGCACTATATCAAATGCAAGGTTTATTATTATTATCCATCTTGAAAATTTTAATGGATCCAGCATCCACAGTGTTTTGGGGGAGAGAGTTCTAGATATCCACGATCCTTTGTGTGAAAAAAATGTTTGATTGTGTGACTTAAAAGTTGATTTAAAAATCCTCAGATTCAGGGGTGTGAAGAGCAATTTCAAGATAGAAACCAGGAAGTATTTCTTTACGCAGAGGGTAATAAACACCGAGAACAAGTGACAAGAAAGAGTGAGAGCTGGGAAAACCCAGCAGGTCAGGCAGCATCTATGGAGAAAGGAAAGTGAGTCAACATTTCGAGTCCACGACCCTTCGTTAGAACTTGTGGACCCAAAGCATTGACTCACTTTCCTTTCTCCAGAGATGCTGCCTGACCTGCTGAGTTTTCCCAGCTCTCTCTGTTTTTGTTTCAGATTCCAGCATCTGCAGTATTTTGTGTTTTGTACAAGAAAGAGTGGTTGAGGCCAGGACACAGGACACAGTTAAGATGGTGTAAGGGAAAGACATTAATACTGGTATTTTGGAAGGATTAAATCAGAGAATATTTTTTCTCCAAAACCTCTCCAAGATGTGGAAAGAAGTTCCATGTTTATATGTTGAAATACCTCAAAGAGTTTCACAGGGATATTGACATGGTTAGTGATTGGCTTGGAAGGCGACCCTTTGTTCCAGTAAAGTCCAACGAACATCTGTGAGGCGAACGAACAATTAATCTCGAGAACGGTTGACCAGGACATTGGGAGAAACTACCTTCTGAGAGGTAGGGATGGAGCAAGAGCATGAAAGGATCTAAAGGATCGACACAAAGATCTGAATTGATCCACTGTAGTGAACAGGAAATCAACCTGATTGTATTTATGTCAATAACTTGCATTTATATAGCGTCCTTCACGTTGGGTAGCATCCCAGAGCGCTACTTTCAGCTCTCTTGTTTTCTTCATATTTCAGTTGTTCTCATGACGGTTAGTTACCAGTGGTGTGCTGCAGCAGCTTTTTATAATAAATTACACTTATGATGGGAAATCAGATGACCTGTGAAAAAGTTTGTGACATTTTACAAGAATATTAACTGGCCAAAATTTTTTTCAATGCAATAATATATTGCTTTCTGAAGCCATGTGTATGCAGATGTTACTTACTATAAGCATGAATTGCTTCCAGACAATCTGTGTTCGACACTTAGCTCTGTAATTTATTTTAATAGGAAAGACAGTTTGTACATTTAATTACTGTATTGCCATTTCTCATGTGTTTTTTTCTAACAAAGTGGCAATGAACCACTCATTGCTAGACTGACATCCGAACATTGTTCCTTGCAACCGGGTCTTAAATAATCAGAAGAATGCTTTAACTGACGCAAACACCCTGGGGATAAATTCCACCCAGGTCTTGACTTAAATTTTTCTCAACATTTCATAATGGGTAAATTTCGGACGTTGCTTAAATTCAGTCTCAATTTATTACAGGTTATTTTAGGAATGAGAGCTAACTGTCTTCAAACCCAAGGCTGAATCTGAGAAGTGGCCAAACCTTGCGGCCACTGAACTACTAAGAAAATAGTTTACATCTAGTCACAAATGGAACGGTTTCCCATTCTGAGACTTCAACGTTTCGCCCACAAAATATACGACAACTACAACTTGCATTTATATAGCGCCTCTCGCGCAGAGTAGCATCCCAGAGCACTTGACAGTTGCGGAGCACGATGCTGAGCCGGGGGTGGGTGACTGTATGCACAGTCGAACAGGAAGATCTTTAGCCACGACCTGAAGCTAGTGGAGGAGGGGGAAGGCAGATGGATAGACGAAGAGTGTTCCGGAATTTCAGGGCATAGTGGCCGTAAGCTCGGTCACTTTCAGCCTTTTTGATGGTGAAAACGAAGACATGAAGGACAAGTAGGAGGCTGGAACCAGTCGAGTGGTCAATTCAGTTTACAGTATATTCTGTGAAGTGTTTTGAGATGTCTCAACAACGTGATAAGGCACTGTATCAAATGCAAGGATTATTATATTCTGAAATCTAATCTCCACTTCTCCCAAGGTGTAACATGAAGCAATTGACGTAGATGGGCTGGGTTATTCCAATTTAAAATAATAAAAAGAAATTAAATTATATTTGATACAACGCTTGTACACCAAAGTCTCAAAGCTCTTCATGGGTAACTGCCAAGTGTAGTAACTGGATAAGACAGCAGCTAATTTGCATACAGCAAGGTTCTATAACAGCCATAACATTTGTATTTGTATTGTATAAGGTGAATGGCAAACTTATCTTGGTATTATTGGCTTGAAGCTCCCTTCTTTTTTCCAATAGTGTCATGGATTTATAAATGGATTTATAGATGTGATTTGATGTCTCATCTGAAGGATGGGACCCTTGACAATTCAGCACTATCTGGAGTGTCAGCCAAGAACATGAAATGGGTCCTGAGCCCACAACCTTCTGACCCAGAGACAAGAGTGCTATTGACTGAACCAAGTTGTTCTATACGCCTGGGGTTAAATTGGGCTATTGGTAGCATTTTCCTGCTGTCTCACAGCAGCAGTAAGAGAGAATAGCACTAATTCCCAATCCTAGAATATCCAAAAGATCAACGGATGGTCAGTGGAAGATCAAATCAACAAAGAGATGTAAATTTGCTGTGGGCAAGCAAATAACCCTAAAGCCACAGTATACATATCATTGGTTCAAAACATTTCTCATATAAAATACTTCTCACTGCATTGTGGTTTTTTTTTCGGGGAGCGGCGGCAGGACAGCGCGGGGAGGAGCCTGGGCCTACTGACCCAGGTACTTAAACTCGACGCCGGAGCGAGTTCAGCTCGGGGAGGGAGGTGTGTGGGCGCAGCGGGGGAACTGCTGAAGTTATAGATTAGTTTTCAGGTGCGTGCGCGCGCAAAAAAACAAACAAAAGAAAACAAAACCCTCTGCGCCCCCCCCCAGGGCTCACATCAGAGCCCACTATGATCCTGTTGGGTTCACTGCCACAATCTACGGGATAATGCCATCCACCTGACCGCTCGCTCCCGGTCCCCGCGTGCGCACTATGGCTGCCGCTTTGACCCGAGCCCCCTCACCCCCTCCCTCCCCCCCCCTCCTCTCTCCCCCCAAACCCTCCCCCTCTGCATCTCTCCCGCTCTCTCCTCCTCTCTCTCCGTCCCTCTCGTCTTCTATCCCCACTTGACCCTCCCACACCCTCCCTCTGTTCCAGTCTGGGAATCCTCCGCCGGGCTCACCGCGGCACTCGGCGTTGGCTGTCCAGCAGCAGCCACACCGACTGCCCCATTCCCCACCACACTCGCCACCCACCCCGGACACAGACCCGGGGAGTCAACCTCTCCTCCCTCATCCCCATTCCCCCACCCCTGCCTCACAACCTGGACCCCCCTCCCACACACCCTTCTGTCAACCGCTCCCTCCACATCGGACTGCAAAATGTCCGCTCCCTCTGCAACAAGGCCCTGGTCATCAACGATCTCATCCTTGATGAGAACGTTGATATCATGGCCTTAACAGAAACCTGGCTCACCCCAGGCGACACCTTCCCCCTCACGGAGGCCACGCCACCCGGCTACACCTCCCACCACATCCCCCGCCCCAACCGCCGTGGCGGTGGTGTTGCCCTTATCTCAAGGACACCACTTGCCCTATCCCCCTACTCCACTGGCTCTTTCCCCTCCTTTGAGCACCTCACCCTCTCCCACCCCTCATTCCTCTCCCTTAAAATCCTCCTCCTCTACCGGCCCCCTAAAACCTCTCCCACCTTCATCTCTGACATTTCAACACTCCTCACATCTCTTTGCCTCTGCTCCGATCGCCTCATCATCCTGGGCGACTTTAACCTACACTTCACCCCCTCCTGCTCCATCTCCACAGACTTCTCTTCCCTGCTCTCCTCACTCAACCTCTCCTTACACATAAACTCCCCCACTCACAGTCACGGCCACCCACTCGATTTGGTGATCACCCGGGGCCTCAGTGTCTCGGATGTCACTATTACCGACAAGGCCATCTCTGACCACTACTTCATCTCCTTCACCACCTCCACCCCCCTCCCCACCTCCACCAGACCCACCACCATCTTCTACCGCCCTTGGAAGAAGTTACCCCCACAATCCCTAACCGATGCCTTGGAGTCCTCTGAACTCCTCTCCCTCTGGCCTTCAACCCTCACCGACCCCTCTTCTCCTCTCTCCCTCCTCCACAATACCCTCTCCTCCACACTCGATACTCTTGCCCCCATCACTTCCCGCACTGTCTCCTACTCCCGCTCCTCCCCCTGGTACACCACCCACCTCCGCTCACTGAAAAGCCAGGTGCGGGCTGCTGAACGCACCTGTGTCAAATCTGGCCTAACGGTCCACCGACAAATCTGGCTGGACCTCCTCAAAATTTACCGCTCCACTCTAGCCTCGGCCAAGTCGTCCTTCTACTCCAGGATAATCCTGGAGGCGAAGAACAACCCCAGGCTACTGTTTTCCACCACAACCCGACTCCTCCGTCCCCCCCGCCACCCCGCGCAGGTCATCTCCTCCAACCTTCACTGCGAGGAGATGCTGGATTTCCTTGAATCCAAGATCAAGGGAATCCGCTCCGCGGTCACTTCCCCTCCAACTTCCACCCACCACCCACCCCTTCCCTCCCACACTCCGACTCCTACCCATCCTCCCCTACACACCTTCGTACCCGTTTCCCCACCCTCTGTCACTGAACTCATCCTATCCCTAAAACCAACCACCTGCTCCCTTGACCCCATCCCCACTCCACTCCTTATCTCCCAGCTCCACTTTCTTGCCCCACATATCACTGACATCATCAACCTGTCCCTCTCCTCTGGCTCTGTCCCCATTCCATTAAAAACTGCCATCATCACGCCCACCCTGAAAAAACCCTCCCTTGATGCGTCGCAGCTATCAAGCTACCGGCCCATCTCCAACCTCCCCTTTCTCTCCAAGGTCTTGGAAAGAGTTGTCGCCTCCCAACTGCGCTCTTTCCTTTCCACCCATTCTCTTTTCGAACCCCTTCAGTCAGGTTTCCGTGCTGCCCATAGCACAGAAACTGCCCTGGTCAAGGTCACCAATGATATCCTGACCATCTGTGACCAGGGCTCCCTCTGTCTCCTCGTCCTCCTCGACCTATCGGCAGCATTCGATACGGTCGACCACGCTATCCTACTCCACCGCTTGTCCTCCCACCTCAACCTTCAAGGCACTGTCCTTGAATGGTTTAGGTCGTACCTTTCTCACCGTCTTCACTTTGTCTCGACGAATGGCTTCTCCTCCACCCCCCGCACTGTCTCATGTGGTGTCCCTCAGGGCTCTGTCCTCGGTCCCCTCCTCTTCACCCTCTATATGCTCCCCCTTGGTGACATCATCCGCAGACATGGAGTTAACTTCCACATGTATGCGGATGACACCCAACTCTACCTTTCCTCCTCTACTCTCAACTCCACGACCACCGATGTCCTGACAGCTGCCTGTCCGACATCGAGTCCTGGACGAGAGACAACTTTCTTCAGCTCAACGTGCGAAAAACCGAGGCCCTCCTGATTGGCTCACGTCAGCGCCTCCGCACCTCAGGCGCTGACACCATCAGCATCCAAGGCTGCACTCTCCACCTCTCAAAGCCAGTCAGGAACCTCGGCGTTTTGTTCGACCCTGAGCTGTCCTTTCTCCCTCACATCCGCACCACAACTGGCACCGCCTTCCATCACCTCCGGAACATCGCCAGACTACGGCATTACCTCACCCCTCACGCTGCTGAAACCCTGGTTCACGCCTTTGTCACCTCAAGGCTGGACTATGGGAACTCTCTCCTCGCCGGCCTTCCCGCCACCTCCCTCCACAAGCTGCAGGTCATTCAGAACTCTGCAGCTCGTGTACTGTCCCGCACCAGGCTTCGCGACCACATCACTCCCACCCTCGCTCGCCCTCACCCTCGCTCGCCTCCACTGGCTCCCCATCCCCCAGAGGATTGATTTCAAGATCCTCATCCTCACCTACAAGGCCATTCACGGCCTTGCTCCCTCCTACCTCTCCAACCTACTATCCCCCTACCTACCTGCCCGTACCCTCCGTTCCTCTGGCTCCGGTCTGCTCCACGTCCCCCGCCCCAACCGCCCTACCATCGGTGGTCGGGCCTTCAGCCTCTCAGCCCCCAGGCTCTGGAACTCCATCCCCCAGTGCCTTCGCCGCTTCCTCCCTTTCCTCCTTCAAGGCCGGTCTCAAAACCTTTCTCTTTGACCGTGCCTTCAGCTCCCCTCTCGACTCTCTTCCCCCTCCTCGCTCCCTCCCTTCCCTCCCCTCACCCTGACCATTTCCCCCCTCCTCTCTCCCTCCCTTCCCTCCCCTCACCCTGACCATTTCCCCCCTGCTCGGGTCATGACCCAACTGTGCAGCGCCTTGGGACGTCCTCCTGACGTGAAAGGCGCTTTATAAATGGAATCTTGTTGTTGTTTGTGGCTTCTAAGCCCAATTTCATAGAGCAAGCATTCTGTAATAAAATGCTCTAAAGTAATTTCTCAAAACACATTTTCTGTGTGCAGCACTACTAACAAGTGTTCCTATCTTATTATTTATTGCCAAATCATCATCCCAGTCAGTGATTGTGTTATTCTTTTAGTTTCCTTCTGCCTCTGATTCAGGTGAACATAATGGATGAACAACCCTGTTGTTGCTATTTCAAAGAAACATGAAGTCTTCCTTCCATTTCCCCCTGAGTTATATTCCCCTCCTAATCCAAATTTCAAATTAATCAGCTGCTCGTCTCATTGGAGTTTATGAAATGTCTCTGACGCAAATTAGTGCCATGTTTGCCTCCATAACAACGTTCCTTCCATTTCAAATCAATCATACTTTGTAAAGCAAAGACGTTTTTTTTAATGTGAAAGGCACCGTTTCATTTTGGTAAGCAGGGTATCTGTCACAAATGCGGAAACCCTTCATCGTTGCTTAAGAGTCTCCAAACCAAACTAAGAATTCCATGCATCCCACCTACACATGGAACTTCCAGAGACAGATTGTTGGAATGGAATGCGCTCTCTCTCCCTGTAGGGATGCATCCAGCTTACCTAATTCTGGAAAGTATTACGTGTAAGTTTTTATTATTCTTATAAAGTACAAAACTGTTTAACCTACACATGGAAAGTGTACTGAAAACTGAGGTCAGACCGCAACATGGAAATAATCTTACTTTAACTTGTGGAAAAAGTCCAGCCATTCGTTCCAAATGACTCAAACTAACAACTCAGCTTTGACTTCCAAAGTATTGTCAGCACTTAACTGCGATACCACGAATAATGTCCCAGGAATGGTGTGAGTATATAAAGGCGGTAGGGTAAGAATGGGATGTTGGATGGGAAGTTGAGAAAGATCCTAGCGGAATGTACTATGGAAGAATGGGCATTGTCATAACAGACTGGACGATACCCAGACACTTGGCCAGCAGGGCAGATGTGATGAATGATACAATGAGTCAAAGGCTGTTTTCAATGGGCATATGTCGACCGCCTGCATGCATTTGATCCAAAAACAACAGAAGTTTGAGAACCAAAGTCCTAACGCAGTCTAAGAAACAAAATTTCTTGAGAGTCACATTGGTCATACATGACGTAATGATAAGAAATTCGATTTTGCAGTCTCTCTCTCTCTCCCTCTCTCTCTCTCTCTCTCTCTCTCACTAACGAAAATATAGTTCAGTCGATTGCCAGTTATTTAAGGAATATTGAATTGAGGAAAATCCCTAATAGGTTGGATGAAAATAATTTGGAGAATAATTAATTAAAATCATTGAAATCTTACCACGAGACATTGCCTCTGATTTCTGTTGTTTACTCCACTCCCTTATAATAATAATAATAATAATAAACATTGCGTCTGATATGGGTTCAAGCCACTTCAGAAGTTTGAACTCAGTCTAGGCTGACACTCCATTGCAATGCTGGGGTGTGACACATTGATCGAGATGCTTCCTTCAGATGAGATGTTAACCAAGGTCCCATCTGTGCCTGTTCAGATAGGCATTAAAGATTTCATGGCATTAAAAAAAAGGATGTTTCTCTGGTGTCTGACCCAATGATCCCCCAGATAAAATTGATCATTCACTTCATGGCTGTTTGTAGGACTTTGTTGTGCACAAATTGGCTACCACATATGCCTACAAATACACAGTCACAGCGCTTCACAGTAAAGAATCGTGAAGCACTATATGAAATGGGTGGATTATTATTACTATTATTTAGCTGGTTATCATGTCTTTGCAATGCAAAAACTTAACACTTTGACTTCAGCTCAGGTACCTAGCCAGCAATGTAAAGTGTTTTGAGACATCCTTTTGATATGAAAGGCATCATATCATAGTGTGTTACCTTCACAGTATTTTACTGCAAAGTGTAGTGACTATATATTTGTAGGCATCTCTACGAAGAATATGAATTAACATACAATTTTATTGGTCTGATGATTGGGAGCAGTACCATTTTAACATGAGGATAGGCTATTTTCATTTTATACAAATATATATTTAAAAAGTGATTTATCAAAGGAGCTGAAAAAACAGATCCAGGTATTAATTGAAAGTACTGTACAATTCCATACGTCGAGAGCTTGCACAATCCATATTTACAGAATTTCTCATGGTGTCCTGGCCAACAATTCCCCAAATAAAATTGGTTATTCAATCCACGACTGTATGTGGCACATTGGTGTGTGCAAATTGGCTGCTGAGTTTCGGCCACAAAATACAATCAATCCACTTTAGAATGTATCCTTTGAAGCGCTTTGAGATGTCTTAACAACGTGATAAGGTGCTGTATCAAATGCAAGGATTATTATTTTACAGTACCTTTCATGGTGTAGAATTTTGGGGATAAAACCCTGGGAATAAAAGTAATGGATTAATGAAGTAGTGCTAAGAAGCTATATTCTGTAGCTCAGTGGTTAGAGCACGAGAGACCTGAGTTTAATTCCAGGCAGGTCAGGCGGAAACCTTGGGCAAGTTTCCTTACTCCACACAGAGCCTAATAATAATCCCTCCAAAACAAAACAATAATAAATTGGTCACTTTCAATCCATGACTGTTTGTGGGACATTGCTGTGCGCAATTGGCTGCCGCGTTCGCCCACAAATATACAGTCAATTCACTTTACAGTATATTCTGTGAAGCGCTTTGGGACGTCCTCCCGACGTGAAAAGCGCTATATCAAATGCAAGGATTATTATTATTATTATTATTCATGTTTGATCGGGTCAAACGAGTTCAAATGAATCATTTGTAAACTGCAGATGGGATAAATGACTCCTCTACTGCCAGTTATAAGGTCCTGAGCAATAGTACTTTGTGCAGTTTCACACCTGTTCTTTCACATCGAGAGGACGCCTCTCTTTGTGGGACTCTGCTGTGCGTAATTGGTTGCCGTGTTTACGTTCACAAAATATACAGTGAATTCACTTTGCAGTATATTCTGTGAAGCGCTTTGAGACAACTCACTGACGTGATAAGACACTATCAAATCCGAGGATTATTATTATTTGGCTCGGGGAAGTGACTATTCTTGTGCGGCACTGCAGATGAAAGTGTAACCAACCGAGACGACATCATTTTGCTCTTGCGAAGGCAATTGACAAATAGGAGCAAAAACAAAACCTTCAATGAATCATTTCACACATTCTCTTGAAATGGGTTTCAAATATCTGTCTTCATAAAGCCTGAAATTGCACCTTGTTTTTGTTTTGGCTGAAAATGTACTTGTGGAAAATACTTCAATTCCATACTTAATTTGGAAACTGTGGTTTCCACACGTCTTAAAAAGAAATGGCTTCCAGATTGACTCTGAATTGAAGAATATTCCAGGGTTCTGTGCCTCGTTAAATCTTAAGTGTAGTCCCATAGTGTAATGGTTAAAGCGGCTCGATTCCCGGCAGGGCGAAACCTTAGGCAAGTTTCCTTACTCCACACACACCCCTCTGTTTACCTCGCAGTGAGTTTGTTAGTCAATTGATGGATCGCTTTCTGGGGGTAATAATCCCTTAAAAAAAATTAAATATTAATAGTTTGGTTTGTGGGACATTGCTATGTGCAATTGGCTGCTGTATTTCACTCACAAAAAATACACAGTCAATTCACTTTGCAGTGTATTCTGTGAAACACTTTGAGACGTCTCGGCAATGTGATCAGGCACTATATCAAATGCGAGGATTATTTATTATAAAGCATAATAGCCTACGACTAGGTGGAATTTCAGATCTGTAGGGATAAAATTAGCAAACGTTTCATAACTATTAACATAATTAAACATAAGGTTAGACAATGAGGCAAGTGATTATCACGGATGATATTGGTCACATCAAATGTAGTATTTTCATACCATATTCCTCAAAAGTTCTGGAGAAAAATTGTTGGAAATGCAAATGAAAAATTGTTGATTGCAGAGCAGTTTCTTCTAAATTCATCACTTCAGTTTATCTTTGTAATCTACTGGCATGATTTACTTTAATTCACTTTAATGCATGCTATTCCTTGGTTGTTAAACTGCTGTAACAGGTTTATCTTGGCACATCAACCACAGCTTTTAACGTTTTCATTTTATTCTGTTACATATCTTTGAGACAAATTAATACGGACAAATAAAAGGGGAACATATAAATACTGAGATCACATTAGTGATGCTGCCTCGTCCAAGTAATTAAAGTTTCTTGTAACTTTTCAGGTACTTATCCAAGTTACGACAGGAATGTTTGCTCTTAAAGTCTTCATAAATGCTTCTCTTTGCTCAACAATAATTTTATAGTTTATATGTGCTTAACGAGAGGACTTCAAAGAGTAACAGACACCCACAAAAGTCACACACAGTAAAACACAGTACAAAGATTTTATTCAGCACAGCACATTGCAGTGTGTGAATGTTTCCAAGGGATAGAGTGGGGAGGGGAGAGGGCACTTTATGAGCAAAGGACAAGTGGTCTGGACAGGCAAGTTTGTAATGAAAGGATGTGGAGGTTTGGAAGTAGAAACTGCGGTGTTATTTGCCTTGGCTCCCTGCAGGCCGACAATGTTTAACTTGGGATACTTTGGGGAATTCGGGGGAAGTTGTTGGGAGGACGAGACTTGGATGCTTCTTATGGCAAGTTACTTGGAGTCTCACAGCTATCTCTCCCTCCTCCTTCACCACGACTGTCCACAAACTCAAACCCACCACCTGCTCCCTCAATCCCATCCCCACCTCTCTCCTCGTCTCCCAGCTCCACCTTCTGGCCCCTCTCCTGTCCGATGTCATCAACCTCTCCTTGTCCACTGGTTCAGTTCCCACCCCCCTAAAAACAGCCATCATCACCCCCATCTTGAAAAACCCTCTCCCCTTTAATATCTATATGCTCCCCCTTGGTGACATCATCCGCAGACATGGGGTCAACTTCCATATGTACACGGATGACACCCAACTCTACCTTTCTGCCCCCACGCTCAACTCCAGGACCACTGCTGTCCTGATAGACTGTCTGTGGGACATCAAGTCCTGGATGAGGGCAAATTTCCTACAGTTGAATGTGAACAAGACTGAGGCCCTCCTGATTGGCTCACACCAGCGCCTCAGCACCTCAGGCTCTGGCAGCATTAACCTCCATGGTCGCTCACAACAACTCACCGCCAGTCAGGAACCTCGGTGTCTTGTTTGACCCTCAACTGTCTTTTCTTCCCCAAATTCAAGCCATGACCCGCTCTGCCTTCCCTCACCTCCGTAACATCGCCCGACTCCGCCACTACCTCACCCCTCAGGCGCTGAAACTCTTGTTCATGCCTTCATCACTTCCAGGCTCGACTATGCAAACTCCCCGCTTGTCGGCCTTCCCAACTCCTCCATCCACAGCTGCAGATAATCCAGAACAACGCAGCCCATGTCCTCTCCCGCACCAAACTCCGTGACCCCATCTCCCCCACTCTCGCCTGACTCCATTGGCTCCCTATCCTTCAGAGGATCCAGTTCAAGATCCTGGTCCTCACCTACAAAGCCCTCCATGGCCTCATCCCACCCTACCGCTGCGACCTCCTAACCCCCTACCAACCCACCCACTCCCTCCGCTCAGCCGGCTCTGGCTGCTCCACGTCCCCCGACCCACCCGCCCCACCATTGGCGGGAGAGGCTTCAGCCACTTCCAACCTCTTGAATTCCATCCCTCAATCACTCCACCTCACCCCCTCCTTAGCCTCCTTCAAGTATCGCCTCAAGACCCTCCTCTTCGACCATGCCATCAGCCACCCCCCTTCCCCTCCCTTCCCTTGTCCCCCCCTGACTCCAGCTCGGGTCTGAAATGCTGTCACTGTCCAGAGCCTTGGGACATCCTCCCGACATGAAAGGCACTATACAAATGTAATCTTGTTGCTGTTAGTGGTTAGAACATTCGCCTTGCAAGCGAGAGGGCCTGGGTTTAATTCCCGGAGGGGGCAAAACCGTAAGCACGTTTAATAATAATATAATAATAATAATAATCCTTGCATTTGATATAGCGCTTTTCACATTTTCTCGACATCTCAAAGCGCTTCATAGAATAGACTGTAAAGTGAATTGACTGCATATTTGTGGGCGAAATATTTCCTTACGAAATGTTTCCTTACTCCACATGCCTCTATTTACCGAGTAGCAAGTAAGAACCCGGTTGTTAGTCAATTACCGGATCACTTTCCAGGGGTATTAATCCCATAAAAAAAGAATAATAATTTGGTCGTTCAATCCACAACCATTTGTAGGACACTGCTGTGTGCAACTGGCTGCTGCTTTTCACCCACAAAATACTCCGTCAATCCACTTTACAATACAGTGGTTCAACTGCAGACCTACCAAGCTGAAGAGCAGTTTATGGCTTGAAACCATTTAATTAATTGAAATTTTATTTAATTGTAACCCATTAAGAATGGTGCTGGGTTTCTGCATGTGTCAGACTGGGAAGTGCTGAAGATTTACGGGGTTACCAACAACAGCAACAACGTGCACTTATTAGTGTCTTTCACTGAGGGTAACGCCTCAGTGAAAGCGCTTTACAGAGATGGAGTTAAAGCTCAAGCAAGCTGGGAGATCCTTCCTTGCCTTTTTTTGATATAGCACCTTATCACATCTTCGAGACGTCTCAAAGCTCTTCACAGAATATACTGTAAAGTGAATTGACAGTATGTATTGGGGGTGAAACGCCAATTGTGCACAACAGCGTCCCACAGACACTCGTGGATTGAGTGACCAAATTATTATTATTTATTTTGAAGGGATGATGAAAGAGTGGAGCATTGAAATGAAAAGATCTGTCAAGATCTAATAAACCAATGGAAATGGCTCGATGAGCTGAATGGCCTCCAACTCTTCAGTAAGTAAGGCTGGAGTTTCACAAATTCCCAGCTGGCATCAATAATTCTTTTGGCTTGCATAAGGAATCTCTTGGCCCTTGCGTATACCTTTGTAGGTGAAATACGGCAGCCAATTGTGCACAGCAGTGTCCCACAAACAGTCATGACACATTTTTATTTTTTAATTTTTTTTTAATTTTTGGAAGGATTATTATCCCCAGAAAAGCAATCTGCAAATCGCCTAACAACCAGGTTCCTACTTACTGCTAGATAAACAGAGGCGTGTGGAACAAAGAAACTTGCCCAACGTATGCACGTAAACTTGCCTGAGCGTACAAACTGGGAGACCAGCAGCAAAGTGCATGAAAGTCAAGTCAACTGTGGGTTCTGAAGCTGCTCTACCCTCTCCTCTCCTCTCCTCACAACAATCCTTGGGAAGGTCTGGATGGTTATGTTCATTCTGAAGCATATCTATCAATCCGAAATGTCCCCTCCACCAGCTGTTTATAATTATAGACGTCGCAGAGTCCAGGATAAGCCCAGATCGTATCTGAGCTCACTGATCTCAGCCAAGGCATCAGTTGCAGTTGGTATTATTGGCTTCAGTGTTTGTGGTTGAGGGAATGGGGAGGGAGGAGGAGCCTGTATTGCTAATCCTTATCCATTACCTCCTGGAATGTTCCTGATTGCAGACATTGGCTTTGCTCCTCCTTACCTCTGTGACCTGCTAACCCCATACCGACCTGTCCACTCCTCTGCTCAGCAGACTCCAGCCTGCTCCATGTGCCCACGCACTGCCCCCCCCCCACTCCCCCCCACCGTCAGCTGTCAGGCCTTCAGCCTCTCTACCCCACCCTTTGGAACTCCACAGTCGCTTCACCTTGCCCCCTCCCTTGCCTCCTTCAAGGTCCAACTCTAGACCCTCCACTTCGACCATGCCTTCCATCTTCCTCCAACCCCCACTCTCCCTGCCCTCCACCTCTCCCGATCCCAACTCGCAACTCGGGTCCAAATCCTTAGCTGTCCAGTGTCTTGGGATGTACTCCCGATGTGAAAAGTTCCATACAAATGTTATTTGTTGTTGTTGTTGTTGAGGACTCAGCTGTGATGTGTCAAACAGCCTGCTGATATTATTTCATCTTCTTGGCTCACAAATGAAAGATGTCCAATTTGGGTGGGGAAGGGGAGGTTACTGGAGGGCAGCCTGGGAAATGGAGAGGCTTCAGGAAGGAGAGAAGAAACCGGGGGAAGAGAAATAACATTTCTAAACCTGCTGCAAATCTAGATTCAGGAAATAATCTTTAAATCCGATCATTTCTGAGTCAAACCGGATCCATAATAAGATAAACAAACTACGAGTTTGAATCCAGGACTTGAAAGTTCCTTGAAGTTCTGGAACTGAGTATTGAATATCATAATAGTTGTTAAACAAAAACCTTTGGCCTCAACCCCAACTCCCTTTCATATAAATCTAAAGTTTAAACTTTTTTTCCCCCTTTCTGGGCATGTTAAAACGCATGGAAATTTCACTCTATGGATAGTAATTGCTGGCTGACTCAAGCCTGGAGCCATCTTGGGCTGGATTCAAGAAGTCGGACAGCAGGAGAGTATCAGACTGGACCTCACAATGGGATACAAGGGGGCATTCGGGGGAATTTCCTTGTACAAAAAACTGCTGTTACACGCATGTTAATCAAGCCACAAATTAAACCTGTGCTTAGCTGATCAGATACTCAGGATGCAATAAAGAGCCTTAAACATGATTTGGATTTGATGTTAAACCAAGGTCCAGTCTGGCTATTCAGGTGGATGTTAAAGATCCAATTGCACTATTCGAAAAGAGAAGGGAGTTTCTCTCTCGCGGTGTCCTGGGCAACAATCTCCCCAAATAAAGTTGTTCACTCACTCCATGGCTATTCATGGGACATTGCTGTGCACAATTGTGCTGCCACTTTTCGCCCACAAAATACTTTATAGTATATCCTGTGAAGCGTTTTGAGATGTCACAACAATGTGATAAATGCTATATCAAATGTAATGATTATTGTTAGCAGTATTATCCCTGCGCAGATTGTATTATTAGTAGTATTATACCGGTTAACAGAATAAATTTCATACAAGTTGCAAACTCTCTTTAGAGATGAGCATTGCAGTGAGCATAGGAATGTAGGGGAAGGACTTAGTGGATTATTTACATGCAAGTGATTATGTTGCTCAACTTTCCAGAATACCAGCCTGCCATCCTCCCATTATAGCATCAACTTGTTTCTGAAATGAGTCCAGCAACCAGACCTCAACCTCTCTTCCTGATAACCATACCAGGCATTAATTACCCTCTGTACTAGTGGATATCTATCCTGAATTTCCCTTTGCAACTTAGACCCTGTACCATTTTGCTTTCCTCCTTGTCCTATCATAAAGTCTGATTCTGGGGTTACTTTCTCAATCGTACTCAGAATAATACAGGGTCTTTGCTGAGATAATAATAATAATAATAATCCTTGCATTTAATATTGCTGTCTCTTTTTAAGGCTGAAATGCCCCAGTTTGTGTAATTATTAGCTCTTAGCTCATTCCTCAGTGGAAATTGTACCTGTTGCTCTCCTCTAGGGCCACGGCAGTCCCCTTATGGTGTGGTGAACAAAACAGTATGTATTAAAATAGCTCTATTCTCAATGGGCTGACAATTGGCAAGGAGTTTATGAACTAACCCATCAAGTGGCTTGAAACGACAAAGATTCCTTACATTCTTTTGGCCAATATTACTCAAGATTTTGTTTTGTCCAGTTCACAGACCACAATCTGCCTTTGTTTTTTTGGAAAACTCTTTGCCTGTTGAGTATTTAACATTTCAGGATTTGCTTTGTATTAAAACTTTGTTCCATAAGTGGAGCTTTCGTGTCTTCATGGCTATTGTGTACCAATTAGGATTTTTTTTTGGCATGCTGGTCGTCACCAGTTCATTTCCCTTGTGCACGCAAAATAAATCACAAAAAACTCTGGCTTAAGATTTTGGCAGAAGGGAAATGATAATACTTCAGTCACAGCAAACATATCAATTCACAAAGTACGTAAATTTGTTTGTTCGGCAGTGGAGATTTGATATATTTACAGAGGGGAAAGCAAAGGAGTTTTGAACATCGATGCAAAATTAATTGTGTAGAGAGCTCATACGATGCATGACCCATCACGCAGCTGAAAAGGTTTGGAAAACAATTCAGCTTCACACTCCCGTTGAAAGTCTTCCCAAAGGGCTTGGATGTTTGTGCACAAAAGAGCCAAAGGTATACGTAAGGGCCAAGAGATTCCTTATGCAAGCCAAAAGAATTATTGATGGCAGCTGGGAATTTGTGAAACTCCAGCCTTACTTACTGAACGCTATTCTGTAGTGTAGTGCATGCATCTGATGGAGTATATGGGCTGAAAATGTGAGATCAAGAATGGGCAACAAGAGCTTGGAGATGTTCCTACGTGTGGATCAGGAACATAGGAAGAGTTGGAGGCCATTCAGCTCATCGAGCCATTTCCATCAGTTTATTCGATTTTTAAGGATCTTTTCAATTGAAAATGCCCCACCCTCTCATTATCCCTTTCAAAATAAATAATAATTTGGTCAATCAATCCACGACTGTCTATGAGACACTGCTATGCATAATTGGTTGCCCCGTTTCACCTGCAAAATATACAGTCAATTCACTTTACAGTATAATCCTGTGAACTTTTGAGACATCTCAAAGACGTGATAAGGCGCTATATCAAATTCAAGGATTATTATTGTCCCTTCATATCTTTGCTACCCATGTGTCTACCTTATTTTTAAACATCCCCATTGACGTCACCTCTGCAGGTTTCTAGTGAGACTGTCCCTCATCTTAACAAACCCTCTGTGCGAAAAATTGCCCTCTGATCTCTTCTCAATTTCTTAATTCGGAAGCTGGTTTCTTTTTAAGATCTGCGGACAGCTGCAATGTAATGCTACTTCATTGACTGGAGGAATTCTCATCTGCAAGCACCTTGGCACTGTTACTAAGAAATTTCTTTCACAAATCAGCACCTTTTAAATCTCAAATCTCTTTGGAAACATTAGGCCAACATTTACAGTGTCTCTAGGTTTACCTAACATAAGCCAACATGGCAGCACCACCCCTGGGGGTACAGTAAATGGGCTGTTCCATTCAGGTCTTCTTCACACCGCCATTTTTTAGAAACACAGAAACTTGGAAACAGGAGTAGGCTATTCAGCCCCTCGAGCCTGTTCCCTCATTTTATATGATCGTGGCTCATATACCTCAACTCCTATTACCCGCCCTTGCCCCGTATCACTTAATACTCTGACCTAACAAATAGCTGTCCATCTCAGTCCTGAAGATGTGAATGGATTCAGCATCCACAGCCTTTTGGGGAGAGAGAGTTCCAGATTCGAACCTAGAGTTGAGCATTTTGTTTTGTCTTTTAAAATTTAGGCCCTACATCGAGCTTGGGGAGTTTAATGCTCCTTTTCCAGGCATTGTCTGGTTCGAAGGAGTGAGTGATGATGTTTTTAATAATAATCATAATCCTTGCATTTGATATAGTGCCTTATCACGTTTTTGAGAATCTCAAAATGCTTCAAGGGATATACTGTTAAGTGGATTGACCATATTCTATGTACGAAACGTTGCAGCGAATTGCACACAGCAGTGTCCCAAAAACAGCCATGGAGTGAGTGACAATTTTTTTAAGGATTATTACCCTCGGAAAGGAGGTGATTTTGCCCACCATATCTTTGTCATGGTATTTCTCCCACAGCCGCTATGTACCCAACAACAACAACAAATTGCATTTATATAGCTCTCTTCACGTAGGGAGTGACTCACAGAGCTTAATCCCATTTTTCTGATCTCTCACCGTATCCTTCTCCATCTTTACACATTTATTGATTTCTCTTTTAAACAGTGTACCCATCATCCATCACCATCCAAACCGAGCTGAGATTTCCATGCATACCATCGACACATGGAAATTCCAGAGATAGAGTGTTGGAATAGAATGTGCTCTCTCTGTCTCTCTCTCTCTCTCTCTCCCTGGAGGGACTCATTTTGTTTACCTAATTCCACAAAGTATTAGGTGTGGTTGGCAAGACTCCAGAGTGTGCGTTGGGGTAACTGCTGGAGACTAACCAGTTGAAACTGCATAGTTTGTCATTGATATTGCTGTCTGGCAAGCTTTCCAGCTGCTTGTCCAGTTAGTACCACCCTACCCGTTAGGGACTTGGGTTGCAGGGTTAACAGGAGCTGTGTGAGATCATTCCATGCCCCAAGCAACTGGAAATAACTTGTCCCAATTGTACACCAAAAAATGTTGCTAATTGGAAGGGTGGCCGGAAACCATCTGCCTATTTGAGAGGGAGATCTGAGGCACAGTTATATAATGACAGATTTGTCTGCTGGTCTGCTTCTAACAACACCAAAGAATCCTTTCTTCCTCACAGCTCATTTGAGGTAAGGAACTTATTACATTAACGACTTGTGAGTATGAAATCATTGCCAAGGTGGGATGTATAATCTTTCCCCAGTGTCACTGCATTAAATCATACTTGTTCTGTATTTTACTTTGATGTCTACATCACTCTGTATAACGCTGTGAAAGCCAAACCTCAAATAATCCTAAAAGGAGAGCTATCTGCTGATGGTCTGGTTCTGTAGATCGCGAACGGCATGTTAGCGTTCATTGCAAAAGGTTTAGAATATAAGAGTAGGGAAGTCTTGCTGCAACTGTATAGGGCTTTGGTGAGACCGCACCTGGAGTATTGTGTGCAGTTTTGATCTCCTTATTTAAAAAAGGACATACTTGCCCTGGAGGGGGTGCAGCGTAGATTCACTCGGTTAGTTCCTGGGATGAGGGGACTGACCTATGAGGATAGGCTGAATAAACTAGGGCTGTATTCTCTAGAGTACAGAAGAATTAGGGGGGATCTTATTGAAACTTATAAGATTCTGTCTGATAAAATAGACACAGAGGGACTGTTTCCCCTGGAGGAGAATCTATAACCAGGGGTCACAGTCTTAAAATTAAGGGTCAGTCTCTTAGAACAGAGTTGAGGAAACATTTCTTCACTCAGAGGGTAGTGAACTTATGGAATTCACTACCCCAGAAGGCTGTAGATGCTCAGTCCTTGAACATCTTCAAGGCTGAGACTGATAGATTCTTGAAAAATAGAGGGATTAGGGGATATGGGGATAGGGCAGGTAATCAGAGTTAGGTGAGAAGATCAGCCGTGATCTTATTGAATGGCGGAGCAGGCACGAAGGGCCGAATGGCCTACTCCTGCTCCTAATTCTTATGTTCTTATTACATTATTATATCCACCTCCCCGTGACGTGTTTTTTGTCATTTAGATTTTTGTTGGTCAGCTGAGTGTCTGTCTGACACATGTGGAAGCCCATCTCTATGCTTTACAAATATTCGAACCAGACTGAGAGTTCCATGCCCACCCACACATTGAAATTCCCATGTGTGAACAACTTGCCAATTTGTGCCCCTGGAAAGCAATCTGCCAAGCGACTAACACCTGGGATCCTACTCACTGGAATAGAATGTGCATTCCCTCCCGAGAGATGCATACTGCTGACATAAATCTGGAGAGAATAAGGCACAAGATGGCAAGGGATGGGGACACCAGATTGTGTGTCCGAGTAACTCCTTGAAATTTAAACAGCTAAAACCACACAGCTGTGGAGTCCTGCAGCATAAAAGCATAAGAATTGGAAGACGAAGAAGACCAAAGTTCGCCTTCCACCATCCTGGCTATATCATGCCCATGTCATGTCTCAAACTATATACTGTATCCCATGATATTATTTCCTAAGCAAAATCTATCTAAATTGCTTTTGAAAGAATCAACATTTTTTGCTTTCACCATTTCACTAGGGAGCCTGTTCCATACATTTGCTACTCGCTCACTGAAATAGTGTTTCCGCCTCGCAAACAAGAGGACCCGGATTTGATTTCCAGGCAGGGTGAAACCTTAAGCAGGTTTCCTTACTCCACATGCCTCTGTTTACCTAGCAGTAAGTAGGAACTTGGTTGTTAGTCAATTGGCACTTTCCAGGTGTAATAATCCCTTCAAAAAAAAATTCATTATTGTTTGGTCACTCAATCCATGACTGTCTGTGGGACATGCTGTGCGCAATCGGCTACCGCATTTCATCCACAGAATATATTGTCTTGGAGACGTCTCAATGATATGATAAGGCACTATGTCAAATGCAAGGATTATTATTATTATAGCTTGCCATTGACAGCACTGCTGGGAAGCTTCCTGCTGCTTGTCCAGCTAGGACCACTCTAACCGGTAGTGCTTTGGCTTGCAGGGTTAACAGGATCTGAGAGGGAAGGATCCCTCCTCCTGTGATTTAGATACTGACCATCTTCACATTTATTACCTTTCTTTCTGCATTTATTGCTAACATTACTGTTGGTATTTGTTGGTAAATGTGGCAGCCATCCTACATTCAGAAAAAACAACTACTGCAGCAGTGTCCCACAAATAGTTGTGAATTGAGAGACCACATTTTTTTGAGAAGGGGTTGTTACCACCAGCGACCCACCAATCGACTAACAACCAGGTTCCTACTTACTTCTAGCTGTACTCCTGAGTGACTTCTTATCTGCCTCAGAAGTTTGAGTTGCTCAATATTATGAGTATGGTGGCTGATAACTTGTTCGTGTCAGTGAAATCACAGATGTTATTTTGGGTCCATTCGTGTGTTTCTGAGCACTGCTCTAAATTCCTTTAATGGGAAGCTCTTCCAGTGTTTATATAAAATATATATAAATGCAAATTGTTGTTGTTAAAATGAGGAATGGTATCCCTGCAATTCCTTTAAACCCTTGGGAAGACAAGGAGCAGATTGCTGAGTAGGTTCCAACGTTCCAATGGCGTTGGCGAGCAGTAAGCAAATATTTTTGGAAACAAATGTAAAATGAGTTCATCGTGACCACCTAGTGATGACTGCCGGACACACCCGAATAAGCTCCTGTTTGGAAGCGAAAGTTTCCATGGATGTTGAATGCAATGAATGTAGAATGTTGACTGTTATTCCGCTTATGCTCTGATCCTCTGTGTCAACCACAGTTGTTTGAATCCCCCATGAGGACTTCATTATCTAACCCCACGCACACTTGCATGACAAACATATGAAAGCCATGCTCGCATTAATTCCCTAGACAGTATCCAATCAGTTCCATAAACTTATAGCTCATGTCTGCTACATGTGTGAGTCTTGATTTAATTCTTGTTGAAACACAAAGGCCAAATCAACCTGACGTGACTCTCACATAAACAAACTGAGCGAGTGTGGCAGATTGCATTTGTGGTTAGCTGCAACCTTTCCTTCCTCATCAAACACAAAAAAAAACACACAGCATCATTTTGGATAAATTCATTAAAGTGATCCTTGCTCCAGAGATTGAAGATGACATTGGCAAATTCCTAAGCTACTAGCCAATTTAGTTATAACGTTTTTTCTCTGCTAAATCTATGTCCTCTTGTTCTAATGTTTTGGCAGATATTGTTTCTGGTCTGGATGTGGGTAACACTGACAGGGCAGACATTTATGAACAATTCTCTTGGTTGACCTGAGACTGTGGTCACAAGACCATTGGTTTGGATGAAGAAGGCCCTTCGGCCCTTCCAGAACACCACAGCATCGAGCTGCTTTTGAAACGAGCTCCTCAGTGTCGTAGTCTTAACCATCCTTTCTGTCAACCCTGTTCCAGTCATTAATTGCCATCTGAGTAGAGAACAACTTTCTGGTATCTGTCCTGAAATCACCCTTTGTAACTCTAAACCTAAGTCCTCTTGTTCTGCGGTCTTGCTGTGTGCTAAAGTATTGATCTGGGTTTACTTTTTTGATCACATTTACAATCTTATACAATACACCTCCATGAGGTCCCCTCTGAGTTGTCTTCTCTCAAAACTGAATTGATCAGACATTCTCTGTAACCCACTACTATTCCTTATGGCGATGGTACCTTGTTGCCTTGCGGAGGGAGTTCTGAGGTTTTGACCCAGTGATGAGGAAGGAGCAGTGATATCTGACCACAAAAGGATGGTGAAGGACTTTAAGGGAAGGGAATTTAGAGGACACTTGCTTCCTTCTTCAAAAATAATTCACATTATGTTTTGAAGACCATTAGAAATTCCAATTTATATTAAAATCTTGAATTATTTTACTCCGACGTACTTTGCCAAACCATTTATCCTCCCTTTTGCCTCCACTGTGACTAACTCTACAGAAAGGTCTGAAACACATTGGACTCATTGTAGCACAAATGGACGGCAGCCATTTTTAATGACAATTTAGGCAAGGTAATTTTTTTAAAGAAAACAATTGAATTTAAATTGCGCGATATAATTAAACACATACACAACCCAGAGAAAACACGCAAACTTGATTAGAAAGTTATTGATACACCCTGAAAAGAAAATAAGAGGAAATTAAAGCGAGAACAGAAAATATACTTCAAGAAAAAGAAAAGAGAGCCTTGGAATTGAACATAAGCTTTCTATAACTTGTGGTTATTTTTGCTTTGGCAAAGTAACTTCGATTTCATTCATCCTTATTTTGAACTGAACTCTTGAGGTTTGTCTTCAAATAAATATAAGCCATTTCCATAGATTGATAATTGCACTTTGCAAAGACCTGATTTATTTCTATTCAGAGTCCCTTTCCCTCAAGGATTCCCTTGCTATCCGGCCAACACAGTGACAGGACAAACAAATTCACAGCTTACAAGCAACAATTTCCCTCCATCCTCAGTCACTGTGGTTTCTTGCTTGAGTTTTCTGACTCAATCCCATTCTTGGGACCTGCACCATCTCTTCCACATCACTTTTGTCCATAAAGGATCAAATTCCTCAGCTTGTGCAAGCTTTTTAATAAGCGAATGGCTTGTTAGACAAACGTTGAACAGTTTATTGCTTTTCCTGTGCCCAGAGCGATTGAATACCTCTCAGAATTAATTGGGGGGTTGTTTTCCAAATGCTATTAAGAACATAAGATTATAAGAATTTGTGAGGTTAAAGAAGACCAAGGTCCTTCCAGTTCATCTTTCACCATCCTGGCAGTTGCATAATGTGCCGTGGTACTGTATCCCAACATATTATTTGCTAACAGAGATCTATCTAATTTGTTCTTTAAAGAGGACTTAAGTCATAATTCTGAAGCACATCAAATTGTACAAAATGCTGCATGAAAGACGCTAAAATAAATGTAAGAACCATTGAAGATAATTTAATAAAGTTGTCAATTAACAACCTTAACAGGGAAGAAATCCACCTGGGTCTAAATTTACTCTAATTATGGAGCATTTCAGTGTGTTCAGAAGTTGGCAATTTCCTGAACACAGCCTTAATTTTGAAGCCATGATTTTGTTAAGTTTATTTTGAGAACCGTCAAAAACTAGCTTCAGAATTAAGACTCAAGTCTGAAATTTGCTAAATTCTGAAAGCACTGAAATGATCTGTAATTAGAGAAAATCTAGACCTGAGTGGGTGGAATTTCTTTCCCTAAATGTTCCTCCACCATTGGCCGAGGTGGCTAAATAAATCAGGCTTGATATTGTATAGGTGCATAACAATTCAGAGCTACTTTTGAAACATCAGTTGGAGAAAAATAAAATGTATTCCTTTTCTGAGTAGATGTGTGGGGTATATGTAAAGTATTACCCTTACAGACATGCAGATCATTGGCAAGATAAGATACCAGCAACGCTTTTCTTCTTCATACAGAGCAACAACAATTTGCATTTATTTATTCAGTGTCCTTCAGGCTGGGCAGAGACTCAGATCACTTAACAGTGACACCTAACCATGGTTCCTACTTAAGAAAATATATGGGGGAGCACTACATTTTCAGAGATGCCATCCTTCGGATTAAATGTTAAACCAAGGTCCTGTCTGCTTATTCAGGTGGATGCTAAACATTCCATGGCACTATTCAAAATGAGAAGGTAGTTTCTCCTGATGTCCTGGCCAACAATCTCCACAAATAAAATTAGTCGTTTACTTTATGGATGTTTATGGGACATTACTGTGCATAAATGAGTTGCTGTATTCGCCTACAAAATACACAGTCCCTGCACTTTACAGTAATTCCTGTTAAGTCTTTTGAGATGTCCTCCTGATGTGAAAGAGGCAATTCCAAAAGCAGGGATTATTAATATTATTGTTTATTATCAAAAGAACAAAGAGCCTCAGTCATATAAAATCATGATCTCATCTGCTATCATTAAACTGCTAAATTCTGTACGGACATAAAAAGAGCTTTATGAGAACAGCATGTCAATGGTATATCAATAATCATCATAAAAGCTTGGACATGCTCTTTACCATTATTAACACCATACTTCAGGTTATTCGTTACACAGCACAATATAAGACAGTTCCCTTCTAACCCGTATTTAGACACTGAAGCCTGTTCTTTATGAAAATTGCTCACTTTTAACACATGTATCCTGAAAATCTACACATACCAGCAAGTTTCTCAATTTTAATTGAAACCATCCTTTCTCAGTTGTATATGTTTACTTTTTCAAGAAAACACAGATAGGGTTGAAGTCCTGTACAACGTAAAACTGGGCATTAAAGTCACTTGATATCCAATCGTGTCACAATCAAAAACTGTTAAAATCCAAAGTGGGTGTAAGAGCATAATAAATAATACTGTGATATCAACCTTAATGATAAAGGAATGAAGGTGGGGACGAAGGGAGTGAAGAGGTTTTTATGGTGCATTGTCACATGGACTAACTCAAACCAGTGCATAGTAGTTTCTGTGGAGTGGAATGTAACTTATTCAACTATCTTTAAAATGGAGGGAATCAAAGTAATGCTCCTTTTCAAACTTCCAAAGGGACCATTTATATATGTTGAGGAGCTGGTTCCACTTGTAAGTGATTGAAGGGAAAGAGGGCATGGAATAAGGTATGGAACTAGGAGTGTGAAGGGGAAATTTGGCAAAAGACATTCGCCCAGAGAATAGTGAGAGTGTGGAACAATTTGCCAATCCAGTGGCTGCTAGAGCGCATCTAAAAGGGAATTAGATAGGCACATACCTATCTAAAGATGGGTGTTAGAAGGTATGAGAAAGAGCAGGGAATTGGAACTTGCTTACAAAATACGCAGTCACTACACTTTACAGGAAATCCTGTGAAGCGCTTTGAAATGTCCGCATGACATGAAAGGCGTTATAATAACTTGTAAGCATTATAATAATCTAAGCAGGTAGATGGGCCATAGTTTAATCTCTCGTGCAAGAGACGGCACCTCTAATAATACTACTCACTATCCAATGTGACGTCCCAAACAAGCTACTTAGCAACATCTTTTGGGAAGTGATAAATAATGGGTGAAATCTTCAGCATTTTGTACTAATGGTCACATTGACTGCTTAAGAAATGCTGCGAATTTCAGTCCTTTATCGATTTTGAGGTAAGCCTTTTTGCTTCACACAATGAGCTTTTTTTCTCGAGCAGTGATCCTGTGAATCACTTTGATATGTCTCAGCGATATGATAAAGCACTACATCAAATGCAAGGATAAATGTTTATTCTAGATGTACAGATCTTAAAAGAGCTCATGGCTCATGGCATAATCACCTGAAGAAGCTACCGAATGAATTGAATTGGCAATGAATCCGGTTCAGTAAAAAACATTGCTGTGTGCAAATTGATTGCCATGTTTGCGGCTCTTCAAATGTCTCACCAATGTTAAAGTTGAAAGAACATATAGTTTTTCCCTTCAATCCTGCCTTGGGTTGAAGGAAAAACTTTTGAATTGGCATGAAAATAATTTGGGCCACCACAGTTAACAAAAGGAGAATTGCTATAAATCAATTCACTATTGAACATTCTGCTAATTTGGACCTGTTTCTGTACATGATCAATGCACTTCAATTCCAGGTACAGAAAACCTTTGTGCATGATCATTAAGAAGCATATATTATATACACTAGTTGTACCCCTTGAAACTTTGCTCACAACCAAAGGATCCATTATGAAATGTAGATTGACAGACAGACATTCACACAAACAGACATTTCATCTTTATCTATATTCATCTGGGAGGACTCCTGTGGGAGGACTCATTTTGGTCGTGCTGTTCTTTGAGTGGGACTTCTCTGCCTTCTCCCACCTACGCAACATCGCCTGGCTCTGACACTGTCTCACACCGCAAGCTGCCGAAACCCTCACGCTCACATTCATTACATCGAGGCTCGACTATGCAAACTCCCTGCTTGTCAGTCTCACCAACTCCTCCCTCCACAGGCTGCAGATCACCCAGAACTCTTCAGCCCGTGTCCTCTCCTGCACCAAACTCCGTGATCCTATCATCCTCATCCTTGCCCAAATCTATTGGGTTCCCATCACACAGTGCATACAGTTCAAGATCCTGGTCCTCACCTTCAAAGTCCTCATCGGTCTTGCTCCCCCCACCTCTGCGACCTCCTAACCCCCTACCATCCTGTTCGCTCCCTCCGCTCAGCAGGCTCCGGCCTGCTTCACATCCCCCGCCTCGCTCGCCCCAACATTGGCCGTTGGGCCTTCCACCACTCTGCCCCCACCCTCTGGAACTCCAACCAACAGTCCCTCCATCTCACCTCCTCCCTCGCCAGCTTCAAGATCCATCTCAAGACCCTCCACTTCAACCGTGCTTTTGATCACTCTGCTTCCCCTCCTGCCCTTCATCCTCCCCAATCCTGACCCCCAGTTCAGGTCCGAAGGTCTGACTGTCCAGCACCTTGGGACATCCTCCCGATGTGAAAGGCGCTATACAAATGTAATTTTGCCGTTATTGTTTGTTGTTGTAGTATATATATAGATAGATATGTATCTATAGCTATGAGGGAGAATTTGCTCCTGGATTTACACTGTCTATGCAATATTTCAGAGCATCCTGAATTTGGCAAATTCTTAAATACAGCTTTAATCTTTTTTTGTAGTTTCTTAAAAGACTTAAAAGACTGTCCAAGGCTACAGAATTAAGGCTGCATTGAAGAATTTGAGATGATTTTCAAAAATAGACTAAATTCAGAGCCAGACAGAATTTCTCCTCCTTTAATATTCGTCACGGTCCTCACTTCACCTACAAACCCATTCCTTCTCTGGTACCTCTTTTCTCTCTGATCTCCTCCAACCCTTCTCCTCCACCTGACCCCCTGTGCTCAGCTAACTTGGCTTCTTGTGGCTTCATCCTATCCATGCCACTATTGGTGGCCGAGGCTCCAGTACCTATGACCTCACCTCTGGAACTCCATCCCTGTATCCTATGTCTCACCCCATCTCTTCCTGTCTTTAAGTCCCAGCTCAAATCCTACCTCTATCAAATCCTACCTCCTCCCCCCTTTGCTTTGTTCGGTATTCAACTTTAAGATCCTCTTCGTCACTTTAGAAGCCCTCCTCGGTCTTGCTCCTCCCTACCTCTGTGATCTACTAAGATGTTACCAATCTGCCTGCTCCCTCTGCTCGGCAGGAATTGGCCTACTCCATGTCACCTGCCCTGCCCACCCTGCCATTAGCAGTTGGGCCTTCAGCCTTTCTGCTTCCACCCTCTGAAACTTACCTCATCCCCTCCCTTACATCCTTAAAAGCCTGTCTCAAGATCTTCTTTGACCATTCCTTCGGTCATCCTCCCACCCTACCCTCTTTGCCCATCCCTCTTGATTCCAACCCCCAGCTTGGGTGCAAACCCTTGACTGTCCAACATCTTGGAAGGTCCTCCCAATGTGAAAGGTGCTATATAAATGCAATTTGTTGTTGATATCGTTGTTGTTGTATCCGGCTCCATCACTGTGAAACACTTCAGGGAGTTACTATGTATGAGTGCTTTTGAAATGTAGTTGTTGTTGTTTAAGAAGCAACTAATTGCAGATTATTCTCAATAGATATAATAGGGCTTCAAAACTAAAGTTAAGCCAATTTGTGGTTCTAATGAAGGAGTAAGGTTTAGAGTTTAGCGCTCTCAAATTGTCCACCGGTTACAATCTTATTGTAAAGATCCCCATCCTTATGTCTTTATAATTCCTCTTCCACCCAACCGGTGCCTCCTGGCTTATTCTCCATCAACACTCGACCCTTTGCGTTTACTTCTAGCTCCTTGGGATGTCCTCCCGACATGAAAGGCGCTATATAAATGCAATTTGTTATTGACGTTGTTAATCTGGAGATGATAATCCTTTGGCTTCCTCACAGCCCGGCTTCCTTGTCTGCTGCCTATTGAATGGATAATGAAAACTAATAGTTATATCCAAGGCTCTTTATGTGGCCACAGGAACAGAGCCACCTATAGACACAAAGCAATTCACTTCCCACAATTCACACCAGGCATCTTTGTGGCTTCCCTGAGTCAGATTGCCAAATTATGTGAAAATGTGTTAAGTGCTACACAGCTGCACAGCTGTTCAGTCAAGTTCAGTAGGAGCAGAGTCGAGTTTGCCTGTCATGGTGGTCCATGATAGGCAAATCGCTTCGGGACGCTACCCCACATGAAGGGTGCTTTATTTGTTTTTCTTGTTGTTGTGGGCCAAGTTGTTGTTGTTGTGGTCCAACTTTTAGGCTGCTGAGGGCCGGATGGCCTATTTGAGATATGTCTGTGGGCCGCTAAGCAATATTTTTGTGTTTCCCTTCCAGAAACATAACATTTAATAATAATAATTATTGTTATTAAATGTTTATTATTATTAATATTATTATTAAAATGACGTGTTATGGAGGGAGCGGGTGGGGCAGATGAAATGGAGGTGGGAGCACGGGATAAAATCAGCCCGAGGGCCACTAGTTGGATCACCCTGACCTAAATTCATTATAATTCGGACTTCTATAGAACTATGGAAAGTAGCAAGGATTATAAATTACAGCACAGAAGAAGACCATTTGGCCCATTGTGTTTGTGCTGACTGTTTGAAGGAGCAATCCTTTTAATCCCATTTGCCTGCCTTTTATCTCAAACCCAAGCAGATTATTCCTCTTTAGATTGCAGCATTGATATGTCTGGTCGCTCTTCATCCATTCTAAGCGATTTTTCTCCCAAGACCTCTCTCTCCACAGCTAGACCATTGAAGACTATTTATCCTTGCTGAGCTTTTCATAGAATCATAGAATGTTACAGCACAGAATTCGGCCCATCGTACCTAAACCTTTGACCTTTCAGAGTCATAGGAGAGTCACAGATGAGAAAAAGCCCTTGACCCATTTGATCTCATCCTTCCAGAACACGCAGAGCATCGAACTGTATCCTCAATTGATCCAGTACCCTCGCCTTCTCGATTAAAAAAAACTTTCTGCATTCTCAAAGCCTGGCAATCGTGTAGCTGAATCAGTTAAAAATGTCACCCATTTATCCAAGTTTTAATGAATAGCGCATAATTGCCCCAAGGAGTTTGGTGAAATAACACAATATTTTCCCCCAGCATGATTCCAAGGTATAAAGAGCACAATGCCTGGCTTGCCGCTCGGCACAGTTTAACCTCTTCAGCAAGTCTCGTAACTGCATTTTGTTCTCAGTTAACAACTCCGCAACATTCCATCCTCAGACATATCAGGAAACATTTGGTCTCAATATCCTTGGCATTGCGTTTGCCAAGGCAGTGTCATTATCATTTGCATTTTTTATTGCCTGGGCTGAGAACTAGAGGAATTAAATGGGAGGTGGCCGTAAATGCAAGAAGCAACCAACCAAGAATGCATTATTAGTTTACTGTGGGTTCCACTGTGATGACAGTGATGACATCGGTGACTGGATGACAACAGATTGGAATCCCAGCCTGTGCTGAGTTAACTGATCTCAGTCAAGCCAACAACTGGGTTTTGCACAAGAGGCCAAAGCAAGTCTGGACCACATAAGAGGAAAAATCAGCCTGTTGCTACTTGTGATCAGAGTTTGACTGTCAGGATCGACCTCTGTTGCACTGCCTCCCTTGGTCGAATTCCTTGCCAATATGTTCACATGGCAGTGATAAGAGGCTGGTAGACTTTGGTTTCATTCTTTAGAACTGAGGTGGTTAAGGAATAATCTGATCAAGGTATTTGAAATAACAAAGGGAACAGCCAGATCTAGCTTTGGTACATCTCTTCCCTCTGGTAGGAGGATCGAAAACAAGGCGATGTTGTGTTAAAATTAGAGCCAGTACGATTCAACATCAGATAAGGATACATTTCTGTACACAAAGGGTGATGAGAAAGTGAAGCCAGAGGCAGCCAATACCAGAAGCAACATCAATGGGATGCTTAAGAAGGCGAATTGGGAAATGAGGTTATTGAGAGGTATGGAGAAAAGATGTGGAAGTGGGTTTAAAAGAGCTGCCGTGATCTAATAAATTGGAGGATCAGACATTGGGTTGAATGGTTTCTTAGAATTTAATGAAGAAATGATCCCTTGGGCATGGAATCACATGTCATCTCTGGATCGTACCTCAGCGTGAGTCCATACCTTGAACAGAGAAAAGGAGAGATATTTGCGGGAATAAAAGATCCAGTTAAAATGACTGAGGTGGTGCTATAGAACTGAATTCAGATGGAGGATTGGATTGAGGTAGATTTTCAGGCTAATAATGGAGGGTGAGAGTGGGCGGAAGAAGTTTTGTGCCCAGACTTCTTTAATGCGCCTGAGGAGGTTTTAATGCGATGGCTCAGAGACAAGTTGGAAAAAGTTGCGTTCTGCGGTCCTGCCAGCCCTCTCTTTGATAGTGTTAATGCACATAGGCAATGCACCAATGCCAAGAACACGTAATGCAGGACATGTGGTTTTATAATGTTTTGTAGTTGTTAAATTCAAACCTAACTTAGCATCTGGAGCGTAAGTAGAATCACATGTGTAACTCTAATGGCAAAAGTAAATAGATAAAATGTCGTAGTCCAATAAAATGTCTCTCGAAGCCAAATAGAAGCCCAACAATCAACCGATACTAACAAGGGCACAGAATCACAGCATGACAGGTCGAGCTGACCTGAAAATCAATTATTTGTTGCATGATGTGGCACAGGATACACTCACTAAATTTAGAACAAAAGGAATAAAAGCATGTGAGGGCGAGGACCTGGTGTATGTGTAAACATTGGGTTCATCTGAACGTTAATCCCCAGAGTGCTAGCAGATTCCACGCACACTGTTATCTCTCGATGCAGGGCAAAGCCACTTGCTTGCAATTCCAGCTTGTGGGTATTTGGACTTGAAGTACAGATTGGCCATGATCTAATAGACTGACGGAATAGGCTCGAGGGGCTGAATGGCATACAACTGTTCCTTTGTGGCAGGATACGGTGAGGAAAAGGACAAGAAGGACCATGGTTTGGGCTAAAAAAACCATAGGCTGGAACATGTTCAGTGTTTGTCTGATATACTGAATGAGATATGGCTGGAGAGTGCCAAGTGTTTGCTTACGTACAAAAGCAAATGGACCTGTGTTACTGCATCATCAATTACTGGCCAGAGTGGAGCTGACAAGGATTTAATGAAAGATGGATGCTGCATTGTTGTGATTGGGAGGTTTGACAGCAAACAACGCCTGACTAGAATGAATCTGTGAATGAAAGAATGAACCTTACATTTGACATAGCTCCTTATCACAGCATCGAAACACATCTCAAAGCGCTTCACAGGCATTACTGCAAAGTGTTGTGACTGTATTTTGGAGGCAAAGGTGGCAGTCAATCTTACAAAGTGAATGATCAATTTTATTTGGGTGATGGAGTGCTGCCAACTAAGCAAGGCTGACATGTCCTACTGCAGGATTGGATCAACCCAGAGTCTGAAAATACTCTTGTTGTGGGAATTCAAATCCTTTGAATTTAATTCAGTATTGTTTTCATTTTGTTTGGATTGACAGTGGCACAAGATTTAAATTCTATGTGTCTAAACAAATTGTTCTAAAGTTTCAGTGATACCTTTGGTGTGGTTTTAGGCAATGCTTCTGTACTAAAGGCGCTGTTTTATCTAGAAATCATTGTTCTTGTTAGCGAGTGATCCCTGATGTTCTTCTGGTAAATTCGGGCCAAATCTGAGCCACATTTCATAATGGTTTAACATAATTTTCTCCAGCAGCCTGAAACTAGAAATATCTCTGCTCTTTCAGTTTCCATTGTGCTTTCTGCGAAATTCTGCTTATTAACATAGCTGTTTGTGTTGCCCAGAGCATCACTGCACTGGACTTGTATTTGACCAACTGAGTCATGCAACTGGTGCAAGAAATGCCAGCCAATACAGTTGAGTTTCTTAAACTCTTTCACCCTTATGGTTTAGTATTGAATGGTCACGGTGTGTCGAGTGGCCACAATGTGATGAGGGGTCATGGTTTGACTAGAATCCTTTGGGAGGAGGTGGTGCCTAAACACTGTCACTCAAACCTACCTCCTAAATCGCCCGAGTGATCAATAAACTGTTGGCTAGAAAACACTCATTTGAGATAGAGCAGATTATCATTGATGCAGGAACCTCCTCCAGCAGCCTGAAGGTGCTCTTACATCTGATTGAAAGGTTTTGATAAGCTTTTCCCAAAAATCTGAATGTTGCTCATAAAATGCATTCTTCCATTCGCTGTGATGTGACCTCCTGCAATAACCCTCCCACCCTGGCCACTCCCTCCACTCAGCAAACACTGACCCAGCTCACGTCCCGCACCCCAACCTCCCAACCATGGGTGGATGAGCTTTCAGCCATTCTGCCCCTACTCTTTGGAACTCTGTCCTGCATTTCCTCTATCTGGACCCCTCTCTCCCCACCCTCAAAACCTGCGTGTTAAGGGCTGCGAGACGCTGCCGTATGTGAAGGGCGCTATATATATACAAATTGTTGTTGGTGGTGGTGGTATTAAGAGCTTTCATTTCAAAGGCCACCTTTAACCTTCCCAGCTCAGGGTCCCAATCAGCTGTGTGAAGCGCTTTGAGATGTCTTCCCGACGTGACAGCCACTATATAAATGTAACTTATTGTTGAAGATGATTTGATAATTGCAACACGATATGGCTTCTTGTAATAATAATAATAATTCTTGCATTTGATATAGCGCCTTATCATGTTGTTGAAATGTCTCAAGGCACTTTGCAGGACATCCAAACCTCCCTGGATGAATAAGGAAATTGGAATTAAAATAGAACAGAAAAAAGGAGGCTTATGATAAATGTCAGGTCCAAAATACCGAAGATAATCAAATAGAATATAGAAAGTACAGAGGAGAACTGAAGAAAGAAATAAGAGGGACAAAGAGATTGGATGAGAAAAGATTAGTGGGTAACATAAAAGGGAACCCTAAGGTATTTTATAAGCATATAAAGAATAAAAGGTTAGTCAAAGGCAGAGCGGGTCCAATTAGGGACCAAAGAGGAAATCTTCTTATGGCTGACATATTGAATGAATACTTCGCATCTGTCTTCACAAAAGAAGAGGATGCAGCCAATCCACAGTATCGGAGGAGAGGGTATAGAAATTGAATAAGGTAAGAATGAACCGAGAGGAGGTATCAAAAGGATTGTCGATGCTCAAGGTAGATAAGTCACTCGGTCAGGACGGGATGCATCCTAGGTTACTAAGAAATGTAAACATGGAAATAACAGAGGCTCTGGCCACAATCTTTCAATCCTCCTTGGACACTGGGGTGGTGCCAGAGGACTGGAAGGTTGCAAATGATACTCCCCTGTACAAAAAGGGGCAGAGGGATAAACCCGGGAACTACAGGCCGGTGAGCCTAATGTCAGTAGGTGGGGAAACTTCTGGAGACGATAATACGGGACAAAATAAATTTTCACTAAGGAAAATATGGGTTAATAAAGAACAGCCAACATGGATTTGTTAAAGGCAAATCATGTCTAACAAACCTGATAGGGTTTATGATGAAGTAACGGAGAGGGTGGATGAAGGTAGTGCAGTTGATGTAGTTTATATGGATTTTCAAAAGGCGTTTGATAAATAATAATAATAATAATAATAATAATCCTTGCAATTGATATAGCGCTTTTCACGTCTTCTAGACGTCCCAAAATGCTTCACAGAATATACTGTAAAGTGAATTGACTGTATATTTGTGGGCGAACGCGGCAGCCAATTGCGCACAGCAATGTCCCACAAACAGTCGATGATTGAAAATGACCAATTTATTATTGTTTTTGGTTTTGGAGGGATTATTATTAGGCTCTGTGTGGAGTAAGGAAACTTGCCCAAGGTTTCGCCCTCTGCCTGGAATTGAACTCAGGTCTCTCACTTGCAAAGCGAGTGCTCTAACCACTGAGCTACAGGACTCCATATAAAGTGCCACATAAGAGACTTGTAGCAAAATAGAAGCCCACAGTATTAAAGGGACAGTGGCAGCGGATACAGAACTGTCTGAGAGACAGAGAGCAGAGAGTGGTGGTGAACGGTTGTTTTTCTGACTGGAGGGAAGTGTACAGTGGTGTCCCCCAGGGATCAGTATTGGGACCACTGCTGTTTGTGATCTATATAAATGACCTGGACTTGGGTATAGGGAGTACAATTTCCAACTTTGCAGATGATACTAAGCTGGAAAAGTAGTGAACAGTGAGGAGGATAGTAACAGACTGCAAATGGACTGGTAACGTGGGCAGACACGTGGAAGATGAAGTTTAATAATAATAATAATAATCCTTGCATTTGATATAGCGTTTTTCACGTCGGGAGGACGTCCCAAAGCGCTTCACAGAGTACACTGTAAAGTGAATTGACCGTATATTTGTGGGCTAACGCGGCAGCCAATTGCGCACAGCAATGTCCCACAAACAGTCGTAGATTGAAAATGACCAATTTATTATTGTTTTGGGGTTTTGGAGGGATTATTATTAGGCTCTGTGTGGAGTAAGGAAACTTGCCCAAGGTTTCGCCCTCTGCCTGGAATTGAACTCAGGTCTCTCACTTGCAAAGCGAGTGCTCTAACCACTGAGCCACAGGACTCCACAATAATGTGGAGAAATGCGAAGTGATGCATTTTGTGAGGAAGAATGAGGAGAGGCAATATACGCTGATGGGACAATCTTAAAGGGGGTGAAGGGACAGAGAGACCTGGGGGTCATATAAAGAAATCTTTGCAGGTGGCAGGACAGGGAGATAAAGCTGTTAAAAAAGCATCCGGGATAATAATAATAATAATAATAATAATAATCCTTGCATTTGATATAGCGCTTTTCACATCGGGAGGACGTCCCAAAGTGCTTCACAGAACACACTGTAAAGGGATACTGGGCTTTATAAATAGGGGCACAGAGTACACAAGTCAGGAAGTTATGATGAACCTTTATATAAAACACTGGTTAGGCCTCAGCTCGAGACTGGGTTCAGTTCTGGGCCCCACACTTTAGGAAGGATGTCAAGGCATTGGAGAGGATGCAAAGGAGATTGACCAGGATGGTACCAGGAATGAGGGGCTTCAGTTATCAGGAGACGTAGAGAAGTGAGGATTATTCTCCTTGGAGCAGCGAAGGTTAAGAGGAGACTCCATAGAAGTTTTCAAAATTATGAGGGGATTCGATAGGGTGAACAAAGAGAAACTATTCCCACTGGCGGGTGGGTCGGTAACCCGAGGTCACCGATTTAAATAGTTGTTAAAAGAAACAGAGGGGAGGGGAGGAGACATTTTTTCACACAGAGAGTTGTTTGGATCTGCAATGCATTGCCTGAAAGGCTGGGGGAAGCCGACTTAATAACAGCTTTTAAGAGAGAAGTAGATAATTATTTGGGGAGGACAAGTTTGCAGGGATATAGGGAGAGAGCGGGGGAATGGGATTGAATTGGAAGCTCTTTTCAAAGAGCTGTTATAGACATGATAGGCTGAATGGCCTCCTTCCGTGCTGTATAATTCTATGATTCTATGATACCATAGCTGTACAACTGCTCCACATTAATACGATCACATCTAAGAAAGATCACCCGGTGTTATTCAATCCAAGACTCTCTGTTCTTATTCAAGATTCCTTAATAGATCCTCTGGAACTCAGCAAAGAAATTCATTAAGAACATGTGTTAGTTATATGAAACAAAATGTTTTGTTTCATATACTGTATACATAATTCACTCCATGGCTGTGTGCGGGACATTGCTGTGCACAAACTGGCTGCTGTGTTGGTCCACAAAATACACTCTTTCAAAGGCAAATTATACAGGGTTTTTTTTAGGAAATAATATTTTGGGATACAGTGTATAGTTTGGGACATGGCATTTGCATGTGCAAGCGTGTGCCAGGGTGGTGGAAGGTGAACTTGGTCTTCTTTTGTCCAGCAATTCTTATGTCCTCACATAAGGAGATTACACAATCACTCCACTGTACAGTATTTCCTGAGAAGCGCTTTGAGACGTCTTGACAACGTGATAAGCCGCAATATCAAATGCAAAGATTATTATTATTATTTTGCACATTTAACCAATGATTGAAACATTTATAACAAACAGACTGACTGATTGGTGACTGCCCCCCACACCCCCCCCAAAAAAAGTAAAAATTCCCTGAAAGGAACAATTTAAAGACTAGCTCATCAGTGCACATGGTGGTACTTCAATACACAACAGGAATTAATCAGAATTTCTTTTGTCTTTTTCAGCCTTTAGAGAGGGGGAAAATAAGAGGCTCTTTTTTTTTCTGATTGTTTTTCCCAAATAATCATTTATTTCGGAGGCACACAAAGCAAGGCACCTCAAACACATACGTCTCTTACACTGTGACACTGTCTGTGAATTACACTGACCTGGGAGGGTTAGAACTGAAGGCTACCTGGTGAGAAACCCGCCACCGGCCACAGTAGCCAGGAGTGATTAAACCGAGAGCTCAGAGAATGTTATAAATTAAAGTTAACCTGCGGAGAAAGAAGAAAAGCTTCCCATCAGTGTTTGGTGGTAAGACACTGCCTCCTATTCGATCAGGATTACATTTTTTTCTCCGCTCTCTGGCGATTTCATAGTCCCATCAGTGCCTCACACACAGCCACATGCTGGTCACTGTAATGAAGAGAAGATGGAATTCCCCAAGCAATTCCTTTGTCTGAAAAGTCAAGTGAAATCTCAGAGGACCATTCCTGCTCCTTCTCGCTACTATGGCTACACTGTGCCTGGGATCACATTTCCATGAGATACGCTGGGTTCCGGCTTGTGGAAATCTCTTGCATTACCTTTCCCTAATAATAATAACAATAATAATCCTTGCACTTAATATAGCACCTTATCACATCATGGAGATATTTCAAAGTGCTCCCAAGTGTAAAGTGAATTGACTCTTGTACTTGTGGACAAAATCCAACTTTACTGTGTGCGTGAACTTTACTATCAAAAGCCTTTCTTATTTGGGGAGGACAAGTTTGCAGTGCTATGGAGAGAGAGCAGGGGAGTGGGATTGATTTGGAAGCTCTTTTCAAAGAGCCATCACAGACACGATGGGCCGAATGGCCTCCTTCCATAATCCTATGATTCTATGATAATTGTAGCAACAAGAGCCACCACTTGCATTTACTCGGCACCTTTGACAGAGGAGAATATCTCAAAGCAATTCACAGAATGTAGCCTGAACAGAGTGGGAGTTTAGGGGGAGGGGAAATGGGTTTATAGGTGAAAGATGTCAAAGGTGCAGTAAAAAGGGGGGGTGGGGGCGTGGGGAGGGAATTAAAAGCCTCCATTGCCCGTAATTCTGCATTGTTATTGTTGTACTGTTAATTTGTTGATATAGTGCTGGTGATAAGTTAAGGTATCGAATGGAATCCAACTTGTAATAATACAAATTAAATAGCTTACCAACTGCTACTGACCCAATCGCCCTTTGTCATTGCTTGTGACTTAGTTTCCAGCAGCAGGAAATGAAGGGAAATGGTGAACAAAACCACACTGACTAACAATAATAAGGATAATCCTTGTATTTATTAAGCTCCTACAACATCTAGAAGGTCTCAAAACACTTCACAAGGGAATACTGGCAAGTGAAGTATTGTGTATTTGTAGGTGAACGTGGTAGACAACTAGCAATGTCCCACAAAAAACAGGAAATGAATGATCAATTTATCTGGGAGCTTGTTAGTCAAAACCTCTTTTCTCCTTTCATATTGTGCCATGGGAAATTCAACATCCACCCAAACAGGCAGACATACACATCTTCATTGCTAATTTTGATTTAGATTTTGCACGGAATAAAACAGTCTTGTGTAAATTTGGTAATCTCAGATGATACATAGGGAAAAAGTGATTTTCTCGCATGTTGAAATCTACCCATTGCTGGCTGTGCTATTGGCAGAAACATCATTGTAAGAAGAAAATGAAGAAGAATCTTTCTAGGTATCAGCCTGGCTCCGTTGGCAGCACTCAGGCCTGCCTCTGAGTCAGATGGTTGTCAGTTCAAACCCACATTAGAATGTTAACTCATATAGTCTGGGCTGGAGTGCTGCCGGGAACATTGCATTGTCAGATGTGCCGTCATTTGGACAAGACATTAAACCGAGGTCCCGAGGCCTGTTAAAGATCCTATGGCACTATTCGAAAAGAGAAGGGGTTTCTCCCAGTGTCCTGCCCTACCATCTCCCCAGATGAAATTGGTCATTCACTTCATGTGGGACATTGCCATGCGCAAATCAACTGCTACGTTCACCTATAAAAACACACAGTCACTACACATTGCGGTAAATCCTGTGAAGTGCTTGGAGATAGATGCCCTCCTGACATGGAAGGCACAATATCAAGTGCAAGACTTTTTTTTATATACAATATTTTTTAAAAAAATTCTATTCATTTGTGTACTCGGTTCCTTTTCTTCATGGCTAGAAATTCTGATTAACATCTGGAATGGAAATATAAACTCTAATCTTGGAGTTGGTGCTGTGAGCTGCCCACTTAGTGGAGCCCTGTAGTTTAATGGTTAAAGCACTCGCCTCACAAGTGAGAGGGTCTGTGTTCAATTCCCAGGCAGGTTGGGCAAATTTCCTCACTCCACATGCCTCTGTTTACCCAGAGGTAAATCGGAACCTGGTTGTTAGTCGAGTGGCGGATTGCTTTTCTGGAGGTAATTTTTTAAAAATGATTTGGTCACTCAATCCATGACTGTTTGTGGGACACTGCTGTATACAATTGGCTGCCGCGTTTCGCCCACAAAATGTACAGTCACTTAACTTGACATTATATTCCATGAAGCGCTTTGTGACATCTCGAAGACGTGATAAAGCTCTATATCAAATGCGAGGATTATTATTCGTGTTTGGGGGAACTCGGATTTCTGCACCTCATCATTCTCCTGTGGGGCCTCAGTTCCTCGCTTCCGTTTCAGTGGCATATTGTGCAATGTTCATATACGTCAGTTATGTTAACACCCTCAGCACACGAACCACTGCCCTGATTCATTGGTGACAAATGCTAAACGTTCTCTTTGTCAGAATTGTTTTTTGCGTGAACCGACATTCCCAGATGCACAAATATCCCCTGTAATTCATTACATCACCACCAGGTGGCGGTGCCCCATCCCTCCACCCAGTTCCACCTTTGATCATCTCCAATGTTTTTCAGAAACTTAATATTAATAATCATAATAATCTTTGCATTTGATACACTACCTCATCACATCTTCCAGACATCTCAAAACGCTTCACAGGATGCACTGTAAAGTTAATTGGCTGTATATTTGTGGGCGAAACGCGGCAGCCAATCGCCCAATGGGGTAAATCAGATTCTTTTTTTTCTTTTGTGGCCCTTAGAGAAAAGATGGTTTTATTTGTTTCAATAGTAATTCTCTGGACTGAACCCTTAGATGAGTGATGGAACTTGTGCACTGCAAAGTCCATGAAAACTTACTGCATAATAGAAATTGGATTTTCCAGTCTCCAGTGGATTTATTAGTAATAACCCACAATTACTAAACACGGTAAATTGCAAATAACAGTGACAATTGCATAAAATTATCCAATATCAATAGTTCAACACCCCTACTGGTGGTTAGTGGGCTTTCCGTGGCGCTCAATTGGCTCCACGGTGACAAACTTGACAACGGAATGTCAGAATCAAGTCAACCCTCTGTGGAGGTGTCAGTAGTCAGTACTGTTAGTACTGAGCTGACAGGTCTACAGTAGTCCAGGGCACTGCTGATGACAGCACAGCCAGCCTGGCTCATCCATAGGACTTGGAAGGGCAGATGAGTCACTGGAGGCAGGGATTCTTCCCGCTCAGCTCCTGTTAACCCTGCAGTCAAAGCCCTAACAGAGAAGGTGGTCCTAGCTGGACAAGCACCAGGAAAGCCTGCCGGGCAGGGATCTCATTGCCAAGCTATGCAGCTTTAGTTGATTAGACTCCAGCCGTTACCCCAAAGCACACTTTGAGTTTCCTAACCCTTGCCTTTTGCCAGTCATTACCCAAACTCTCTGGAATTTGATAAGCAAGGTGTGTCCCTCCTGGGAGAGAGTGTGCATTCTATTATATATGAACTTCCATGTGTAGCTGGGATGCATGGAATTCTCGGTTTAGTTTGGATACTCTTAAGCAGGGTGATGCATTGGACATATACAAAAAAAGTATGTTGTCAAGTATTCAAGTATTGTAAAATTTGTTCGCCAATCATTTGTCAAAATACTGAGAGTATGAAAATATACTTCAGATATTCTGTGTGATGATAATCATGATTTCTACAGCGCCTTTCACTTAAAACAAAAGTCTCAAAGCCCTTCCCAAAATATGATGGATGTGAAATGTGCCAGCAACATCCCATAAACAGCAATGAGGTGAGCAGTGAATTCATTTGAAGTTAATGGTAAATAAGGGATGCGTTTGTGAATGTAATGACTCCATAGTCCTTTGAAATAATGTTGTATCTTCATACCAAATCCTGGGGTTGACAAAGGAATGTGTGATTGTAACCATATTTAGTGGCAGGACATTCCGCCTTTTGTTCTATTTTTCTGAGTTAGATTCGGAATCCAAATCCTGTGGGCAGCTAAATCTCCATCATTGTATTAGTGGTACAGTGCTGGGAATTACATCAACATGTAACTGAACTCCCAGGAAGTGGAGATTAATCTGGTACATATAAGATAGCTCAGTGATGCACTCTTACCTCTAAGTCAGAAGGTGGTGGGTTCAAGCCCCACGTTGGGACTTGGAATCACATGGTTTAAGCTGACGCTCCAATGTATTGCTGAGGGGAGTATTACATTGTCGGAGCTTCTGTCCTTCAGATAAGACATTAAACCGAGGTCCCATCTGCCTGTTGAGACATCTCAAAGCATTTCACAGAATATACTCTAAAGTGAATTGAATGTATATTTTTGCTCTATCGCACAAACAGTCATAAATTGAGTTACCAAATTATTATTTTTTTAAGAAAAAAAAAAATGCCTATCAACTGACAACTGGGCCTCTGCTTACTGATAGGCAAACAGTGGAGCGAGGAAACTTGCCTAATGTTTTGCCCTGGCCAGGAATCTAACCCAGGTCCTCTTGCTTGTGAGGCGAGTGCTCTAAGCTACAGAACTCCAGATCTTGGTTCATATTGCCCTCCTTGTCCCAAATTCACTCCTAAATTCAAATTAGTTCCCCAACTCTGCAGTAGATAATTGAAATGAAAAATGAAATGTTTATATTCTCAGAAGATTTTCCATTTCACCAACAGATGGTCAAAAGTTTCATGGAAATATTTGTAAGCTTAAAATTATCTTTTTTTTACCAATTAAGTCGTTTTTGGACAGATCGGAGCAGTTCAGGCTTACAGATCTGGCAAGACATTTTGTTAATTTCAAAATTCAAGTACTGTACTTTTATTCCCTCAGTCAAAGAACACCCAACAAAGCTGGTTTCACAAATGTCATGACATTGCTATAAATTGCAAGTGGATATATAGGACATTTTTTATTATTGCTTTGACCTGATTTTTGAATAAACTTCAGATCTGGGCAGCATCCTGATGCCTAAATATGTTTTTATGTGTGACTCATTGGCTTCTGCCCTTAGCACTGTCTCTGCTATAATAATAATAATCAGCCTTGCATTTGATATAGCATCTTATCACGGCTTTGAGACGTTTCAAAGCGCTTCACAGAATATACTGTAAAGTATAGTGACTGTAGTTTGTGGGCGAAACACAGCAGCCAATTGCGCACAGCAGTGTCCCACAAACAGTCATTGATTGATAACTTATCATCACTATACGGATTACCTCCAGTGTTCTTAGAATCCCTGCATTTGATATAGAACCTTATTATATCACTGAGGTGTCTCAAAGCGCTTCTCAGGATATACTTAAAGTGGTATTGTGGGCGAAACCTCAATGGTTCATCACGGAAGAATTTTACCACAGCCTTCTCCACAGGAAGACTTGACCACGCAACATGTATTCTCCTTGAACTCACCACAAATCAGCCTTCCAACAAACTACTTGGGGTTTGATAGCCAAATCAATCAGAGAATAAATCATAAATAAGCCTTACATTTGATGTAGGACCTTTCATGTTGGGAGGACGTCTCAAAGTACTTTGTAAGATACACTGAAAGTGGAATGATTGTGTATTTTGTGGGTGTAGTCCGTAGTCTGCACATTGACTCTTTCAGTGGAGCCAGTTACAAAACACGGGAACATGAATATGTATTTAAAGTCTGAAATAATAATGATAATTCTTGCATTTGATAAAGCGCCTCATTATGTCGTCAAGACGTCTCAAAGCGCTTCACAGGATATACTGTAAAGTGCAATGACTGTGTATTTTATGGGTGAAAGTCAGCAGCCAGTTTCCACACAGCAGTGTCCCATAAACAGGCATGAAGTGAATGACAAATCATTTTAGAAATTCCACTAGTGATTTATTCCATTTTCTCAGCATTTCATACACAGTCAATCCACATCACTGTAATTCCCTGTGGAGTACCTCGAGCCATTTCAGTGTTATACATGCTGCATCAAATATAAGGAAAATTAAATCTCACAGGTTCAAGTACCAAAACATATCCTCTATCCACTGGCACCTTAAATTTCAGATGAAAACCCAAAAGGCTCTCGCCTGGATATCTGGACCTTTTACTGTGATAAAGACAAGCTCGTTCCAATTTCATTCTGCCAAAAATGTGTTGAAATGAATAATGTTTGTTCCATACTGAGAACTCCAGAACAGCAGTGAAACTTTCATTACGGCATGCTGAGAACATCAGAGGTACTGAGCCTTTGAGCAGTGCAGAGCAGCTGCTCACTAATGTTATGTTAAAGCTCACACTAAAGGGACACTCGAGAATGACCCTGAGAGGGTAATTAAGTGGGGCTTCTTTGGGGCTAAACTACAAGGTAACGCGCCTGGCAACGGAATATCAGAATTGAGTCCATCCTCTGTGACGGACTTGGTGATCTGATTCCTGAGCCATGTTGCTCTAAATCACTGCTGATGACAAAACCAGCAGGTTGGCTTATCAACAGGAATTGGAGAGCAGAACAATCATTGGGGCTAGGGATTCTTGCTATTTGGGTCTTGTTGATCCTACAACAAAGCCTGCGTCTGGGGTAAGGTATGGTTGGAGGCGGGCAGTGTGGCAGAGGTGGAGGAAAGCGGTCCTGGTCATGGACCGAATATGGAAAAGGAGGGACAGCTGTCAGTGGAACTTGATGCCTAGGTAATGCATTGTTTACCAAGCAGTAAATAGGTGCACATCACTCCATGCCGAGCACATGTCACAGCCCATGAGTGTTTAATGCTGATAGTAGGTGCAATAACTGGTAAAATAATCCTTTATACAATAATCACTTCTCTCCCCAATCTTCCCGGCTGTTTTCTACACCTTCCTGAGTCTGTGTGAAACCTTGGTGTCCTCTTTGATCCTCAGCTCTCTTTCCTTCCTCACATCCAGGCCCTGAGCAAGATGCTTGTCCTGAAGTGCGGCTAAAATTCTTATCCACTCCTTCATCTTCCAGGCTGCATTTCTCCAATGTGCTTCTCACCAACTCCACTGCCCACAAACTCCAGCTCACCCAAGTTTTGACCACTGGCGTCCTTACCTGCACAAAGCTTCACTGTCCATCCCCACCATCCTCACCAGGCTCCATTGTCTCCCTGTCTCTAAGCAGATTGACTTCAACATCCTCTCTCCCATCTAGAAATCCATATGCCATACCTCTGTGACCTCCCACCTCATTCTACTCCTCGTCTGCTCCACTTGGCAAAATCAGGCTTGTTGCACGTTCCTCACCCATTTCGATCCTCATTGACCATTCAGCCACTGTGCCCCTAACATCCAGAACTCCCTTCTTTAGTCTCTCCACTCATCACCTCTATCTCTATCAGCCTCCTGAAACCCTATCTCTTCAACCGTGTCTACAACTTCCGCTCTCCTCTCCCCTCCCTCAACCTCCTTGTTCGGTTTCCGACCTCATACGTTTGAAGCCTTCTGAGTCGTTTCCTGTACGTATAAGAGCAAGCTGGTGTTATTTTTATCAAGAGCCCAAATTCATCCCTAGGGAATGTTCTTGCATAACTTTTTCAAAAAAAAAAATTTTGTAATAGATAGTTGGAAAACTCTCAGAATATTGCGAAAACCACAGCAATGTTTGATCCAATTACACCAGAACTTGCCCTTTTTATCCAATATTCTGAGACACACAAAGCAAAGGATCATTACAGGTTTTGGGAATAAATCTATTTTACTTTTTTTCTGGTTAAAAACACATTGATTTTCAACAGATTTCCAGGTCACATGTTTTGACCTTTTGTTTCTGAAAGGAAAGTTACATGAGCATCGACTAGACACAATGGTGCTCTTCAGACTCAGAAAGGGATGTCACAGCGGGGACCTAGTGTGTAAGGTTTGAAAAGGGATTGATAAAATAATCCTATTGCTTCCTGATGTGCTCAGACAATAGGGCAATTTCAGGACAGACACCAGGAAGTTTTTCTTTAACCAGAGGGTAATTAACGACTGCAACAACAACAATAACTTGCATAGGGACTGACATAGACGTTGAGTGAGGGGAGAGGTGGTGGAGGAACAAGATTACAAAGGTGGTTTGAGAACAGGACATTGATAAAGCGTTTAAAATAATAAAAGCTATCCTTGCGTTTGATACACAGCCTTATCAAGTCATTGAGCCATCTCAAAATACTTCATGGAATATACTATATATATTTTGTGGGTGAAACAACTGTGCACAGCAGTGTCCCACAAACAGTCGTGGATTGAGTGACCAAATTTTTAAAAGTGGTCGCCAATCGACTAACAACCAGGTTCCTACGTACTGCTGGGTAAACAGAGGCGAGTGGACTAAGAAACCTTGCTGGGGAATCGAACCTGGGTGCTCCATTTTAAAAAGCAACTTGAGGCTGCTATTAAAATAAGAGAGTGGCTCAACTAGAGATGCAGAAATGGGGAAAAAGAACCTAAAAGAGACCTTGGACCAAATTGAAAAACAACAGATGATTTAAAAAATGTTGACAAGCTAAACGGATTGGGGTCAGCTCAATAGTGATCGTGGAGAGACCTGACAAATTCATGAGAATGTTTAGATTCCATATCAAATTGTCAGAGCAAAAGCAAGTATATGACAACTTTCAATCACAATAGTTTGGACGATATCGTTCCTACTGGATGCCTTTTGGAATTTCGTCTGCCCAAGAGTTCTTCCAGAAGAAAGTGGAGGAGGTTGCGGAGGGCATGGAATGATATCAATGATATTTTGGTGTATGGTGCTTCAAGTCAAGAGCATCACAGAAGATTCAGGCCAATGTCACAGAAGTTCAATTAAATCAGAGCAAATGTAAATTTGCCAAAATGTTACCTTGAACATATAGTACCCAGGCAAGGACTTAAAGTTAATAAGGAGCAGCTTTAAGCCATTGTGAAAATGTTGCCTTCCAATGACAAGAAAGGAGTAAAAAGATTTGTTGGCGTGATCAATTGGTTGGGAAGACTCATACTCGATGAGCAAACTTGATGGAACCATTAAAAAAGTTATTAAAAGGCTCAATCAAATACCAATTAGACAGATTTCTTTTAGAAAATAATATTTTGGGACATGACGTGTATTATGGCTTGGGAGAACCAGGCAACTTTGGATCTAAGGTTCCCAAAGCTTTCCATTCTGTTGTAGACTGATCCATACAGAATTAATTGCTGTCAACATCTCCATTATTGTAGCACGCGACTACCAGAATGGCAGAAGGTGAACTAAATGGACCTTGTTCTTTTTTTGTCTCGCAATTCCTATATTCCTATGCAGAACGGACTGAAGAACAAACAGGAAGAGATGGTGTGGACCAGTGCGTGGAGGTCTATATCAACCCGGTTGTACATGATGAAGGTCACTGAAAGGTGGGCACATAGAAAGAAAACACCAAGGACATCCAGGCCAGGAAGACCTCACCCTGAAAACCTGTGAAGACAGACGTTCATCAGCAAACACCAGAGGAGGTAAAGAACCGAACCAGTGTGGATCGATCTCAAGCTCCTCATACACGTTTTCAAATCCTTTCATACTCTGGCAATTCCCTACCTCTCCGAATCTCTGACCTGCTCACCCCCAACTCACAACCCGCAGCCTCCAATTGACAGGCTCCGGTCTTTTGTATGTCTCTCATGCCCCCCGTTCCACCATCAGTGGCCACGCTTTCAGCCATTAAACTTCTAAACTCCGGACCACTCTTCCTCCATCCCTCCATCTTGCCCCCTCTTTCCCCATCTTCAGGTTGTGCCTGAAGACCTTTCTCTTCAACCGTGCCTATGGTCACCAACCCCTCCCCATGGCTAGGCGTCGTGCTCGGTCACTGTCAAGGCTCTGGGACGCTACCCTGCGTGAGGGGCGCAGTAATAATAATAATCCTTGCATTTGATATAGCGCTTTTCACGTCGGGAAGACGTCCCAAAGCGCTTCACAGAATATACTGTAAAGTGAATTGACTGTATATTTGTGGGCCAACGCGGCAGCCAATTGCGCACAGCAATGTCCCTCAAACAGTCGTAGATTGAAAATGACCAATTTATTATTGTTTTTTTGTTTTGGAAGGATTATTATTAGGCTCTTTGTGGAGTAAGGAAACTTGCCCAAGGTTTCGCCCTCTGCCGGGAATTGAACTCAGGTCTCTCGCTTGTAAAGCGAGTGCTCTAACCACTGAGCTACAGGACTCCAGTATAAATGCAAGTTGTTGTTGTTGACGTACCCTCTAAAGTCCGGACAGACTCACTGAGCAAGAATAAATCCGATTACACGCACTGTACAGCTGATTTTGAAAAACAAAGAGAGGGGAAGGTAGACAAGAAAAGAAGAAAACATTTAGTATTTTATTTCACTGTTTCAGGAACAAAGCATTTTCCCCCAAATGCAGAGTCTCAACAAGCTATCTCATGTTAAAGTACAAGTTATGACAGAAATAGTCTCACAGGCTAAGACTGGGTAGAATTCGGGTTCGCTTTATGTGGTGTTCTGAATTCAAATGATCATTTTACCGATCAATTTTACCAACAATTTGTAACACACAAAAAACAAACAATTTGCACACAAATATGAATGTTACGGAAAATTGTACTTCCACAATTGCAATAACTTTCTGTGATGATTTATTCCTAATACAATAAAGCACAAGTTATAACAAGGATTCCATGTCAAGTTGCCCTTAAAACTCTTATTCTGAAATTACTGCTGTCTATTGCTCAATGACAGCGGGTTTCGGGAAGTGTTGGCAGAGCTTAAGAGCTGTCTTTCAATAATTGATATTGTTTTGCCAGATTGCAGCATGAGTTTGTTTAAGAGGTAATCAACTTGTAAAGAGAGCAGCCGTGAGAGTAACACAAGATGTAAAGCGAGAATCTTCACCTCTACCTTCTCCCTCCTTTTCCAAATCTGAATCATTAATAACAATAAGCGCATTAGATAAACCACCTTATACTGTTGAGAATGTCTCAAAGTGCTTCATAAGGTTTCCGTTAAGTGTAGTGACTGTGAAAGAATGTGCCAGCCAACTTATGCACTGCCCCACAAATAGCCATGAAGTGAGCATGTATTTTATAGGCGAACAAAGCAGACGATTTGCCCACAAACAGCCACAAAGTGAATGACCAGTTTTATCGGGGAGATTGTTGGGTAGGACACCGGAAGAAAATCCCTTCTTTTTTCCAGTGCCATAGGATCCTTAACATCCACAGAACAGGCATAAATAAGGTCCTCAGTTTAATGTTTCATCCGAAAGACGCACATTCGACATTGCAGTGCTTCTCCAGTACTGTGTTAGAGTGTTAACCTAGACTGAGCTCAAAATCCTCACGTGGGGCTTTGGGAATCATTGCTCCTTCTCCTTGGTCAACTGCAGGGTTGACGTCTGTGATTCTGTAGGAAATATCAAGGGGAAGAAAGTATCTGGAGAGCAGAATTAAACCAGTTAATATTTATCTCTCCCCGTCTCACTGCAATGCATTCCATCAAACAAGAATTTAAAGAAATAACCTGCATTCTTATATAGCCACATCAACTGAATCCGTCTCAAATAACTTTACAATAATTATTGTTAAGTGTAGTGGCTGTTTTTTTGTAGCAACTGATGGTTTTTACTATTCAGGCAGTCCATGAAACTTTCCCTCAACCTATGAACGTTATTATACATTGAATTATTTGGTGTCTCACCAGCAGGAAGGGATTGGAAATTAAATCCTGAGACAGCAGGGAGCGAGAATCAATTAGGTCTCTTTGTACGCAAGATTCAGCGCAGCAAAAAGAGAATTCATAGCTCCGGGTCAAATTAATGTTTAAATTGCAAACTTTCTGGCCTTTCATACAAGACTGCTGGGAGCCTGGCTTCTCACAAAACTTCTGCCCAGCAATTTTTCACATTAATAACTGCAAATGTCAACTTCCCGAAGTAAGCATGCTGGCCTCTAAAATATACTTAATCTCGGGCTCTGTTTGACACCTTGCCACTTCTCATTGCTGACAGCTCTGCTAATTTAGACAAGGGAGCGTTGATGTCTTTTCCCATCACCTCTCTCTGTCTCCATTGTACTCTCATTGCAAGTCTTTTGGTTCCCAGGGAATATGTGTCAGTATTAATTTTCTCCTCTCACCGCTCCCTCCCCCCCTTCCCCCCTTCCCATGAGCAACATCTAAAAAAGAGTGTTGAACAGTGTTGCATGATCTCAATATAGATTGCGAGTATTTGGACTGAAATGCCCTTGATCTTGCATTAGCAAAATAAAATATGAAAGAGATATTAAAAAATATTACATTATTAGCAGTGGAGTTCTCGGTGTCTCGAGTCACATTCTCATTGGTTGTTTGCTAGTTTGGGGCTGGCTTCTGCATGCAAGTAATTAGATATATTATTTTGATCACTGAGTTACCAAGACACAAGAGCCTCACAGTCTTGGGAAATTCTTCCCCGCTAAGTAAATCTCTGGCTGAGACATGCAGTCGGACCCCGTTATGATGTAGCCGTATAACAAAGAACTTCTGCCTCCCAGAAAAGGCTGTAGCATTTATCAATGTGAAAAATTGCTGGGCAGAAGTTTTGTGAGAAGCCAGGCTCCCAGCAGTCTTGTATGAAAGGCCAGAAAGTTTGCAATTTAAACATTAATTTGACCCGGAGCTATGAATTCTCTTTTTGCTGCGTTGAATCTTGCGTACAAAGAGACCTAATTGATTCTTGCTCCCTGCTGTCTCAGGATTTAATTTCCAATCCCTTCCTGCTGGTGAGACACCAAATAATTCAATGTATGATAATGTCTATAGGTTGTCCATTCCCAATTCACAATCATATGTTTCCATACAATAGGTTTGTTTATTGCAGTTAGTCCGACTCTTTTTTTTCCACTTAAGTTTACTCCTGTTTTTCACATCCATTCCAATATGGTGCTGGGGGAACACTGCATTATCAGAGGTGCTGCTCTTTGGATGAAATCACTGCATCTTACAGTATATCAAAAAATGCAAGGATTATTATATTTTGTGAAGCGTTTTGGGACATCTGTCTCATGAACAGTTATCGACCTGAAATGGTAACTAATTTGTCTCTCTCCATAGATGCTGCCTGACCAGCTGTGTGTTCCCACCGACTCCTGTTTTTATTTCAGATTTACAGCATCTGCAGTATTTTGCCTTTTGTAAGGATTATTATTATGAGACATTAAACCGAGATCCTGTCTCCCTGTTCAGGTGGATGTTAAAGATCTTGTGGCTATTTTCAAAAAGAGAAGGGAGGAGTTTCTTTCTCCCGATGTCCTGGCCAACAATCCCCCCAGATGAAATTGTTCATTCACTTCATGGCTGGTTGTGGGACATTGCGGTGTGCAAAAAGCATTGGTGTGATTGTCCATAGTCACTGCATTTTATAATATATCCTGTGAAGTACTTTGAGACATCAACCCAACATGAAAGATGCTATATCTTCTATACTAACAAGACAATATCCGTCCGTCCGTCCATCCGTCGTCCGTCTGTCTGTCTGTCTGTGGGTCAGTGCGACAATCACGCAATAACTGATTGACGTAGAAACATGATTTATACCTCGTAGGACAGGTCTTGCATCTGGCAACGTTATGGGCATATTTTTGGGGGGGATCTCCTATCGTTGATGATGTATATTAAAAATTAAGCCCCAAAATATGAGATATCCTAAATCAGATCTCTACATCAATCAGTTGTGACATCATCCCATTGTGATATACAGTATGTAATAGCTTGCAGACAAAATCTGTGAGACAAAATCTGAGAGAATGTATTATAAAGTGTAGTGACTGTGAGTTTTGTGGGAGAGACTGAGAGAGAGAGAGAGAGAGAGAGAGAGACAGACAGAGAAACAGAACTGAGAGAAAAACAGAGAGAGACTGAGAGAGACAGAGAGAGACTCTGAGAGAAAATACATTAAAGGAGTGCTCCCGCTGAGTCCTCCCAAAAGGAGTCCTCCTACAGGAGTCCTCCCAGCTGAGTATAGATAAAGACAAAATGTCTGTGTGTCAATCTACATCCCAAATTGGATCCTTTGGTTGCAAGCAAAGCTGCAAAGGGTTCAGCTAGTCAAATATAAGGATAATTATAAATAGTGTTCTTCAATGGTAATATAACAATCCTCAATCCTTGCGTTTGATATGGTGCCTTATCATGTTGTCAATATGTCTCAAAGGGCTTCACAGGATATACTGTGATAGTGGTTCATTGCTGACGTTCTGTTAAACAATATACCCAACACTGGACACACAGTACTCTCTTCATATTCCGCACACAGAATCCATCGCTTCTCCTTTCTCCCTTCCAAAGAGGCTTGCAAACAGCTGGAAGAAAACATATTAACTGATTGTGAAAGGTTTCCTTGACCACAATCGAATTGTGAGGGCAGAAAATATTTTTTGAAAGTCCCTCATAAAATAAAAGTAAATTGAGCCTATGAATTACTTTTTGACAGGATAATACTGAGTTTATGTCATGCATATTTACCCAATAGGTTGCTGCACTGGTTCACAGATGGTGATTTACCAATAGTGTCTACAACTCCTGGGTCACTGAGACCCTCCCAAACATCAGAACAGCATCAGTCACCATTTGAAAGTTCTGTGCCTCAAACAAAAAGTGTTTCTTTCTTGTTTGAGGACCAATCTGATGTTTGTCTGTTCTCCCTTCCACTTTTCTTCCCCACCTGCAATGTATTTCCAACTTTTCACATGACAGAACATCTGTGAAATAACAAACAAATTGGACTGGGGTAGATGGGTCATCATGACGGGAGCTGGTATGGTACAAGATCATGGAATCCTAGGTTTTATAAATGGGGTAGAGAATATAGAAGCAGAGAGGAAATGCTAAACCTACATAAATCATTAGTTATATTTCAATTAGAACTTCAGTATCCAGCGTTGGTCAACCCACTTTAGGAAGTACATCAAGGCAATAAAGGAGGTGCAGAGAGGAATTATTGGGATATTCCCGGGAATTAGTGGTTTGGCCAATGAGCAGAAACTGGAGGAACTAGGACTTTCTCCATTGGAACAAAGAATGTTGAAACATGACCTGATGGAGATCTTTAAAATGATGTAGGATTTTGATAGAGTCAATGGGGAAAAATCATTTCCACTGTTGGTGAGTCAGAAACTAAAGGGCACCAATTTAAGATAGTCGAAAAAATGCAACTGACGAGGATAGGAGAATTGTCCTGCCGAGCTTCCTTGATCATTTGTTGGTTGAGGTGCAACTCTTTTGGGCAAAATTTCTATTGAGCCCAATGTCAGCCCCTGATGGATATCCTGTTATCATCAAACATCGCCAAAAGTTCTGTGCGTGGTGCACGCTGGGATTTTTGGATGGGTCGAAATTCTGGGAGTCAAACAAAGCAAATAAGTTCCTGTCCGTGTGTTTTTTTAACACCAGTTCATTTCTGCCCAAAATATTCCATGAGAGGTGGACATTGAACAACTTCCAATAGGTTTCGCCCACAAAATATACAGGCAATTCACTTTACAGTGTATCCCGTGAAGCGCTTTGAGATGTCTCAATGGTGTGATAAGTGCTGTATCAAATGCAAGGATTATTATTATTAATTGGAAAGAGCACGGCCATTGACAGCCTGACATGTAAGAGGCCCTTTGACTGCCTAGTTAACGAGATCAATGGCCTCCCATCACCTGGCAACGATACAAGGGGGAGGAGGGACTCAAGGCTGGAGTCCAGAGTAATTCAATCCACTCCAGAACCAACAAATAGTTTGAATCTGGGCATTCCCTGTTCCCTTCAGAATGCATGTCAGCCAACAGTCTATATCCCTGTCACCCCGTGTCATAACAGCACACTAGTCCTCTCCATCTCCCACACAGCAGCTCCCAACAATAGTTACTACTGTAGTTTGAAAATCTTACACACAATTCATGGGCACAAAAATGCTTTATTATCACAACAGACCACACGACTTGATCATCTGTCAAGACGTAACATTTCATCTGATATCATTGGGTATCATTGGTACACAACCTGAAGCTTACCTAAAATATATAGCTCAAAACTACCTCAGCCCCTTGAGCCTGTTCCACCATTCTATTAGGCCATGGCTGATCTGTACCTCAACAAAAACATTCCACATCCCTCTTACAAAAGTAATTCTTTTAAAAAAAAACGTTTTGGTCCCCGTAAAGATCCATGTTTCAGAACATTTTGGTGCTGAGATGTACAGCATTTGAAATTCCCAATATTATCCCAACTAATCCCATTCTCCTGGCTCTGATTATGGATTTGCAGCCATGCTCTCGCTCAGTTCGCACCAGCCTTCGATGCTGCAGCCGGGCCAAAATTCAAAGCTCCAGCACAGACTTGCTCCGGGTAAAAATAGCAGGTGTTGATTCTGCCTGTGAGAGTTCAAAGAGCCTTTTATTGCATAAATCATCTGCGTTTGCAACAACAGATTTATTTCCAGATTGTGATCAGATTAAATCAAGTACCTGCATTCTGGACTCTCTCTCTCCTGTATGCAAAGCCAGCCCTCAGGTAGTCACTCCTGTTCAGACTAAATCCAACAAAACAAATGTGGATGCATCCAACTTGCTTTGATTTTCTCAGCACTGGTTAAGAAGTCAAGTAGGACTGCAGAGTAAAGCCCTAAAATTCCACCATGTCTTAACCGGGTGCGACTGTTTTGATTTAACATTTACGTTGGCGCAAGTTTGTGGAAATTTCAGAAATTCGGCTTTAATCCGAAATCCATTTTTCCCCACATTCTTTTGAAATGAATTAGAATTGAAGAATTTTCCGTTGTTTTGCCCAGCCTTTAATTTCGAGACAACATGGCCTTAGAACCTAAGACTTGAGGAATTTGAGGCCTGTCGTGTTTTAGTTTATTCCCAGTTTTTGATATTTTTCTTTTTAGTTCCTTTCCACCACCCACCACATCCTGTCTGGGAAAGAAGTCAAGAGATCTTGATTCGCATCTATACTTAATATCAGGTACAAAATCCCACTGTGAGATCAATTTGCCTTGAAATTTAAGAAATGTGGAAAATTCTTAAAATCTGCCTCAATTACTGCAGGCGCTTCTGTTTAAGAGCCTTCCAAAAACCTGCTTCTATATTGAGATTGAATTTAAGAATTTTTCATGTTTGCATGTAAATCGTAAAACAAAGTTGACTTACAGACTGAGACGAGGGGAAAGTTCGGGACTATTGTTTTGAATTTAGCCTCCAGCAGATTAATGAGAGTGGTATCTCTATTGGTATCTTACCTCTATAAATACATCACATCTACAAATGACCCAGCCGAGGTAATAATAATAATAATCATAATAATAATCCTTGCATTTGATGTAGCGCCTAATCATGTTGTTGAGATGTCTCAAAGAGCTTCACAGAATATAATGTATTTTGTGAGCAAAATGCGGCAGCTAATTGTGCACAGCAGTGTCCCACAAATAGTTGTAGATTGAATGATCACATTTTTAAGTTTAATTAAATTTTATTAATAATAATCCTTGCATTTGATATAGTGCATTTGACATAGTGCCTTTGTCACCTCTTGGCTGGACTATTCTAATGCCCTCCTCGCCGGCCTCCCTTCCACTACCATCTACAAAATCCAGATTATTCAAACTCTGCCGCCCGCATTCTCACCCGCACCAAACTCCGCACCCCGATCCCTCCCGTCCTGGCCAGACTGCACTGGCTGCCTGTCCCAGAGAGGATTGATTTCAAGATCCTCACTGTTGTCTTTAAATCCCTCCACTCCTCTGCACCCCCCCAACCTCTCTGACCTCCTCTCTCCTCAAAACAGTACCCATTGCCTTCGTTCCTTTGGGTCTGGCCTCCTCCTTGTCCCCCGAGTCCTCCGCTCCATTCTCGGCAGCTGTGCCTTCAGCCACTACGCCCCGAGGCTCTGGAACTGACTTCTTCACTCCCTTCGCCTCACTCCCTCCCTTCCTATTTTCAGGACTCTGCTGAAGACCTTTCTTTTCAACCGCGCCTTTGGTCACCTTCCCCCCACCCTCGCCCTGGCCCCTCCCTCTCCCCGTGGCTCGGCCCCGGGATCCGTTACTGTAAAGCGCTCTGAGATGAAGGGCATGAAGGGCAATATATAAATCCAAGTTGTTGCTATTGTTGCTGTTACTTCAGGGATTTCTTGATCTACGATTTATTGGCAGATGATTTTAGTTGCCTTCAAATGTGTAGGTTCCAAAACAATGTAAGGCATTGGGTGTTCGAGAGGATGAAATGTCTTTCCTTTCATCTCTTAGACTTGGACCCACACTAATGCAGTGAAACACTCACCTGTCTGTCAGCTGGCAGGAATCTCAATGGAAGTAGTTTGGGGAGTCTAAATCTAGTTCCGAGGTGGAATAGACATGCAGCACAAATTATAATAATAATCCTTGCATTGATCAATAAGGTATCTAGAAGCGCTTCATGGGATATACTATAAAATGAGGGGACTGTGTGTATTTTGTGGGTGAACATGGCAGCCAATTGGCCCACAGCAACGTACAGACAGCCATGGAATGAGTGACCAATTTTGTTTGGGGCATTGTCAGCCAGGACCTTGGGCGAAATTCCTTTTTCTTTTCAAAAACGCCACAGGATGTTTAATGTCCACCGGGACAGACAATCCTTCAATTTCCTTGGATTATGAACCTGGTTGCAGACACTCACATTCTGCTTGCCTTGGCAACGTCACCACTCTGTAGGACCACTACTTACCACCAGCAAATAAACTTTTTGTTGCTCTGTCACAGATCCACAAAGAGGCTTCGCTGGGTTCTGCCATTCACTGCAAGCCTACAAAGACTCCATTTCGCTTGAAGCTTCTTAATTTGATTTTCCATTAATATGAATAATTGATAAACACTTTATCTGGTCAACTCAATCATTGAAAAGTCCAACAGAGGAATTTGTAAGGACAATTCGGACAGCTTCATGGAACAACTTTCAGACGGCTTTAACTTGAACTACACATACACACTTCACTTCACTTGACAGCAATTTCTTGTGAAGCATTTTGCAGCATTTCAAGTGAAAGAGGGACACTACCTTATCACCCACACAATATACAGTCAATTCACTTTACAGTATATTCTGTGAAGCGCTTTGAGACGTCTCAATGAGGTGAAAAGGTGCCCTATCAAATGCAAGGATTATTATTTTAATCGGAAATTATTCCCCCAGAGCTTGCTGATATGGTCATTGTGGGAAATGGACATGAAATGCTGGGCCAGTGGACAATACTTTCTTGAGGCTGGTATTGAGGAATATTTGCAGATAAAGCAGTAGAGACTAACCTGCGTTATACCTGATCTCAGAACGCTTCATTAACAGACCTTCGACAGGCTTGATATGATAGCTCATTTTAACCAATAAAACAAATTTTATCTCAAATTTTGAAGTTCGTATAGAATCGAGGCAAATTCTTAACTCCCAGTCTTAATTTGAAAGTTTTTTTCCCTGCAGTTTCTTAAAAAGAATCCTAAATATAGCAGCACAGATGTCCACATCCAATGTAAAGAATATAAAAAGAATTCTTGGCTTTGTGTCCGGAGGATATATAAAAGTCAGGAAGCGATGGTACATTTATATGAAATCTCGGTTAGACTACATTGGAATTACTGTGTGCAATTCTGACCACCATTTTTACGGGAAGGGTATTGTTGCATTGGAGTGAGCACAGTGTAGATTTATTAGGATGTTATGAGGAATGGGAGAGGATACAGCCATCAGAAAACATCAGACAGCTTCCAGCTCGTCTCTTTAGAGTTATAGTAATAATAATCCTTGCATTTGTATAGCGCCTTATCACGTTGTTGAGGTGTCTCAAAGCGCTTCACAGACTATAGTGTAAAGTGGAGTGACTGTATATCTTGTGGCTCAAACATTGAGTTGAGACTATTGAGAAGGGACCTATGGGGGGTGGTGGGGTTGGGGGGGGATGGGGTGGTGTTAAGTTTATGAAAGGATTCAATAAGATGGATGTTGATAAGGCTGTTTCTACTTGCTGCTGAATCCAAAACAAGAAGACATCGCTATAAAATAGTCAATGCCAGATATAATTGGGGGTTTTGGAGGAACATCTTCTCCCAGAGGGAGTCGGGAATGTAGAAATCACTGCTGGAAGCCGTGCTTGAAACAAAAAGCATCAATGTATTTAAGAGAAAATTTGATTCATTTATAAGGAAGAAGGAAATAGGAAAATATTCTCTGATAGACTATCGGAGAGGGGAATAGGATGGGAGGTTGGCTTGTGTAAAGTCTAAACATTAGCATGAACTAGCTGGGCGAATAGCCTTTTTTCATGCCATATCACTCTGTGAACCAAATTAAGACTGCACTCAAGAATTCTCAAGAATTCTGCAGCCTCTCAAAACTGAAGACGGAATTGTCCTATTGCCTTAGACTAGGTGGAAGTTTGTGTCTTTTGTTCCACTTCTCTCAGATCTTTTATACTTTCCTGCTGGAATGCGACTTCTTTACAGTGGTAGGAACACAGATGTTGACTTGTGTGTTCTGTACTCTCACCACATTCACACCATTGTCTGTGATGATCAGACTGACTGTCAAGTTATGAAGATGGATGCAAGGCATTCATCAAACAAAGACAGTCCCGCTTTTGGCAGAAAAAGTCGGTTTCCAGACGGTTTGGAAAAGTACAAACCCTTTCTATTTTGTTTTATTTATGTTTTTTATCAAGCTTATCTGATTGAGACTGAACCAAGAGGCAGAGAATTACACATGATTTTCATCCTTATTTATGTTAGTCTTCAGTTAAACCAAAGTTTACAACCTTTTCCCAGTAGAGTTTTAACTCTTACACATTCTTTCATTGCTTTCAGTCGAGATTTTCTTTGGCCTTGTAATTTTTTGAAATAAAAATGACTTAGTAATTTCTCTCTCTGCTGTAGACCGCACTCTCCTCCTTTAGTAAGAAGGTTCAAAGATTAGTGTGAGTGAAGATTATTAATGCTGCTTCTAAGACATCAGCCTGGCTCGTTTGGTAGCCTTTAGATCAAAAGATTGTGGGTTCACAAGTGCCACATTGGGACATTGAGCTTGTAGTCAACAACAATAACAACAACAACTTGGATTTATATAGCACCCTCCATGCCGGACGGTGTCTCAGAGCGCTTCACAGTAATGGATCCCGGGGCCGAGCCAGGGGGAGGGGGTAGAAGGTGACCAAAGGCACTGTCAAAAAGAAAGGCCTTCAGCAGAGACCTGAAAATAGGAAGAGAGGGGTGAAGCGAAGCGAGTGAGGAAGGGAGTTCCAGAGCCTCGGGGCATAGTGGCTGAAGGCACGGCCGCCGATGGTGGAGCGAAGGACTCGGGGGAACAACAACGACAACAACTTGCATTTAGATAGTGCCAAGGTAGTGTCCCAGAGCATTGTTAGTCCAGGCATATCACTGCATTGTTGGAGGCAGCCATCCTCCAGACAAGATGTTAAAATGAGCTCCTCTTCAGATAGACATTAAAGGTCCCGTGACATAGTCAAACAGAGAAGGGAGTTTCTCCCATGGTGCTGCCCATTCACCCTCCAGATACATTTGTTGCTCATCTTGTGGCTGTGGGACAGACACTTAACAATAAGTAATGAAAAAGCTTTTGAGACATACTTCAAAAATACAAATTCTTTCTTTCTTGTTCCACTACAAGGGTCAGTCTCACTTTGTCTTCCAACGTAATAATAATAATCGTTGCATTTGATACAGCAAGTTTCATGTCGGGAGGATGTTGCTAAGCATTTGACAGGATTTACTGTAAATACAGGAGAGACTGTGTACCTTGTGGGCAAATGAGGCAGCTAATTTGCTCATTGCGATGTCTCACTAACAGCCATGAAGAGAATGAACAATTTTATTTAGGAGATTGTTGGCCAGGACAGCAGTAGAAACTCCCTTCAGAACCTCGGTATATTGTTTAGTCTGAAGGATGGCAGCTATTTGAGTTCAATGTCCCAATGTGGGGTTTGAATCCACAATCTTAGACACAGAGGCAAGAACAAACTGAGCCAAGCTGACAAAATGTAATGCCCTTACACATCTGAAAGTCCTTCACATTAGCAGCAGCGCAGGAGCAACAACAAGAACAAGATTACATTTGTATAGTGCCTTTCACGTCGGGAGGATGTCCCAAGGTTCTGGACAGTGACAGCATTTCAGACCTGAGCTGGGGTCAGGGGGGGGGAAGGGAAGGGAGGGGAAGGGGTGTGGTCGAAGAGGAGAGTATTGAGGCGGGACTTGAAGGAGGCTAAGAAGGGGCGAGGCGGAGTGACTGGGGGATGGAATTCCAGAGGTTGGGGGCAGAGTGGCTGAAGCCTCTCCCGCCAATTGCGGGGCGGTTGGGTCGGGTATGTGGAGCAGCCAGAGCCGGCTGAGCGGAGGGAGCGAGCGGGTTGGTAGGGGGTTAGGAGGTCGCTGAGGTAGGGTGGGGTGAGGCCATGGAGGACTTTGTAGGTGAGGACCAGGATCTTGAACTGGATCCTCTGAAGGATAGGGAGCCAATGGAGTCGGGCGAGAATGGGGGAGATGGAATCATGGAGTTTGGTGCGGGAGAGGACACGGGCTGCAGAGTTCTGGATTATCTGCAGCTGTGGAGGGAGGAGTTGGGAAGGCCGACAAGCGGGGAGTTTGCATAGTCGAGCCTGGAAGTGATGAAGGCATGAACAAGGGTTTCAGCGCCTGAGGGGTGAGGTAGTGGCGGAGTCGGCCGATGTTACGGAGGTGAGGGAAGGCAGAGCGGGTCATGGCTTGGATGTGGGGTAGAAAAGACAGTTGAGGGTCGAACAAGACACCGAGGTTCCTGACTGGCGGTGAGTTGTTGTGAGCGACCATGGAGGTTGATGCTGCCAGAGCCTGAGGTGCTGAGGCGCTGGTGTGAGCCAATCAGGAGGACCTCAGTCTTGATCACATTCAACTGTAGGAAATTTGCCCTCATCCAGGACTTGATGTCCCACAGACAGTCTGTCAGCAAAGACAGAGCCACGGTATGTCTGAGTGATTTAACGTTTCGTTTCCTCTCTAGTTCTTTTCACCCATTTGTCAGCTCGTTAATTTAATTATTTTTAAGGGCCACTGTCATCAGGATAGATTGTTTGGTCAATTGGCTATAATTACATGGCATAAGGTGGCATTGTCCTTTTAATAGTCTGAAACACAGAGTATAACATTCAACATTTTAGCCTTTCATGTTGACATTGACTCTCATGTTCATGTTGACATTTTAACTTTGCGTAACACAGATTTGTTTCATATCCCCACGCGGTCGGTCTGCCCCTTCTGGCCTCCCCTTGCTAGAGTGTGGGTCTATGGGCACTGGGTGCCATTCCCCACCCCGCCCAGGTGATCCGTGTTTATTTGTGAGCCTTGGCAGTGAGTGTTGGGAAGTACAGTGACCACTTGACTGTAGAGGCGTCACAGTCCAGTTTGAGCACTCCTTACCCGGCTGCTACATACAGGTCATCCAGTAAAAGGTGTTGAAGAAGGACCAGGAACCCAGATAGCTTTACTCTCTTTAACCATGTGAAGGTTGGGGCCAATTTAACCTCTCATGGAGCATCAGCAGAGACTTCCTGACATCTTAGTTAGGAGCAGGTTATTACAAATCAGACGCTGGTTCATGCCCAACACAATTACATTAGAACCACTTTGCAGAGAATCCTGGGAGGCACTTTGAGGTTTCTCAATGACATGATTAGGTGCTATATCAAATACAAGGATTATTTTAAATACATCTGAAGAAACATTAAACTTTGAAGTCAATGGATAAATGGGAAGGTTCATATTCCACAAACGGACCAATAGTAGGGAAAGATTTTCCTTGTGAGAAATAAGGAAATACAAAAGTTGTCATTGATTCAGCGAAGCCTTGGTTTGTCTCCTTATCAATACAGGGAACTAGATAAAGTTACTTCTTATTGTCAAGGTTAACAGCTGATGCAAGAATAATGAACGTTGAATTAAACCTTTATCTGAATAAATAGTCACTGCATCCAATGTACTGTTTCAATAACAGCATTTTAGAATCTTGAATATAGCTTTACATGTGTAAAAAGAGATTGCAAATTTAAACCAGATTTCGTGCATTCCTCTGTCTGAAGGGCAGATAATGCTTTCCATGTGCAATACCACATAAATAAACCGTCTTTGCCAAGAGAGATTTTATTTTCTGTGTTTATTTCTGTACAGATATCCATTGTGGCTTCACCAGCAAAAAGGATAACCACATTTTATCTCCCATTATTTCTCAAACATTCACCACAACAACAGGTGCAACTGTGTTATAAACAGGATATTATGAACAGCCTTTGGGGCAGATGGGTTACACAATCCATCTCTCTGCACATGTTGAGTTCAACGTGGTTGCATGTGAGTAAGGATTAATTATTGATCCGTATCACATGTTTGGTCAAATAACAACATATCTAGCATTCACTGGGATACCTGTAATATTAAAACATCTGTCAGACCTTCACAGATGGTATCTGTCAAAGTGGGGTGACTCTATATTCTGAAGACAAACTTGACAGCCAATTTGCACATTTTAAAGTCATACGAGCAGCCATGAAGTGAATGATCAATTTTATCTGGAGAATTGTTGGCCAGGACACTGTGAGAAAGTCCCTTCTCTTTTTGTATAGTGCTTTTTAATGTTGAGCTCAAAGTCCTCGATGTGGGGTTTAAACCACAACCTTCTGACTTAGAAGTGAGAGTGCTACTGACTAAGTCAGGCTGACATAACAATAAATTGCCGTTATTTAGCACCTTTCTTGTTGGGAGTAACTAACATGAGTACCTGACATGCCTCGAAAGCCAGGGTTGAGAATTAGGTCATTTATTGGAATAAAACAGAATTTTGTAAGTTATTGCGATAAAATAGAGTTATGTCAAATGCAAGAATTCTTATTATTAGAACATTCTGTGTGCTCCAGCATCCCTTGTGCTACATGCAGTGAACTACTGAGTGACAGAACAGCAACAACAGCATTTATACAGCGTGTTTCACACTGGGGATGTCCCAAGGCACTGGACAATCTAGGGTTTGTGGGGGTGGGAGCTGAGGAGGGTGGGGGTGAGGGGAGTGAGGGGAAAGATGATTGAATGCATGGTCAAAGAGGAAGGTCTTGAGGGGTAAACACAGGGACTCCAGGATGGAGTTCCAGAGAGTGGGAGCGGATAGGTTAAAAGCCCGACCGCCGATGGTGGGACCAGCAGGCTGGTCCCTTACTGAACAGATGGTTTGAGACGGTCGCTGAGGTCAGGGAGGCAAGACTGCAAAGGGATTTAAAGGTGAGGACAAGGAACTTGAACTCGATCCCCTGGGGGAATGGGGAGCCAGTGGAGCTGAGCGAGAGTGGGGTGGTCAGCTTGCAGAGCCTGGAGTGGGAAAGGACATGAATTCTGATGAAGGGTCGTGGACCTGAAACGTTGACTCACTTTCCTTTCTCCATAGATACTGCCTGACCTGCTGAGTGTTCCCAGAGATTCTCTTTTTTCGTTTTCAGATTTCCAGCATCTACAGTATTTTGCGTTTTGCCCACAAATAAAACCCTTGGCGAATTTTCAAGATGGCAGTCAATAAAGAAAATTCCTGCAACCTGGTATTGTGACGAACCGTGTTATTGGTGCCGCTGATCGCTGCAGTACATCTATTTATTTAACATTGAGAACTAGCGTTTAGTGTTAAAATATGAAGTGTCAACTTGGCTCAGTTGGTAAAATGCTTGCCAGTCTTCAACATTGATTTACCAGTGAACAAATTGTGGAAAATCCAATTTGCTACATATCTTAAATAGAACTGTCGAGACTAGTTAGTACTGAATTGAAGGATTATCTCCCATTATGCCTGATCTTGGCTGTTTGCTGAATGTTGATGTGTGCGACGTGATAAGGCGCTATATCAAATGCAAGGATTAGTATTATGAAATTGACTGCCGCATTTGCTTACAAAATACCCAATCACTGCACTTTACATTGAATCCTGTGAAGCACTTTGAAACATCCTTCAGACATGAAAGCAGGAATAGCAAACGTAAGGATTGTTATTATTATTATGCACCTTTTTTCCATCACAGCATTGCAACGCTATTTTGCACGAAGAGAGCTATGTAACTGCAAGTTGTTGTTGCCCTAGCTCTATCACCTTCCCTGGTAACCCATTGCAATGTTGGAATGCCCTCAGTAATGCTTCAAACTCTGAACAATGTCTAGTCAGGAATGACTCAGGTGTGTATGAGCTGGCATGGCCCAGTTAATGGCACTCTCATCTCCAGAGCAATAAATTGTGGGTTTAAGCCTGACATCAGAAATATAATAAATAAAAATAACTCTTGCATTTGATATAGCGATGTAGCATGTCTTCAAGACGTCTCAGAGCGCTTCACAGAAGCACTTTACATACTGTAAACTGAATTGACTGTATATCTTGTGGACAAAACGTAGCACCCAATTGCGCACAGCAGTGTCTCCCAAACATGAGCTCATAATCAATCCAGGGCTGAGTGAATCGTATGTTGTGATGATCCTTTAACATTTCCGCTGACACTTCTGTCCCTGGCTAAGTGTTCAGCTGAAGAGTACAGATCTAAGGCCCCCAAGCCTTGGCTCTTGCCAACCTGCACCTAATACTCTCCGGAATTAAGAAAGCAGGATGCATCCCTCAAGGGACAGAGTGCACATTCAATTCCAACAATCTATCTCTGGATTTTCATGTGTAGGTGTGATGCATGGAAATCTCCGTTTAGTTTGGGTACTCTTAAGCACAGTGATGAGTTTCTGCACGTTTGTTCATCTACAAAACACACAATCACTACTTCACAGTAAACCCTGTGAAGCACTTTGAGATGTCCTTCCCACTTGAAAGATGCTGCATCAAATGTTATTATGTTTTTTAAAATCATTTCCACACTAGCCTCACTTGGAGGATGAATGCAATCGCCAGTTTTAAATGCTAATTAATCCTAAATTATGGACCTGTTTTGTGCTGTGGACTACCACCTACTGAGAAACAGGTTTCAATTAAATCAAACAGATTCCAAATGGGACCGTACAGTCGTCAGAGAGACCAGACTTTATTCCAATCAGTCTGGGCTGGATTCAAACCCAGATTCCAGTGTTTAAAGAACAATAAGATGAATCACTCCAGGACCCTGTTCTGCTACGTTTATGCTACCCCTGAGGTCAATCACTTTTCATGTCAGATATTTGATTACCTATTCATACCTGAGTTAACAGCACACATTGGAAATAAAATCTGCAGTCTTTCGTAACTTATTTCTTGACAAATTGTGAAACACAGTGATTTTTTTCCCCATTGGCTTTACGATCTGAGGATCAAAACTAATGCTGTTTCATTACATAATTACATTTCTTAAATAACAGCTTATTGATGTCAACTTTCTTGACTGGATGTGTGGGAGAATGCAGCTTCAAGACTTAAGACTGACTCTAACAATTTGCCAATTTATAAACTCTCTCAAAATGCTGCATAAATTGAATAAATCTGGACCCAGGTTGAATTTCCCCCTCAGAAGGGTCCACTCTAAGGTGCTTAGATTCTGGAAGGACATCATGAAATTATTTCCCTAATGAAGAAAATGAGCTCAGGGCATCCTGGAGGCGGGTCCCAGCTCAAACAAATCATTGTGGGTTCAGACATTTCAGACGGAAATACAGGGTATCCGCAAAGTCCTGTTACCACCTGTAACGTCCTTTGGGACGTCCTCCTGACGTGAAAGGCGCTTTATAAATGGAATCTTGTTGTTGTTGTTGTTATTGTAACAAAACAGCAATGTGAGGACTAATGAGGAGTTGAAACAAGCTGTCAGAGATGCATTTTGCCCTTGTCACTCCATCCATGTTACAGCAGATGTCGCACCAAACCATAATAATCCTTGCATTAGATATAGCATCTTATCCCATCTTAGGGACATCTCAAAGCACTTCACAGAATATACTGTAAAGTGAATTCACTGTATAATTTTGTGGGTGAAATATTTTATGCGTATTGACTATGTATTTTATACTGACTGACTGACTGGTACATGGTGTCCACAAAGTCCTGTTACCCCCAAATTTCTTTCTACAGTGCACTGACCAACAACTGAAACATGTTGGAAGAATGATGATGATAATATTGGATGTTTGATTTTTCCTTCTTTGATAGGAACGTGTTAGGGAATGAAGTCCCAAAGTTACCAATGACATTGAGGAATGTCTGATCAAGCCAATTTTCCAATTCAGAGCACTTAACTGGTGATGGTGCTTTCACCGATTAAGGCATCTGCTGTTCAAACTCCTATTTTGATATTGCTCATTGAGTTAGGTGCCGTTGATGTGGAGGAGAGTGAAAGAGGGAGATTTATTGTTAGTGCTGGAGACACCCTTGTTTTTCAGCCCTGGGGAGAGAAATTCCACCTGGGTCTCAACTTGTACAATTTTTGGCAACCGTTAAGTTCAGCCTTTGTTTTGATTTCTCAAATGCACCTACAGAATACCAGCTTCAAAGTTAAGGAATAACTTGCAGGGGTGTGTATGTGTGAGTGTGTGTGAGAAAAGGTAGGAAAATACAATGGAGTCCTGTAGCTCAGCGGTTAGAGCATTCACCTCGCAAGAGAGAGACTTGAGTTCTATTCCCGGCAGGGTGAAAGGTTGGGCAAGTTTCCTTACTCCACATGCCTCTGTTTACCTAGCAGTAAGTAGGAACTCATTTCCTAGTTGATTTGGGGGATCGCTTTTCCGGGGATAATAATCCCTCAAAAAAACAATAATAATTCGGTCACTTCAATCCAGCACTGTTTGTGGAACACTGTGCGATGGGTACAGTGTTTCGCCCACAAATATACAGTCAATTCACTTTACAGAATGTCCTGTGAAGCGCTTTGAGATGTCTGGAAGACGTGATAAGGCACGTTATCAAATGCATAGATTATTATTATAAAATGTGACTGAATGGAACGCTCTTTCAAGGATTCAGCGTGGACATAGAGGGCACAATGGCCTTCTTCTGTGCTGTAAGTTTTGTAAAACTCAGTTTAAAAATTTGGAAAATTCTGCACACTTTGAAATGCTACAAAAATCATGCCACCCAGGTTGAATTTCTTTTCTCCCCCACCTCACCCTTCCTCCCCGCCCAATAACTTGAATTTAATTTTCATCAGTGTGACGTGGTTTCAATGGGATGTCACCTCTGTGACTTCCTGAAAATCGACAAACCCGGTCACTCCCTCCACTCAGTGGGCACCTGCCCCCACCTCCCTCCCACCCCGGTCTCTGCCCCACCATTGGCAATCAGGCTTTAAGCGTATCTGCTGCACTCTCCTTCCTGGATTCCGTCCCTCGCCTCCTTCAAAGTCCACCTCAAGACCTTCTTCTTTGACTGCAGTTTTGGCTTTCCCGCTCCCTTGGACCCCAACCCCATCTTGAGTATAAACCTTAGGCTGTCCAGCACCTTGGGACATCCTCTTGACATGAGTAATGCTGTATAAGTGTAAAATTGTACTATATTTAAAGTCACCACCAATTCTCTTGCTCCAGCGGTGTCTCTTGAATCCATTTATCTTCCCTCCAACACATCAATGTGGCAGGAAACCTATTCCAGATGTGTTCACAGCTAATTTTTAAATCATTTCTGAAATTGTGTCCGTGCAATGGATCTGGATTCACTTTGTGAATCTCCCCAATAATATTCATTTTAAAAGCAACTTAAAGCTGTGATAGGAGGCTGTAGGGTGGCTGGTCTGTAAGGATGAGATCAGGTTGGTCCCAGGAGGGTCTTCTTCATCCCAATTGATTTTGTGATGAGGTCACCTCAAAACCAGGCTTGAGAACAAACCAACACTCCTCAGATACTTGGCAATTGTGTCTTTTTTGGGCTCCCTCCACTGTATCCCGTAAAAAGTATTAATATTCAATAGATGTGCCAAGCAACAAAGAACATAGGAACATTGGAACAGAAGTAGGCATTTCGGCCCTCGAGCCTTTTCTTGTGTTCTACTAGATCTGTAGCTCAACTCCAATTACCCGCCTATGCCCCATATCCCTTGAAACCCTGATCTTACAAAAATCTATTTACCTCAGTTTAAAAATTTGAATGGATCCAGTTATCCAGAGCCTTTTGGGACACCAAAGCTTTGTCACACTGCTTTCTAGTAGTGTCCTGGCTGACAATCCCCCGGGTTAAATTGATCATTTACTTCATGGCTGTTTGTGGGACATTGTCGTGCACAAATTAGTTGCTGTATTCGCCTACAAAATGCACAGTCACTACACTTTACACAGTAGAATCCTGTAAAGTGTTGTGAAATGGTTTGACAATGTGATAAGGAGCTATATTAAATGCAAGTGTTTATTGTTGTATATCAATGTACCAATGGTTTTCTCCTCCCCTGAAAAAGATACCGTGAAAGAGACAGACACTATTACTCATAGAATAAACATCGGAGCATGTAGGGTTTGGAGTGGTTTCTGGAGGAAATCTCAGTGAGCAACACTGAGGTGAAAGCGGCAACAACAAATGACATGACGTATAGAGGACATCTCACAGCACGTCTCAATACTATTCCTACAGCTAACTGGGAGCCTGAGCTGGAAAGGGGTAAAGCAGCTGAGGGGAGAGGGGGTGAGGTGTGTGACTGGTAGTGTGGTTGAAGAGATGTATTTAGACGCTGAGAGGGAGAGGGCGAGGCACAGACACTCCGGGAATGGAGTTCCAGGGAGAAGAGACAGGTGGCTGAAAGTTCGTCCGCCGATGGTGGAGAGGATCAGTGTTTGAGGAACAGAAGGAGCGGTCGGGGTTGAGCGTAAGAGTACTGGAGGTTGCAGGGATGAAGTCAAGAGTCTTGAATTCAGTCCACTGGGAGATAGGCAGCCAACGGAACCAAGCAAGAGTGGGGCTGGTGGGCTCACAGAGCCTGGCGTGGCGTAGGCAGCAAATAACGCAAAATAAACTTACCTGTCTAGCCTATTCTCTACCATTCCTACTGCCTGTAATTTACACTTCTGAGCAGAAATGGATCAATCTAATCAGTAAAACATGCTCCCTGCTTTCTCCATCGCAGCTCCTGCTTATTATATATAGACTAACACAGAAAATATGCAGTAAATGTGAACAGCCAGTGCGGTTACTAACTGTTATACTTGAAGCAACATTCCTGCCCACTTCCACCGAGAACTCATAAAAGTTATAAGAAAAGTTGCGTGATGTTGCCCACTCATTGAATGTGAGGATAGTCAGATAAGGTTTCATCCAAGTGACATTTTACCATCTTTCTTCAATCACTCATGTAAGACAGAGAATGGCAACAGTTCAATACAATTATATTCATTTCACGTAGCAAGCGTGTCTGAAAGCACTTCCCGGCTGGCTGGCCGGCTGGGTCAGGGGAGAGGGAGAGTGGGGAGAAGCTGGAGTGTGGGGGGTAGAAGGAGAAAAGAGACCGACAGCATGTTGTAAGGAAACTTTGTACCTGTTGTTATTTAATTAATGATGAAATCATGTGTACGCACTTTGGATGTTAAACAATTGTTTCCTTTATTATAGTTCCACAGTCAATGATGATACAAAGAGCAATAACCCACTATCGCAAAACGCAATAATAATAATAATCATAATGATCCTTGCATTTGATATGGCGCCTTATCACATCTTCGAGACGTCTCAAAGCGCTTCACAGAATATATTGTAAAGTGAATTGACTGTATATTTGTGGGCGAAACGCGGCAGCCAATTGCACACAGCAGCGTCCCACAAACAGTCATGGATCGAGTGACCAAATTATTATTATTTTTAATTTTTTGATGGGACTATCATCCCTGGAAAAGCGATCTGCTAATCGACTAACAAACGATTCCTACTTAATGCTAGGTAAACAAAGGCATGTGGAGTAAGGAAACTTGCCCATCGTTTCACCCGGCCTGGGGATTAAACCCAGATCCACTCGCTTGTGAGGCGAGTGCTCTAAGAACTGAGTTATAGGACTCCAGTAGATGTTTGTTAAGTAAATATACATATAAATAGCATGTGAAGTCCGTTTAGCTTGTATTCTGTGAGTATACGTTAGGCATTTTCCATTAAAATTAGTGCATGTGTCGCTGTAGCCACACCTGTGGCTATGGACAATACTGATCTAGATAATGGGATCAGGGGATGAATGCTTGAATTGTAACTCAATGATTTAACACCACAAAATGTCAATGACGATAGAGGGTTAACTGCCAATGCCAGCTGCCAAAATCACAGGACCTCGCTCTTCGTCTCTCCTTTCCAGTCACGTCTATATATGGAAAGTCTCGTTGGAAAAAATGTTGTTCAAACCATGTTTCCGAATAACAAAGCAGATTTCATGTGCGTTTGATGCTCTGGTGTATTTTACTTTCCGCAAATCAACAAAACTTCAATCACCACTTTTTCTGAATTAATAAATACTGTACTATCCTTGCAGTTGAGATAGCGCCTTTTCACATCATTGAAACTTCTCAATACTCTTCACTCTACTGTATAGTGTAATGACTCTGTATTTTGCTGGCAAGTACGGCAGCCAATTTGCACACAGCAATTTCTCACAAATAGCCATGAAGCGAATTACTGATTTTATTTATCTGGGGAATTGTTAGCCAGGACATTGGGAAGAACTCCCTTCTCTTTTTGAGAGGGATCTTTTCATGTACCTAAACAGGCAGACAGGAGCTCAGTTTAACTTGTCATCCAGAGGACGGCTGGTGTTACAGTACATGTTGCTCTTTTAATGGGTGTCAATCAAAGCTTCAACAAAATGAAGGAAGATTTATTTAAGGATTGACCATCTCCTGTTGAAGAAATGCTCTGAGACAGCTCTCTGCAATAGAAATAATATTTCAAATCAGATTGAGGTAGAGAAGATCAATCTGATAGCATTCATACAAGAGGCAACGAGTTAAGTCACTCACCACTATATAAATGTTTCATATGGTTATTCTTAAGGAGGGTGATGGTGTATCTGCATGTGTCAGATATCCCCCCCCAGAAAAATGTGCGGGATCCTAACCCACAACCATCTGACCCACTGGCAAGAGTGCTACCAACTGAACTGTTTCTCAAAGCTGCAAAGACAGTGCATAAAATCATGAATTTACCTGTGAGCTGCAGAGCCCAGCCCTAAACGCTGTAACAATAACAACGACAACAACAAGATTACATTTGTATAGCGCCTTTCACGTTGGGAGGACGTCCCAAGGCGCTGGACAGAGTACAGCATTTCAGACCCAAGTTGGGGTCGGGGGGCGTAAAGGGAGGGGAGGGGAAGGGGGGGGGGGGTGGCCGATAGCATGGTCGAAGAGGAGGGTCTTGAGGCGGGACTTGGCTAAGGAGGGGGCGAGGTGGAGTGACTGTGGAATGGAATTCTAGAGGTTGGGGGTAGAGTGGCTGAAGGCTCTCCTGTCAATGGTGGGGTGGGTGGGTTGGGGGACATGGAGCAGGCTGGAGCCAGTGGAGAGGAGGGAGGGGGCGGGTTGGTAGAGGGTTAGGTGGTCACAGAGGTAGGGTGGGTGAGGCCGTGAAGGGCTTTGTAGGTGAGGACCAGGATATTGAACTGGATCCTCTGAAGTATAGGGAGCCATTGGAGTCGGGTGAGAGTGGGGAAGAAGGGGTCATGGAGTTTAGTGCGGGAGAGGACACGGGCTGCAGAGTTCTGGATTATCTGCAGCTGTGGAGGGAGGAGTTGGGAAGGCCGACAAGCAGGGAGTTTGCATAGTCGAGCCTGGAGGTGATGAAGGCATGAACAAGAGCTTCAGCGCCTGAGGGGTGAGGTAGTGGCGGAGTCAGGCGAAGTTATGGAGGTGAGGGAAGGCAGAGCGGGTCATGGCTTGAATGTGAGGGAGAAAAGACAGTTGAGGGTCGAACAAGACACCGAGGTTCCTGATTGGCGGTGAGTTGAAGTGTGCAACCATGGAGTTGATCCTGTCAGAGCCTGAGATGCAGAAGCTCGCTAATGTAACTCACTGATGTTCATTTTACTACAGATTTATTACAGAAATGTGACAGAAATAAAATGTACAACAGACACAAAAACGCTTTAAGTTTTTTTTGTAAGAGTGAAATAGCTTGTTAAAGGTTAAAGAAACATAAAAACAGGAGCAGGTCATTCAGCCCTCGAACCTGTTCCACCATTCTATAAGCTCATGGCTGATCTGTACCTCAAGTCCAATTACCTACTCTTGCCCCATACCCTTAATACCCTGACCTAACGAATAGCTATCCACCTCAGTCTTGAAGAAAACTAAGCCTTAATAATATGATGATCACAATCATAAACTCTGCAACAAGAGAACTCAGACAACCGAAGATGAACAATGGTTTAGTGGTTTAGCTCTAATTAATTAATGCGTGAATTGTTTATAGAGGTTAAAACATGTAATAATCCTTACATTTGATATAGTGCCTATATATTAAAATGTCTTAGTCCTTCATGAATAATTGTTGGAAATTATATATTTATAGGTGAATGCAACAGTGAATTTGTGCACAGCAATACCCTACAGACACCTATTGGAATGGAGTGAATAACCAATTTTACTTGGAGCTTTGTTGGCCAGAACATCAGCAGAAACTTTCTTCTCTTTTTTGATTAGTGGCGCAGGATCGCATGATTTGAGCGGCATTTAGTGGACACCCAGTCCTCATGCTTCATAGCAGAGAGGAATGATTTCTAGAACCTGACACAACTCTTGGTAAGATAGCACAGACACTGAATCAGACAGCTGGAAATTATCAAGAGAAGAGCAAGCACCAAACAGCAGTTAAAATACTGAATGTTTGGAATAACAGCAAGGGCAATTTTACTTTTAGGAGGAAGTGTACCAAGGGCTCAAACCTTGTCCTTTCTAATACTGACAGGAAATATTTTTCAAATTGTACCATCTCCTCTGAGATGTGAGCCTATTGAACAATTGACAAAGTAGTTATTGTTACGCAGTAAGTTTAACATGGAATTTATTTAGTTCAATAGGGATTATGTATCAACAACACACGAGTTGCCAGGCTCAGTTTATTATACCCTTGGCTCACTTCCTTGCCAGACTCCCTTGAGCACACAATGCACATCACATTGCTCACAGGACTTTCCTTATTCTGTTGTTTCACTGTTCAGTTAAAAAGGGGTTGGGTGGGAAATTACCTCAATCTGATGGGTTTTAGTTTCACTCTGAGTACTGAAGCCACTGTTCCTGACACTCAGCCCAGATTTGTCTGTCTGTGAGGGGAATAAAGAACGTCAACTCATGGGTAGTCTTAAATGTCCATCTCAACCACCAAACCTACAGGTGTGGACTCAGTTTAACATTTGATTTGAACAACACCACCTTTCCCAGTGTTTAGCCACAGTTGGGCAAGTTTAGGAGAAAGTCATGAACAAACTGGGGCCAGATTGGTCTGAATGAAGAAGGTCGTTCGGACCATCTGATCTCATCCCTCCAGAAAGTCCAGATAGATACCGTTTCCCCCCCACCCCATCACAGCATCAAGCTGCATGTTTAAATGAGTCTAGTGTCAAGGCCTCAACCATTCTTCCTGACGGTTTATCCCGTCATTAATTATCCTCTGGGTAAAGGATACTCTTGGTGGCTGTCCTGAAATTGCCCTTTGTAATTCTAAACCTGTGTCCTGTTGCTCTTTGTTCTATTGTCTTGGTGCTGAAGTATTGTTCTGCCTTTACTCTCTCAATCTCATATAAAATTTCCATGAGGGACAAGCTCTAATTTGGAAGATCGACTGAAGGTTTATTGGAAACGCTGAATATGACCTTGGAGTGAAAAGAGGCTCATTCCTCCATCTCCATCGGGTTCGATGCCCTGCAGGGCAAAATGTTGGGCAAATTTCCTTATTCCACAGGCCTCTGTTTACTTAGCAGTGAGTAGGAATCCGGTTGTTAATCAGTCGGCGGGTTGCTTTACCGGAGGTAATAATTCCTTCCAAAAAAATAATAATCCTTGCATTTGATATAGCGTCTTTCACATCTTCTAGACGTCACAAAGCGCTTCACAGAGTATACTATAATTGACTGTATATTTCTGGGTGAAACGCAGCTGCGAATTGTGCACAGCAGTCTCTCACAAACAGTCGTGGATCGAGTGACTAAACTATTAATTTTTTTTGAAGGATTATTACCCCCGGAAAAGCAATGTCCCAATCGACTAACAGCTGAGTTCCTATTTACTGCTAGGTAAACAGAGGCATTTCACCCTGCCACAAAAAGAACCCAGGTCACTCGCTTGTGAGACAAGTGCTCTAACCACTGAGCTACAGGGTTCCACAAATAATAATAATAAATAAATAAATTGTTCACTCAATCCACGACTGTTTGTGGGACACCTCTGTGCGCAAATTTGCTGCCGTGTTTTGCCCACAAAATATAGTCAATTCACTTTACAGTATATTCTGCGAAACGCTTTAGGATGTCTAGAAGATGTGATAAGGCACTAATCAAATGCAAGGATTATTATTATTATCTCCGACCCCTTTCCTATCCCTTCCCAACACCCTTCAGAATCCTTCGGACATCGGTGAACCCATTCCAACCACAGAGCCTCCAATTAATGTTTCCCATTCCTTTTTGAGACCATCTCAACTTAGTCCATGGTCCACTCCATAGTCGACTGAGCCATTGCGGTCCCATGCCTACACACAACCAAAACGCCAGCAGAAATATCTCCCTTTAGGTCCCAGATCAACCCATAGATGGTACTTTCCATACATGATCCTCATTCAAGTCCTCAGGTTCAATCATGCCCTCATTGCCGCCCATTTAAACTTTGTTATTGTAACTGCATTTCTTCTTTTGGGCTGGGAGCAAGTAATTTATGGCCGAGTTAAGACACTCACCGCTCAAACAGTAAATTCCTTATTATTAACCATATTCGTGTTACTTGGAGGTATGTAACACAGTCTGCCAGAACGGCTAGGTTTAACCTTTCTAAAGTGTTTTACAATAAAGTTCAAACCACATGTGCAACAAAAAATCATTAACACCAAACCTTCTTTGGAAGGAAACAAAATGGGTTTTGTCAGATGCCGTTGGTTTCCAGGTCTGAAAACCGACCTTTGAAAAACGTTTCCAGACCCCTTTGACAGTTTTGAATGTTGCCCAGGAATCTGCTGCCTGTGTCCGGGCTGGATGTCTCTGTTGCTAACAGCAACGCTCCCTTCTCCCATTGCATTAATTAAAGCAACCTGCACTTTTCATTTGCAGCTGCTTTGTGCAGGACTTTTGATTATTTCACTGTCTTTGAAAGCTCGCCCCTGCCTGAAAAATAACGCAAAGTGAATAAATCAGACCGAGAAACTGATGTAAGGGGATTTACATGAGTCAATTCCTATCATCATCCTTACATTTGATATAGCACCTTTAATGTTAACAAGATGTCGCAAAGCACTTCATAGGATTTACTGTATTGCAGTGACAGTCTGTTTTTGTAACTGAACCCAGCAGCCAATTTTACACACTGTAATATTCCACAAACAAGCATGAAGTGAGATTTTGGGGAGGAGTGGGGAGGGGGAATTACTGACCAGGACACCGGGGCAAACTCCCTTCACTTTTTGAATAGCATCATGGCATCTGTAATATTTACCTGAACTGGCAGACGGGACTTGTTTTGTTCGAAGGGAGAAGAGAGTTTCTTTCTCCCAGTGTCCTGGCCAACATTCCGTCAGATAAATTGGCTATTTGTGGTACACTGAAGTATGCAAATTTGCTGCCAACACACATATGGTTACGCACTAGAATAATTACTGTAAAGCTCTTTGAGGCAGTTCAACACTGTAAGTGTTATATGAAATGCAAGAATTATTATGAACTGAGTTGCCAAGAGATTTGGTATAGCCTTCAGCCTTTCTGCCCCCACCTTTTGGAACTCCATCCACCGTCTCTCCACCTCACTCCCTCACTTTCCTCCTTCAACGCCCATCTCAAGACCCTCCTCTTTGATTGTGCCTTGGGTCACCTTCCTACCCTTAAATCTCCTTGCCTTCCACCACTCCTGAACACAACCCCTAGCTCGGGTCCACATCAGGATGGTATCTCCCAACATTAAGACACTGTATAAGTGTAATCTCTTGTTGTTGTTCTTGTGTATTGATCACTTTGAGGATTCTGTTCTCAAACAGTAAAATTGAGTGGATAATGTGACCTAACAGATGTTGTGCTTGAGGTAACTCATTCTTCAACAGAGTACACCCATGGTTGGCTCATGGTTCCTATCCGCAACTTTTCTAATCATCCTCTGAACTGTTCGTGATTCCTTTCCTGAGGAGCGTTTCTGTTATGTGAGAATGTGTGTTAAGCCATATGTTTAACACTCCGCACTTTGCCAGCTGCTAGAATTCCGACTGTCGTAACTAATGCCTATGTTTGCTTCTGGTGCTGGTATTTTGATGGGTTCTGAAATGGGATACAATACAACTTAAATTTACACAATGTCTTTCAGGTTGATAGGAGGTCTCTAAGCTCTTGACGTTTCTGGCTGGGCACCCAAGCTACGAGGTGGGAGCCAAAAGGACCAGGAGGGGAAAGATGCCCCAAAGCATGGTCAAGAGAGGAGCTAAATTGCAGGAGATGTGCAAGGATTTGGAACCAGTGAGCCCTGGGTTGTAACCCTTGGAACGGTGGTCAGACACTCCCTGTGCCATGAGCTTGGTGTCCAGTGGGACATCCTCAACACAGAACGATAAACACTGCACTCAGTTTCAAATCCTTTTGTGAAAATTGCTGCATAGATGCCTCCCCCCCCNTCTCCTAAGGATCACCTAAACTAGTGGTGGCCAACCCATGGCTCAGGGGCCAAAAATGGCTTGCACGGTTGTCAACAAGAACATTTGCACTAGTCTAGATAAGTCTGTATAATACACAACTGTTTTGGGGACACTGCCGTGTTTCGCCCACAAAATATATAGTTAGTTCACTTTACAGTATATTCTGTGAAACGCTTTGAGACATCTCAATGACGTGATTAGGTGCTATAGCAAATGCAAGGATTATTATTATTATTATTTTGAAATCAATATTTTGTTTCCTGCAGCTACTGAGAAACAATATTTATGGTGGCGCTATAAATCAAAAGACATTCAATCAAGGAAAAATGTATTTGGCTAGCCCACCAAAATATTGGCCAACCATTAAACTATCATTAAACATAAAACATTTTTGATGTATATTCTAAGATCTGAACCGAGTTAAATCCATGATGTTCTGGGTAATAGAGATGGGATTGAATGCGAGACCTCAGATGATGGGTCTGTGCTTATTGCCTGGTGGTGTGGTGGTCAATGCACCACATTGTGGACTCTCCTCTTGCATTTCTCAATCCCACAATGTCCCGTGGGAATACTCTGTGAATCTCTGCTTGTGGACTGAAAGGAATTACAGTTCGGCTGCCTTTGAAAACGAAACCCTTGATCAGTGTAATTCCAGTAATCCACAATTTTCTTGAAACATGACATCCTTTAGCAGAGCCGTCCATTTGCACAATCTCTCAGGGAACTTGCCTGTTGTTAGCCTGAGCAGTCTACTGTTTAATCTGCCCGTACCTCTGTCCAGACGCTCCAGCTGATGCTATCAAGCTCTGCACATACGTTGTTACTTTATCACTGGATCCGTGACAATCTCATAGAGACAAGCTAAAAAGGTTGGGTGCATTTATTTTAAGAACAATGGTTTGTACTTGTTAATTACCTCCTGGCAATGCCACTGAGAGCGGAGTTTTTCCAGTATGCTGACTAACGCATAACTTCACCCACAAAATATACAGTCAATTCACTTTACAGTCCATTCTGTGAAGCGCATTGAGACGTCTAGAAGACATGATAAATCATTATATCAAATGCAGGGATTATATTATAATCTTTAACACCCAACTAGAAAGGCAAATGGGAGTTGCTTTAATGTCTATGCGAACAAGGACAATTCCAAAAATGCATTATCTCCCCCCAATCCCCCACTGTGCTCCCACTCCAGCACTGTTTTGGGGCATCAACCTTGATTGTGAGCTCAAAGTCCTGACGTGGGTCTTGAACCCACAACTCACTGACCCAGAGGTGAGATCGTTACCAGTTCAGCCGCGCTGACATTTAAATCGTACATTTAACATTTCAACTCTTGCCAAGGTTTTGGCTGCTCATGTCACTGTAACCACTGAGTAATGTTTCTCAGTAAGAGGTTCTTCAAACTATTCATCTGGTTGACATGTGTGCAATGCCTAGTCCTGGATAACTTATCATTACAACTTATAGTTTTCTGCCCATCTTCATTACTGCCTTAATGTTGTCTCGTGGTCCGTGACTCTCTCCTGTGAAGCAATCAGGAAGTGCTTCCTGGCTCTACGGAGCAGTATGCTTTTGCCAAAACTGCTGGACAGATCATGGATCGTTCCATCCTTGCTTGTGTCGGTGCCTGATTGATTGATTGATCGATCGATTGATCGATCTCGGGAGCGAGTGATACAGTACAACCAGGTGGAGATTCCAAATGCAAGACTGATATTGACGATTCATGGCTGTTTGTTTGTTTGTGCTCAAATTGGCTGCCGCTTTTTGCCCACAAAATACACAGTCAATTCACTTTACAATATATTCTGTGAAGCACTTTGAGAAGTTGAGATGTCTCGAAGACGTGATAAGGCACTGTATCAAATGTATCAAAAGGATTATATTATTAAAGGTGTTACGTCAGAGTTTGCATGAGGTAGAATTGCTGTCACGCCACAGTCGCTCTCAAACCCACTTTAAGTCCACTACAAAGCTGCTATTGTATCTTTTGTTGGATGATTGCCATGTCCTCAGGTTATTATAACCTAACCTTTGCTCAGGTTACACTGATCAATACGCCATCAGCTCATTAATCAACTCAAATGACTTCTTTTTTTAAAATAAAATCCTCGCGTTTGATATCAGACCTTTCACATCAGGAGGACATCACAAAGCGCTTCACAGGATTTAGTATAAGGTGTAGTGACTGTGTATTTTGCAGGTAAATTTTATAGCAATAATGCTAATAGATTCCTTCAGCTTTCAGTGACCTTCCAAGGCAAACGCAAGTCTGCAAACCACATGGTCGTTCCACTTTACAGTATATCCTGTGAAATGCTTTAAGATGTGGAAGGCGCTATATCAAATGCCAGGATTATGAGCTAGTCACTTTGTTGAAATTTAGATTACTGTGCATCGCCTGACCATTTTAGTTTTCTGCTCTCAGGAAAACCTTAATCCCTGAACATAGAAGGGTGAGGTTTGGCTTTGTGAACAATATCCTGCGCAAACACTTGTGACATTTGCCATGCTTCCATGGTGGTTTATTGGGTCTGTCTAAATGGGCATCAATTAAGCCAGCAGTTTAGACTGGAGGACAAACGGGTATCAAATTTGAAATCATCCTAAAACTAAATGCCAAAGGTAATTTAAGGAGTTTCTACAAATTTTCACTGTTATCCCTGACCGTATGCTATGTATCAATGCAAGTCTCCCTTCCAAACAACGTAAACTGATCCTGGTGTCTTTACAATCCCCTGCCCTGTCTCTTGGCAGGGAAAAGGGGTTGTAAACGTTACATACTTGTTCTCAAACACGTGCCACTGCTTTTGTTTATTTCCTCAAAAAAAAATGGTGCTTTTAAAAATAAATAACAAAATGTGGGAGCTGGGCGCTGGGGTTGTGACATTGGATTGGGGTCTTGCGGCCTGGGACACTGTTGTGAGGAAACCCTGGCTATTACCAGACAGTCACATTCTGTGGAGTGCAGTACAACACATGTGCTCTGGCCCTAACCAAATGAGACGCACAGAATCAATCCCTCCAGTGTATGGAGGTGCTTTGGCTTTCAGGACAATACCAGAAATGCTGCGTGTGTGTCTGTGTGTGAGAGAGAGCTGTGTGTGTGTGTGAGAGAGAGAGAGTGTATGTTTCTGTGAGAGAGTGTCTGTGTGTGTGTGAGAGAGAGTGTGTGAAAGTGTGTGTGTGTGTGTGTATGTGTGTGTGAGAGAGAGAGAGAGAGAGAGACAACGTGTGTGGGAGTGTGCACGTTTATCGCATGTTGACAGCTTCAGCAGATACTTTAGCCTGCGGAGCTGTCTGAGGGAAGAATTATAGTCTAGTTTATGAGGTGTTGCCAAGGTAGAAAAAAAGGCAGAAATCCCATTTATGCAACCATTTTCTAATTGGCTTCAGGCCCTGAGCTGAGCCGTGGCAGCCAAACCCAGCGCCTTGTAAAACATAATGACTGTAAGGAAACCCATCAAGGACTGATTCCCGTTACTCTGGGTTCTGCTCTGAGGTCACCTCGTCCCAGGTTTGGCCTTGATTTCCAGAGCCTGCCTTGTGGCCTCTCTAGACTGGGAGCATTTTTACTGGAGATCCACTAATGTGCATTTCAGCTGCTGACAGACGTTTCATCATCACATCATCTTTAAACCCAATGCTTTGCTGGGGAATTCCAAGGCTCGTAAACATCTCACACTCGGCGGGGATTGAGGGCGTCCGTGTCCCTTACCATGTAACCAGCGCGAGTAAAGACAAAGAGATGGGTATTAAACATTTAATTGAGGGTTGGGTCTTCTGCTTTGAGGCCTCAAATGGTTCAGTATGAAATTGCCTTGAGATCCTCTGTCAATAAACGGACATGTGACTGGCACAACATCAGTCAATTGCAGAAAACCAAGATGGAATGAACATCTGTGCTTCACCTTGAGATCTCTGGCAGGAGATGTAAATGCATGAGTTGGGGAGAGGGCTTTGCTTGGGATATGTGATGAAAGGCAGACTTGGGGCGACAAAACCGTACATGTGGTTTTCCAGGTTAGCTTAACTTGCACAGTCTTTCATTTATGTGTGTGTGTGGGGTGGGGGGGCGGGGGTGGGGGTGGGGGGGATATGGTAGAGTATGTGTGTGTCTGGTGACTATGGTTTGTGCATGTGTATATGATATATCTATGCCCATGCATGTATCAACACTGCGAGCTACCCAGGTGCTTGGCAGGGGATAGAAACAATCCTGTACATGACTCCACACTTCCCATGTTACTGACTGTAATCTGCCAAGACAGGCCTGGCACATTCACCTGCAAATCGAAGGAGAGCAAAACAGCTCGATGGTTTGAAGGGAGGAAGGAGGAGATCAAATGGGCTAAACAGCCGTCTTCATTCAAACCAATCTCATTATCTTGTGTCTTTAACGATCTGATGATGACCGTGTCTCTGTTGGCTAAGCTGGCAGATTCATTGCTGTGAGTGTGGCCCAACCCATAAAACCAATATTAACTTGGCGTAGAATAACAGCAACAACAAAACAACAAAAAGATTACATTTGTATAGACCTTTTCACGTCGGGAGGACATCCCAAGGCGCTGGATAGAGTACAGCATTTCAGACCTGAGCTGGGGTCGGGGGGGAAGGGAGGGAAGGGGAAGGGGGGTGGCCGATGGTATGGTTGAAGAGGAGGGTCTTGAGGTGGGACTTGAAGGAGTCTAAGGAGGTGGTGAGGCAGAGTGACTGGGGAATGGAATTCCAGAGGTTGGGGGCAGAGTGGCTGAAGGCTCTCCCGCCAATGGTGGGGCGGGTGGGTCGCGGGATGTGGAGCAGGCCGGAGCCGGCTGAGTGAAGGGAATGGGCGGGTTGGTAGAAGGTTAGGAGGTTGCAGAGGTAGGGTGCGGTGAGGCCATGGAGGGCTTTGTAAGTGAGGACCAGGATTTTGAACTGGATCCTCTGGATCCTGTACATGACTCCGCACTTCCCGTGTTACTGACTGTAATCTGCCAAGACAGGCCTGGCACATTATGTCACCAAGGGGGAGTGTGTAAATGTTAAAGAGGAGACAAGAACAGAGCCCTGGGGGACACCAGACGTGACAGTGTGGGGGCTGGAGGAGAAACCGTTAGAGGCAACAAAGTGGAGAAGGTGAGAGAGATAAGAATCGAACCAGCCAAGGGCAGATCCGTGAAGATTGAATGAAGAGGAGAGGTGGTGTATGAGGATGGAGTGGTCGACAGTGTCGAAGGTGGCAGAGAGGTCGAGGAGGACAGAAGCAGAGGGAGCCCTGATCACAGATGCTCAGAATGTCATTAGTGACTTTGACCAGGGCTGTTTCTGTGCTATGGGCAGTGCGGAAGCCGGATTGGAGGGGTTCAAAGAGGGAATGGTGAGAGAGAAAGGAGCAGAGCTGGGACATGACGACTCGTTCCAGGACCTTGGAGAGGAATTGGAGGTCAGAGTATTGACAGATCTCAATGGGATTGTTTAGCCTTTACAGCATTTAATAAAAATAATAATCCTTACATTTGATACAGTGCTTTACGGCATCATTGACACATCTCAAAGTGCTTCACAGGAATTTACTGTGAAACACAATGTCTGTGTATTTGTAGGCAAACACGACAGCCAATTTATGCACATAAAATGAGGATTGTTTGGTAGGACCCTGGGAGAGACTCCCTTCTCTTTTTTGAGTAATAATAATAATCCTTGCATTTGATGTAGTGCTTTTCACGTCATCACAACGTCTCAAAGCGCTTCACAGAATAGCCTATAAAGTGAATTGACTGTATATTTGTGGACGAAACGCGGCAGCCAATTGCGCACAGCAATGTCCCACAAACAGTTGTGGATTAAAAATGACCAATTTATTATTGTTTGTTTTTGGAGGGATTATTATTATGCTCCGTGTGGAGTAAGGAAACTTGCCCAAGGTTTCGCCCTCTGCCTGGGATTGAACCCAGATATCTCGCTTGTAAGGCGAGTGCTCTAACCACTGAGCTACAGGACTCCACATATCAGACTATATAGAGGTGTCACTGTGTCTGTGTGTGCATCTGTGTGTGTGTTTGTGTGTTTGTGTGGGTGTGTGTCTGTGCCGATGTGTGTGTATGTGTCAGCCTGGCTCAGTGTACGTGCGTGTGTGAGTACTGCCATGGGATTGTCAACATCCACCTGAACAGTCAGATGAGACCCGGGTTTAACTGAATGGCGGCAACTCCTGACAATGTGGTGCTCCCCAATCACTGCACTGGAGTGTCAGCTGAGACTGAGCTCAAGTCCCAACCTGGAGCTTGAACCAATAATCTTGTGACTCAGCGAGTGAGAGCTACCGACTAAGCCTGACGTCACTCATGAATCATTCACTTCACATTCACTTCACTATTAAATCCGTCATTATAAATGTCTGTGGTGAACAGAAACTGCTCATAAGCTTCCAAACCAGTTGTGGCGGTTGAATAATATTTATTAATAATTATCCTGACATTTAGAGTCCTTACATTTGTTATATTACGTTGTTGAGATGTCTCAAAGCGCTTCACAGAAGTATCTTGGCATTTGATAACATAACATCAAAATGTTTTGATGCATAACATCTGCAACCAGGGTTCCCTCTACTTCCTTATCCTCCTTGACCTCTCTGCTGCCTTCGACACCGTTGACCACTTTATCCTCCTCCACTGCCTCCCCCCTCACCTCAACCTTCATGGTTTTGTCCTTGACTGGTTCAGGTTCAACCTTTCACACCACCTCCACTTCATCTCCACAAACAATTTCTCCTCTGACATCATCCGCAGACATGGGGTCAATTTCACAAGTATGCGAATAACATAACATAACATAACATAACATAACATAACATAACATAACATAACATAACATAACATGTAGGAGCAGGAGTAGGCCATTTGGCCCTTCGAGCCTGCCCCGCCATTCAATCATGGCTGATCTTCTAATCTAACTCCAGCTAATAACCTGACGCTGCCTTATCCCCATATCCCTTAATCCCTTTTGCAATAAGAAATCTATCTCAGTCTTGAATATGTTCAAGGACTGAGCGCCAACAGCCCTTTGGGGTAGGGAGTTCCATACATTCACCGCCCTTTGAGTGAAGACGTTCTTCCTCAACTCAGTGCGAAAGGGCTGCCTCTGATTTTAAGGTTGTGACCCCTGGTTTTATTTCTCCAACCGGGGGAAACAATCTCCCACTATCTACTCTATCATTGCCCTTTGATGATCTTATAGGTTTCTATAAGATCCCCTCTAATTCTTCTATATTCCAGAGAATATAGGCCAAATTGGTCAGCCTATCCTCGTAACTTGATGAGAATGTTGACATCATGGCCTTAACGGAAACCTGGCTCACCCCAGGCAACACCTTCCCCCTCACAGAGGCCACACCACCCGGCTACACCTCCCACCACATCCCTCGCCCCAACCGCCGTGGCGGTGGTGTTGCCCTTATCTCAAGGACACCACTTGCCCTATCCCCCTACTCCTCTGGCTCTTTCCCCTCTTTTGAGCACCTCACCCTCTCCCACCCCTCCTTCCTCTCACTTAAAATCCTCCTCCTCTACCGGCCCCCTAAAGCCTCTCCCACCTTTATCTCTGATATCGCAACACTTCTCACATCTCTCTGCCTCTGCTCTGATCGCCTCATCATCCTGGGCGACTTTAACCTGCACTTCACCCCCTCCTGCTCAATCTCCTCAGATTTCTTTTCCTTGCTCTCCTCGCTCAACCTCTCCCTCCACATCAACTCCCCCACTCACAGTCACCCACTCGACTTGGTGATCACCCGGGGCCTCAGTGTCTCGGATGTCAACATCACCGATAAGGCCATCTCTGACCACCACTTCATCTCCTTCACCACCTCCACCCCCCTCCCCACCTCCACCAGACCCACCACCATCTTCTACCGCCCCTGGAAGAAGTTACCCCCTCAATCCCTAACCACTGCCTTGGAGTCCTCTGAGCTCCTCTTCCTCTGGCCTTCAACCCTCACCGACCCCTCTTCTGCTCTCACCCTTCTCCACAACACCCTCTCCTCCACACTTGACACTCTTGCCCCTATCACCTCCCGTACTGTCTCCTACTCTCGCTCCTCCCCCTGGTTCACCACCCACCTCCGCTCACTGAAGAGCCAGGTGCGGGCCGCTGAACGCACCTGGGTCAAATCTGGCCTAACGGTCCACCGACAAATCTGGCTGGACCTCCTCAAAATCTACCGCTCCACTCTAGCCTCGGCCAAATCGTCCTTCTACTCCAGGATAATCCTGGAGGCGAAGGACAACCCCAGGCTACTGTTCTCTACCACATCCCAACTCCTCCGTCCCCCCCGCCACCCCGCGCAGGTCATCTCCTCCAACCTTCACTGCGAGGAGATGCTGGATTTCCTTGAATCCAAGATCAAGGGAATCCGCTCCGCGGTCACTTCCCCTCCAACATCCACCCACCACCCACCCCTTCCCTCCCACACTCCGACTCCTACCCATCCTCCCCTACACACCTTCGTACCCGTTTCCCCATCCTCTGTCACCAAACTCATCCTCTCCCTGAAACCCACCACCTGCTCCCTTGACCCCATCCCCACTCCACTCCTTATCTCCCAGCTCCACCTCCTTGCCCCACATATCACAGACATCGTCAACCTGTCCCTCTCCTCTGGCTCTATTCCCATTCCCTTAAAAACTGCCACCATCACTCCCACCTTAAAAAAACCCTCCCTTGATGCGTCGCAGCTATCAAGCTACCGGCCCATCTCCAACCTCCCCTTCCTATCCAAGGTCCTGGAACGAGTTGTCGCCTCCCAGCTGCGCTCTTTCCTCTCCAACCATTCACTATTCGAACCCCTTCAGTCGGGTTTCCGTGCTGCCCATAGCACAGAAACTGCCCTGGTCAAGGTCACCAATGACATCCTGACCATCTGTGACCAGGGCTCCCTCTGCCTCCTCGACCTATCGGCAGCATTCGATACGGTCGACCACGCTATCCTCCTCCACCGCTTGTCCTCCCACCTAAACCTTCAAGGCCCTGTCCTTGAGTGGTTTAGGTCGTACCTCTCCCACCGTCTTCACTTTGTCTCCACAAATGGTTTTTCCTCCACCCCCCGCACTGTCTCGTGTGGTGTCCCTCAGGGCTCTGTCCTCGGTCCCCTCCTCTTCACCCTCTATATGCTCCCCCTGTGGTGACATCATCCGCAGACATGGGGTTAACTTCCACATGTATGCGGATGACACCCAACTCTACCTTTCCTCCTCTACCCTCAACTCCACGACCCCCGATGTCCTGACAGCTGCCTGTCCGACATCGAGTCCTGGACGAGAGATAACTTTCTTCAGCTCAACGTGCGCAAAACTGAGGCCCTCCTGATTGGCTCACGTCAGCGCCTCCGCACCTCAGGCGCTGACAGCATCAGCATCCAAGGCTGCACTCTCCACCTCTCAAAGCCATCAGGAACCTCGGTGTTCTGTTCGACCCTGAGCTGTCCTTTCTCCCCCATATCCGCGCCACAACTGGCACCGCCTTCCATCACCTCCGGAATGTCGCCAGACTACGGCACTACCTCACCCCTCACGCTGCTGAAACACTGGTCCACGCCTTTATCACCTCAAGGCTGGACTATGGGAACTCTCTCCTCGCCGGCCTTCCCGGCCCTCCCTCCACACTGCAGGTCATTCAGAACTCTGCAGCTCGTGTACTGTCCCGCACCAGGCTTCGGGACCACATCACTCCCACCCTCGCTCGCCTCCACTGGCTCCCCATCCCCCAGAGGATCGAATTCAAGATCCTCATCCTCACCTACAAGGCCATTCACGGCCTCGCTCCCTCCTACCTCTCCAACCTACTATCCCCCTACCTACCTGCCCGTACCCTCCGTTCCTCTGGCTCCGGTCTGCTCCACATCCCCCGCCCCAACCGCCCTACCATCGGTGGCCGGGCCTTCAGCCTCTCAGCCCCGAGGCTCTGGAACTCTATCCCCCAGTGCCTTCGCCGCCTCCTCCCTTTCCTCCTTCAAGGCCGGTCTCAAGACCTTTCTCTTTGACCATGCCTTCAGCTCTCCTCTCGACTCTCTACCCCCTCCTCGCTCCCTCCCTTCCCTCCCCTTCCCCTGACCATTTCCCCCTTGCTCGGGTCCTGACCCAACTGTACAGCGCCTTGGGACGTCCTCCCGACGTGAAAGGCGCTCAATAAATGGAATCTTGTTGTTGTTGTTGTTGTTGTAACTCATCCCCTTCATCCCTGGTACTAACCCAGTAAATCTACGCTGCACTCCCTCCAAGGAAAGTACATCCTTCCTTAAATGAGGAGACCAAAACTGGACGCAGTATTCCAGGTGTGGTCTCACAGGGCCCTATACAGTTGCAGTAAGACTTCCCTACTCTTATACTCTAATTTTTTCATAATGAATGCTAACATACCGGTTGCCTTCCTAATTGCTGCTGCACCTGCAGACTAACTTTCTGTGATTGGTGTACAAGGAGACCCAAGTCCCTCTGGACACTAACACATTCCAATCTCTCCCCTTCTGAAAATAACCCGCTCTACTGTTTTTGCGACGGAGGTGGATGACTTCACACTTCCCTACATTATACTTCATCTGCCACCTCCCTGCCCAATCACCTAACCTATCTATGTCTTACTCCATTTTTTTAATGTCGTCCTCTGTGTTGACACTTCCTCCTAGTTTTGTGTCATCCGCGAATTTAGATATATTAACTTCGATGTCCTCATCTCGATCGTTGATGTAGATGGTAAATAGCTGAGGCCCAAGGACTGATCCTTGTGGCACTCCACTAGTCACATCCCGCCAATCTGAAAAGGACCCGTTTATCCCTACTCTTTGTTTCCTACCATTAACCATCCCCCAATCCACGTTAATATGCTCCCCCCAATTCCATGGGCCCTTATCTTTTGGACTAACCTTTTATGCGGCACCAACTCTACCTCTCTGCCTCCGCCCTTGACTCCAGGACTACTGCTGTCCTGACAGAATGTTTGTCAGACATCAAGTCCTGGATGAAAGCTAACTTTCTTCAGTTGTACGTCAACAAGACCCAGGCCCTCCTGATTGGCTCCCGACAGCGCTTTCACACCTCAGGCACTGACAGCAAAACCATCCATGGATGCTCACTCCACCTTACTAAGCCAGTCCAGAACCTTGCTGTCTTGTTTGACCGTCAACTATATTTCATAGAATCACAGAATAATACAACACAGAAGGAGGCTATTCGGCCCATCGTATCTGTGACGGCTCTTTGAAAAGAGCTTTCCCATTCAACCCCACTCCCCCACTCTCTCCCCATAGCTCTGCAAACTTGTCCTCCCCAAATAATTATCTACTTCTCTCTTAAAAGTTGATATCGAATCGGCTTCCACCAGCCTTTCAGACAATGCATTCCAGATCTGAACAACTCGCTGTGTGAAAACATTTCTCCTCACCTACCCTCTGTTTCTTGTATCAACTATTTAAATCGGTGTCCTCGGGTTACCAACCCACCCACCAGTGGAAATCGTTCCGCCTTGTTCACTCTATCAAATTCACTCACAATTTTGAAAACTTCTATTAAGTCTCTTATTAACCTTCTCTGCTCCAAGGAGAATAATCCTTGCTTTTCTACCTCTCCTGATAACTGAAGCCCTCATTCCTGGTGCCATCCTGGTCAATCTCCTTTGCATCCTCTCCAATGCCTTGACATCCTTCCTAAAATGTGGGGCCCAGAACTGAACACAGTCTGTAGCTAAGGCCTAACCAGTGTTTTATAAAGATTCATCATAACTTCCTGACTTGTGTACTCTGTGCCCCTATTTATAAAGCCGAGTATCCCGGATGCTTTCTTAACAGCTTTATCTACCTGTCCGGCCACCTTCAAAGATTTACTGATATGAACCCCCAGGTCTCTCTGTTCCTTCACTCCCTTTAAGATTCTACCATCAGCTTATATCCTTTCTACCCCACATCCATGACATGACCCGATCTGCCTTCACTCACATCCGCAACATCACCCGGCTCCGCCATTGTCTCTTACCGCAGGCCGCCGAAACCCTTATACATGCATTCATAACATCCAGACTTCACTACACAAACTCCTTGCTTGTCGGCCTCCCCAACTCCTCCCTCCATAGGCTGCAGATTATCCAGAATTTTGCAGCCCATGTCCTCTCCCACACCAGACTCCACGACCCTATCACCCCCATCCACACCCCACTCCATTGGCTTCCCATCACACAGTGGATACTGTTCAAGATCCTGGTCCTCACCTTCAAAGCCCTCCATGGCATTACTCCCCCTTACCTCTGCGACCTCCTAACCCCCTACCTGCTCGTTCCCTCCTCTCAGTGGGCTCTGACCTGCTTCACATCCCCCGCCTCATCCACCCCATTGGCGGACGGGCCTTCTGCCACTCTACCATCTGGAACTCTATCACGCAGTCCCCCTACCTCGCCCCCTCCATTGCCTACTTGAAGATCTGAAAACCCTCCTCTTTGACCGTGCCTTAAGTCACACTCCTTCCCCCCTTGCCCTCCACGATCCCAACCTCAAACTCGGATCCAAAACATTGATTGTCCAGCGCCTTGGGACATCCTTGCAACATGAAAGGCACTATGCAAAACTAATTTTGTTGTTGTTGTTGTTGTCGTCTTGAACCACTTCATAGAATTTCCTGTCAAATGTAATGGGTACATGTCCGATTCTTTGCCTGGCATTGTGGACACAACATAAACAACAAAATTAACAACAACAAATAGCATTTATGTAGCGCCTTTCATGTCGGACATTTCTGTGTTTATGGGCCTGTCACTGAGAGCAAGTGTTGTCGCTAGTCTGGCCCGTGAACTCTGATGTTGATTATTGTAAAATTCTGAGCCATAAGACTCTTTGATCATTAATAAAAGTATTTTATGATGTGCCATCAAACTAACGTCTATTTAAATTGGTATCAACTTGGCTTGAATTTTTTAGGTTTGCTGTTTATGCTGCAAACCCACATGGCAAATTGTACGTTTTTTTTAAAAAAAAGTCTGTGTATTTTTATAACTAATTGAACTTAGATGAATGGGTTCATGCAGAAGAGTTGGACATCAGTGTTCAATTTCTCTTTGCATTCGTTCACATATTTATCCTTGTCATGTCTGGAACTTACTCAAAAAGTTTTTCTTTAAAAGATATTTGGTTCTTAAATCAACAAAACCACATTAATGTCTCATCTTGTCGCATAAAACAATCTTGAATCTTAAAGCTTCCAGGCCTGCAAAATTCAGTTTGATAATCTGTCATGAAATCTATATATTTTTAAGACCGTCGCAGACATTGATGCATCTAAATCATTGTTGAGATGGCAGTTTTGAGTTACGGTTAAGTGTTCACTTCACACAAGCTTAAAATATGAATGATTCTATCTTGTATACTCCAGCAGATGATAATAAATCTCTGTTCTGGGGATGCTCAACCTTTGTCAGTGTAACATAATACTAATGCTTACATTTGGTATAATGCCTTTTACACCAAGAGGACGTCTCAAAGTGCTTTACAGGATCTGCTGGTAAATTAGTAACTGTGGAGTTTGTTCATGAAATGTGACAGTTAATTTACATGTTGCAATGTCCCACAAACAGCCATAGAGTGAGTGACCTATTTTATCTGGGGGATTATTGGCCAGCACACTGGGAGAGAGAAACTCCCTTGCCTTTTTGAATAGTGCCGTGGGATCTTTAACTGCCACTTGAATAGGCAGCAGGGACCTTGGTTTAACATCTCATCTGAAAGACGGCACCTCAGTGAGGTGCTGAGGGTGTTCTGCATGACTGATGCCCTTCGTCTCGCTCCCTCCCTTCCCATTTTCAGGTCTCTGCTGAAGACCTTTCTTTTTGTGCCTTTGATCACCTTCCTCCCCCTGGAGGGCGCTATATAAATCCAAGTTGTTGTTGTTGTTGTTGATGTGTTGTGGCTGTGCGCTGACTCAGCAGAGTGATGAGTTTCTTTTGGATGCGGAACCATTTACCACAAGGGCTATTGAGGGAGCGGTATTACATTGTGGCTGAATTAATATAATCATTCAAAGGGGAATTAGGTAAGCACCTCAGCAGTAAAACTGGGAGCAGGAATTCTTCCCACTCATTCCCGTTACCCCTGCAAGCCAGAGCCCTAACAGATGGGGCAGTCATAGCTGAACAAGCTTGCCAGAACTTACAGCCAATGGGCAAGCTATGCAGTTTTATTTGGTTTAACTCTGGGCAGGATCCCATGTACACTATGGGAACCCCCCAAGCTTTAGCTCTGGCCAACCTATGCCTAATACTCTCAGGAATTAGGTATCCAGGATGCTTCACCCCCTGGAGAGAGTGTGCGTTCCATTCCAGACAAAGGACATTTCCATTTGTAGATGACATACATATGTGAAACTCTCAGTTATGTTTGGAAACTCTTAGGCACGGTGATGGGTTTCCACATGTGTCAAACACCCAAAAAAAATGTAGGGAATGAGCTGGAAAGTGGTATTTACAAAGATTTACAAAGACTGTACAGCACGGAAACAGTCCATGATAGTGTTTATTACTCCACACAAGTCTCCACCCCATTCCTTGCTCCTGCCCGCACCATTCTATTCCCCTCATCCTCGTGTGAAGATATAGCTTCCTGGTATCTATACTATTTGATTCAACCATTGCTTCAGACAGTGAGTTCCAGCATCTCTGCGTATCAAAAACTTTTATAATTTTAAACACTACTCTTAGGTCCCTCTTAAACTCCAGCAAAAAGGCCCAACCTATCCAGTCTATCTGATAGCAGTGACATGACATCCCTGGTGTCATTCTTGTAAACCTACGCTGTACTCTCTGCATTGCTGCTATATCCTTCCAGGAGTCCTGTAGCTCAGTGGTAGAGCAAGCAAGAAACGTGGCTTCGATTCCCGGCAGGGCGAAATCTTGGGCAAGTATTTACTTACTAGTCCTTACTTCTCACGCCTGATAATAATCCCTCAAGAAAAAACAATAAGAAAAAAAATTGGTCACTTCAATCCATGACTATTTGTAGGACACTGCTGAATGCTGCCATGTTGCCATGTTTCGCCCACAAGTATACAGTCAATTCACTTTACAGTATATTCTGTGAAGTGCTTTGAGACATCTAGAAGACGTCAAAAGTGCTATATCAAATGCAAGGATTATTATTATTATTATTATTATTATTATTATTATTATTATTATTATTATAGTGTGGAAACCAGAATTGGACACAGTACTCCAAATAATCTAACCGAGGTTTTGTATAAATTCAAACATCACCTCTTTTGACGAGTATATCTAGCCCTCTGGATATAAAGCCTAAAACCCCACTAAATTTTCTGATAGCCTTCTCTAGCTGTATAGCTACTTTTAGAGATTTGTGGATATGAACCCCCCAGATCTATTTGCTCCTCCACTTCTCTTGGATTCCTAGGAATTAATTAAAAGACACAAATGTGGCACTGGCACTGGCACAGGCTTAATAGGGTGAATGACCTCTTTATTTGCTGAAAATGTTAGTTTATTTGTGTTTTGAGACAGAGCTGAATAGTTTCAGAATTTAATCCAAGTTCCAGTGGTTTTGTGCTGAAACCCATTACTGAGATGCCAGAAGGTCCTGATCAACAGTAGTTTTTTTTTGCTGGTGAAATGTTAACGGTCCCATGGTACTATTTGAAAAGAGAAGAGTTTTTCCCGATTTCCTGACCAACAAACCCCCAAGATAAAACTGAACATTCACTTCATGGCTGGCTGTGGAACATTACTGTGCTCAAATCAACTTTCATGTTCATCTACACAATACACAGTCACTTTATAGTAAATCCTGTGAAACCCTTTGAGACATCTTATTGATGTGAAAGGCACTGTTCCAAATGCAAGGATTGTTATTACTATAACTGTTATTCAAATAACATTGAGAAAACTGCAAGGTTTATGGTTTGGCTCAAGTAATATAATGATCTGGAGCACAATAATAAGAAAGTATTGGTTAGAAATGGTGGGATCAGTAATATTTATCCCATTAGGGCATTTGTATTAAAAAGAATTTAAAAGGCCTCAATCACCAGTTTGGTTTTGGCATTGGGAGGCATTATCTGTAATGAAGAGTGGATCTGTATCCAAGGAGTGTAAAGGGACTGCGTGAGGTTTGAAGAAGATGCTGGCTGGTTGCCCACTGAGTAGGCCTGAATGTTACATCTGGAAGCTCTTAGCATTAAAGTGAAATACAGCAAAGAGAAGCTGGACCTAATCCTCAATGCCCAGTCATTTTAATGCCAGACCCTGGGGGTTGGGAAGGAGGGTGTTGACTTGAGGAGAAATGATGATTGCAATAGTGGTTTGGTAGGAGATTTGGAATAACATACAGTTGGGTTTGTGGACCACCTTCCAGATGTTTCACAACTTAACAGGACCCTTGAGCTGTAAGGAAGACAGCTGTAGATCTGATGGTGGAGCCTTCAGGGCGAAGGTTGAAAATATATAACTGTGTTTGGGTCCAAATAGATTTTAATGAGTTGATTGTACCACACAGGGACAGGGGAATGTCTTGTCAGTGTCTACGGATTAGGCTCAGTGTTTGAATTGAGGTTTGGAGACCTATTGTTCTGCTTGTCCCTTCGCTCAGCTAACACAGACCTACTGCATGTCTCCCTAACTCCTCCGTGCCACCATCAGTGGCTGTGCCTTTAGCCACTACACCTCTAACCTTCAAATCTCCACGCCTCTGTCCTTATCTATCTTTATATCCCACCTAAAAATCTATCTCATCAACCGTGCCACCTCCCCTTGCCCCTTTTTCCTTGCTCAGCATCGAACCCCGACACTGTAGAGTGCTCCAAGATGTTATCCTACTGTGAATAAGAACAACTGGTGAGGAGAGTAGAAATGCAAGTTTTTTTTATAGGGAGTGGGTCTACATATTATTGGACAAATCATAAAATGTAGCATGCCTTTTTTGTTGCACCCTCTCATCTCGAGCGCAATGCCCTGGAGTCATAAAAAACTACTCTCACTTAAGTGGCATCTTTGCTCCTTTGGTTAAAGAGCAAATTTAGAAATGTAAAAAACAAATGAATTTTATCTCTCATTTCTGCTGCTCTATTTTTTAACGTTGATCAAACCCTTGACAAGGAAAGATTCAATTGGAGTAAAGGTTCCAATTAGATTTTTAATGAGTAAAGTGAAGCGTTCAGCAATATACAGAAATGGACAACACAGTAGGAGGCCATTCAGACCATCATTTCATGTCAGTGATTGTTCCTCCACTAAGCCATCATCCAGTCTAATCGCAATTCTCTGCTGACTTCCTTCCCCTCTAATACCCTTCCTCCCACGTGGAGTCCTGTAGTGTATTGGTTAGAGCTCTCCCTCGCAAGCGAAAGGACCCAAATTTGATTCCCGGGCGGGGAGAAACCTTAGGCAAGTTTCCTTCCTCTACATGCCTCTATTCACCTAGCAGTAAGTAGGGACCTTGTTAGTTGATTGGTGGATCACTTTCAGGGATTAATAAACCATGCCATAAAATAAAATAAATAATAATAATAAGTTGGTCACTCAATGCTTGACTGTTTGTGTGCAATTGGCTGTTGCATTTAGCCCAATATAGGGTCAATTCACATTACAATATATTCTGTGAAGCGCTTTGAGACGTCTCAATGATGTGATAAGGCGCTATATCAAATGCAAGGATTATTATATTGTTAGTATTATGTGTTCTGTTAAATTCTCTTTTAAATATAGGCTGCTAAGCAAATGGGATTGATAAACGAGAAGGGTCTTATTATGTGTTACACTCTATGTGACCTGAGTGCCAAGGCAGACCTTTGCTGTCTGAACAAGTCCTTATTTTTTACATGAGTCCAGACAGTGAGTCTTGGCTAGGGATTGAGCTGTGCGGAATTGTAGCTAAGCTCCATATTGTCCTCACCTGATGTTCTTGTACATGCGTTTGTTCACTTGGGTCATTGGATATCAGTCAGGAAGCTTTTCTCTTTTTCCATAATCCGGGAGCATTGAGGCGAATTGCAGTGGACAAACCTTAACGATTTTCCAAGTCTTTGTTGCTGGTGAGAATCAAGTTCAGCAGCCCGGCTTTTAAGGGAGCTCTGAAATGTTTATTTCAATGCAAGGCTTATAACAATGTAATAGATGTCCACAGATACATTTATTGAAAGAAATCTGCAAACGTTCAGCCACACTTCAAAGTATTCCAAGAACATTTGAAGCAGCGCTTTATAGTCAGTCTCTGAAGCAGAAGCTCCTTTCAAACCCACCCATCAAGAAGCTCTCAGTAAACACATAGTAAATAAGAACATGTGTTGGTTCTATTTCCCCCAATATGCAACATAGCAATTATGGAATCAAAGGAGTTTAGAGCACAGGAGGAGGTCATTTTGCTCATCATGTTTATGCAGGTCCTTGTTCTCTCCTCACCACCACACTCAAGCTTTGCACTCAATCCCATTTTCTAGCTTTTTCTCCCTATGCTGTAATGCTATTTTCGCTCAATAAGCGGCCTGATTCCCTTTAAACTGATGTGCTGAAATTGGCTTCAAATCCACTTGTGGTTTATAAAGCTTTTTTCTGATTCAAATAACTGTGTGTAAAAAAAATCATTTCTCTTATAACTGGATCCTTTTTTTCTAGTCTAAGAGAAAATACACGGGATTGCTGTTCAGTGACTGTGCATTTTGTAGGCGAACTCAGCAGTCAATTTGTGCACAACTATGTCCCAAAAACAGCCATGAAGTGAATGAACACTTTTATCTGGAGGTTGTTGGCTGGAACACCAGTAATTCCCATCTCTTTTTGGATCGTGCCATTGGATCTTTAATGTACACAGACAGGACCTTGTTTTGACGTCTCATCTGGAAGATGGCATCTTTGACAGTGCGGAGTTCCCCTCAGTGCTGTACTGGATCAGCAGCCGAGACTGTACGCTCAAAGGCCAAATGTGGCGTGCCAAGGTTACGCCAAAAGAAAAGGGAACGGGAGTGGTAAGTATCCTGACCACAGCGTTGTAGCTACATGAAAAGCTTGAAAGGCAGAATGCAAACTTTGTTTCAAAACCATGGGAAAATTATGCAAAGAATTATAATGTGTTACAACTGTGCTGAAAAGGGTAGAGTCAATCCAGTTGGCAGGCAAAGCAAGTCAGTGGCTTCCAAAATATTTTTTTTTGTAAATTAGAATGTAGCATTTCAGATCAAACATGGTCTCCTGCAGGGGCTTTTTGGGGGTAGGACGTCATTTCAACAAGTTAATGAAAACCGAATTCAGCACATTGATCTAATCATTCAGTGGATTGTGGAAAGGGAGCTTTAAGCCAGTTATGACTCCAACACAACCGGCCAGTCAATGAGATCTGAGCGTGTAGGAAGTTTCTCTAACACTTGACTGGAAAGCTTGAGCAATATTGTGAAACCTCTTCAGAAAAACTAGATTTTTAAAACTGTTGTTTTGATATTCATGTGTGCCAAGAAAATCATTTTAACTAACTCCTTGCATTTGATACAGCACCTTTAATATTATAATAATAATAATCCTTGCCTTTGTCATAGCGCCTTATCACATCTTCGAGACATCTCAAAGCGCTTCACAGAATATACTGTAAAATGAATTGACTGTATATTTGTGGGCGAATCCTGGCAGCCAATTGCGCACAGCAGCTTCCCACAAACAGATGTGGATTGAGAGACCAAATTTTTTTGGATTATTACCCCTGGAAACGTGATCAGCCAATTGACTAACAACCAGGTTCCTACTTACTGCTAGGTAAACAGAGGTGTGTGGAGTAAGGAATCTTGCCCAACATTTCGCCCTGCCCGGGCATCAATCCCAGGTTCTCTCGCTTGTGAGGCAAGTGCACTAACCACTGAGCTACAGGACTCCACATTGGGAGGATGTCTTAAAGTAATCGACTGTAAAGCGTAGTGACTGCACATTTTGTCGGCCAACATGACAGTCAGTCTACATACAATGTTCCACTAACCACAACTCTGTGCTCCTTTAACTGGAGGAGTTGCTGGAGATTCTAATTTAAGCAACTTGTGGTTTGAAAAGGTTTATAAAAATGTTTAGTACAACACTGGGCTGCTCTTGTCATTCCATTGACTTCCATTGTCATTCCATTGGAGTCAATGAATTGACATCACAGAGACAGTGAGCTAGCTGTAGGGAGACATGTTCCTCAGGGCTTATTGCATTGGCAGTTATTGGACTTTTGTTGTCTCAACAACTCTTGGAAGTCCTGGTTAGTGAGGTGATCTGAGATAGACACGGGGAACTGCTATGCATTTAGCAAGTTAATAACATACACTGCAAATATTGAAAATAAATCAATTCTGATTTCAATTCAGTTCTGGAAATTGAGAGTGAATTTTATGCACGTTTTATATGTTTGCATACAAAGCCTTTAAAGCTATACTTTGAACTTTAGTACCGATACAGATGAATAAATAGCTCTTAATGCACCACATTTTATTTCACTTCAGTGAAATCTCTGACTTCCAGTACACTGGAACAGTTTGCTCTCTTTCTCCAAATCAGGCTCATGAAGTCCTGATGTGGTTAGAATGTGGAGCTCACTGTCAGAAGCTATTTGTTTCTGTGTTGTATCACTCTATTTAGTCTGGCTTGGTTTGGTTGGGTTGGTAGCACGCTCACCTTTGAGTCAGAAGGTTGTGGGTTCAAGCTCCACGTTGGGACATGGAACTCGTAGTCTAAGCTGACGCTCCAATTCAACATTGGGGGTTTGCTGCATTGTCAAGTGCCACCCTTCGGATGGCCACGTCTGCCCGTTCAGGTGGACGTTAAAGATCCCGTGGCACTGGTGGAAAAGGGAAGACAGTTTCTTCCAGTGTCTTGGCTGATAATCTTCAAATAAAATGTAATTCATTGGCTATTTGTGGAACATTGCTGTGCACATGTTGGCTGCTGTGTTTGTCTACAACACATAGTCACTGTACTTTAGAGTAAATCCTTAAAAGCGCTTTGGGATGTTCTCCCAATGTGAAAGGCGCTATACCGAATGTAAGGATTATTATTATTATGTAACTCTATGTACCTATAATTAAATAATGCATTTATATCTTGTTTTCGCTTCAGCCCACCCCACGTGTTAAGCAGAGGAATTAAAAGCAAAAGGCAACAGATTACATATTTATTTCATTTTATTTCATTCCTGCAATGTACAGTAAGTGACATCCATGGAGATATTACAACCTGGAAGTCATCCATTACGCAGGTCAAAATGATGTAAAAAAAAAATGTTTTTGAAGAAAACCACAATGTGTAATACATTTTTCTTATTCCGGAAAAAAAATTGGAAACCCCAATGATTGACGATATTTATAATTGGAAACCATCAATGTGTGTGTACCGGATTTGGTGATTTATGTACTGAAAAAAAAGAAGAAAAGGATGGCAATACTTTTAAGGAATTAATAATGGAGATGACCTCTGTTCAGAAAAATGTGACCATTATTTTATGGTCCAATACTTTTCTCCAGCTGGTAACATAAGACCAAGTTGTGTATTCTTCATAGTTGAGCATGGCCGGATTTGATGGTCCAGTAGACATTTCTTCCAAGCTTTCTTCTCAGTTTCATGCATTCGGATGTTACATTTAAGGATGGCCAGTTTACAGAAACACAGAGTAACATTGTTTACACGCATTGAAACCTCCATGCAGCTTCCTACAGCATCACAGTACCTTAACTGCCATAGGACAAAGATTCCGAACATTAACCTTAACAAAACACAAGACAAGACAACAAGCAAATAAACCGCAAAGTGTTCGTCCCAAAGAGGGGATATTTGTTTTGGTCTTATATGAATCATCCTCACTAAAATCTCTTTTTAATCTGTGTTGCATTTCTCCAATGCCCTGGCTTAATGCCAAACCCATAACACGCTCCAATTTGAGACCTTCCAAAGGAGTTAATTCTATGTCAACAATCTCTTCAGTGAGGATCTGGATAAAGCTCTGGTTAAGAGCAAAACTGAAGGTTAGAAGGATGAATGCAGGCATCGCTGATTAAACATTGCAGTTCATGTAGTATTGGAACATTAGCTGGGAATGTCAGTAATGGAATGCTGCTGATATGGCTTAATAATATAGATTAGCCCCCATTGCCCTTGGGAAATGGGGAGAGATTCCACATGCTGTTTGATACTGTTTGATTCAGGTGATTAGAGACATTAGCCAAAGTTCACAACAGGGCAATTTGCATTAGTTCTACAGCCATCAGATGGAAGGTGATTAATACACATTGAATTACCTCATTTTAGACTTGATCTGGTATCTTGCCTCTAAGTCAGAAGGTTGTTCAAGCCCCACGTGTGGACTTCAAATTTCTGGTCACGGCTGGCACACTGACACTGATGGTACTATTCAAAAAGAGTTTCTCCTGGTCCCCTGGCTGACAATTTGTCAAATAAATTTGTCAAGTCACTCAACGGCTGTTTGTAACACATTGCTGCGTACCATTGGTTGCCATGTTTGCCTACAAACACAGTCATTACCATTTACAGTAAATCTTGCTTTGAGATATCTCAACCTGATAAGGCACTACATCAAATGTGAGAATTATTATTGTTTTCTTTGAATGAAAAAACAAAGTCCCTCTTAATAGCAGCATATATATTTTAAACTATTAAAAAAATCAGCCTTCTTCCCCACACCCCCCCACACCCCCCCACACCCAAAATCCTCTTTCGCACTTTCCGTAATAGTTTTACTTCAAACAATGCCGAAATATTTGGGACTGCATCACTTCAGAAACTCAAGCCTTTCGCGTTGTACAAACACTTCCATAGAATGTGCTGAAAGTTTGATTTTATTGCTAAATGATTTTGAGAAGTTATTTCAGATGTTTTTAATCCATCAACTAATCCACCATCTGTTCCTGGTTTAGGGAGAGAAACAAAAACCCTCACTTGCAGAAATTAGTTTATTTTGGATTAATTTTCAAAAAAAATCTTCATCGAGACCCAATAAAATGTCAAACACCGAGTCTCTAGACATATTGAACATTGCCGAGTGCACCTTCTAAATTAGGATAATTTTTCGGGAAATGGTTTAATTGCTTTTTAAGTCCAGACTAATGGCAAAACATTCTATTACTCCATACTATTATTCTCAAGTTACTCTTCGGCAAGCAGCTGGTAGTTGAGAAATACCTTTATCTGCTTAAGTGAAACCATGCAAGATTTGTATCAGAGGAACCAACTATGTGCTGGGTTGTTAACAAAGAATTAAGAAAATAATTGCTACAGTGATTATCTATCGGATAAGAGGTGACTGGCAAAAAGTTACAAAATGTTCTGTCATTTGAGACGTTTTCATGTCATAAACCATAAGACCAAAGTTTGAGAGATTTATGAATGTCAACAGAATCTAGAGATTGAATTCTTACCTTAAATTCACTGCAGGGCACTTTTAAAAAATTGTTTTCACTCTTTCAATCTGTTATACAGAAACGTGGAGCTGAACAGAGGGGATATGGCATATGTGAAACATAAGGAGAGGGATGAGAATCATATGATGTAATTATAACACACATTACCAAATTCTCTTTCATTTAAGGAGTGTTTAACCACGTTTTTCACAGAATTGAAAAAGAATCATTTTCAGACCTTTCCTTTTGAAATTCAAATTGTAAAGTGTAAAATTTTGATTCTTGTGTGTAATAATAATATTAATAATCTTTGCACTTGATATAGCATCTTATCACATCACCGAGATGTCTTGAAGAGCTTTACAGAATATATTGTGTGTGTATATGAGGGTTGCAATATATAACAACAATTTGCATTATACAATAATAATAATCCTTGCATTATATATAGCGCCTTATCACGTGCCTTAGACGTAACAGTGCTTCATAGAATACATTGTAAAGTAAATTGACTGTATATTTTTTGGGCAAAACATACAGAACCTTCATATATAGTTTCCTTCACATACATCTTGGAGTTCTTTACAGAGATGGTTGAGGGGTGGGGTGGGGAGGCGGTGTTGGAGGTATGGCTTTAGGATGTAGGTTCCTTGGTGGCTTTTGAAGATAGAAAGGGAGGGGATGAGAGGGAGGGTTTGAGGGAGTGTTCATATGGGGCAGGAGATGTGCAGCAGGTCCGTGTTTGCTGAATGAAGGGGCGAGCAAGAGAGAGATGGTGGAAAAGATCAAAGGTGGGTGGGTGGTGAGAGTGTTAAGAGATTTACAGGAAATGGTCTTGATGTTGATGTGCTGGCGGACAGTAGAGCTTGTGAGGATGGGGGTGATGGACATGCAAAACCCCAGGTGGGTACTGATGCTGTCGGTGGAGTTTTGGATACGTTTGTGGATAGTGGAGCTGGGTAGAAGTGAGTGTGAGAAGCCAAGTTGATGACAAAGATACAAATATTAATCTCTGTTTTAATGCAATCTTTTTCTTGCCCACCACAATGGTCCCCAGGACAGCAGCTAAAAGTAGCTTCAGATGACTTGAAAAGTCATCTTCACTCACACTAAACAGATGATCTTGCATTGGGTAACTGTTGGAGATTGGCTAAAACCAATAGCTTGCCATTGAGAGTACTGTCTGGCAAGCTTCCCATTGGTTGTCCAGGGAAGACCACACTCCCTGTTAGGACTTGCAGGGTTAACAGTGCAAACTTCCAACTATTTCACAATAAGATGTTATTGGAGGGACCTGATAAATACTTTTCTTAAAGGTTAACACCGTTGGAGGAAAAGCAGTAAAAATATTCAGGAGGATCAATTTCAGTCAGGATCCTCATTGCTATGAATTAAAGCTCTTTGGAGAGACAACACCAAATGATAGTACGAGGGAAGAATGCTGGAATGTGTATAATTTGAGATGACACCAGTGGGGCGCGGGGTGGAGTGGGGGGGGGGGGGGGGGGGGGAGGGTGGTGTTTAGGGTTAGGGTCAATTTCTCTACCCTCTCCTCCGATACTGTGGCATTGGCTGCATCCTCTTCTTTTGTGAAGACAAATCAAAGTACTCATTCAGTCTGTCAGCCACGCCCTCTGCCTCCACAAGAAGATTTCCTCTTTGGTCCCTAATTGGACCCACCCTCCCTTTGATTAACCTTTTATTCTTTATACGCTTATAAAATACCTTAGGTTTTCCTTTTATGTTACCCACTAATCTTTTCTCCTACAATCTCTTCACCCCTCTTATTTCCTTTTCCAGTTCTCCTCTGTACTTTCTGTATTCTATTTGATTATGTTCTGCCTTCATTCCTTGGAGATGAATTGCTCAAAGGTAAAATGCTTGGTAATAATAATATAATAATAATAATCCTTGCATTTGATATAGCGCTTTTCATGTCTTCTAGACGTCTCAAAGTGCTTCATAGAATATGCTGTGTAATTTTGTTTGTTTTTTGGAGGGATTATTATTAGGCTCTGCGTGGAGTAAGGAAACTTGCCCAAGGTTTCACCCCCGCCTGGAATTGTACCCAGGTGTCTCACTTGCAAAACGAGTGCTCTCACCACTGAGCTACAGGATTCCAGCATGGAATGGAATGCCAGCATCGAATTCACATCTGTGATGGCCTCAGTGGTCTGGTTTATGAGTCAGGTGAGTCCACATTATTTCAGGGCGCTGCCGAAGACAGCATATCCAGTGGGGTGAATCAGCAGAGGGAATCCCTACTCTGAAACCGCCAGGGATTCTTCCCATTCAGCTCCTGTTAACCCTACAAGATAAAATCCCACAGCGGGTGATGGTGCTCTCATTGGAAAGCTGTGAGTTTTTAGCTGATTAAACCTCAGCAGTTACCCAACGGACACTCTGGGGTCCCTGAGCCTTGTCTCTTGCACTGGAATTAGGTAAACATCTCTCTGGAGAGAGTACACATTCCATTCCAGGAAATTTCAATGTGTATAACAACAACAAATTACATTTATAAAGCATCTTTCACGTCGGAAGGACGTCCGAAGGTGCTGGACAATTAAGGGTTTGCACCCGAGCTGGGGATTGGAATCAGGAGGGATGGAGGGTAACGGATTGGGGTGGGAGATGGTATACAATGTGCAATGTTTATTAATCGTGAAATTCAGTTAGTTTGGCTACTCTTTAGTATGGTGATGGTTTTCCGCATGAGTCAAACATTACAAATGTAGCATTTTCAAACAAATATTTGTATAGCTCCCGGTGGAAACTCTGTCACAAATTGTACAATTAGTGTGAATGTGTGTAGCATCCATCATCTCTGGGAAATTATTTTATTACGGCGTGGGTTCTTCTTTCTAGATAATCAATTGCAGATTGGATTTCCATACTTTGCAGTCGTCTTACCACATTTCATTAATCGTTTAGCAAGGAAATCATGAGAAATTGCTTTGAGCTGTCAGGCACGTTGTAAAACACCAGCCTAAAATGTACAAACACTGTAAAAGAAAGTTATGTCATAGTAATCTGGGAAAGTTTTCAGGCTGTACTTGAAAGAGGGGAGAGAGGGGGCAAGGTGATGGGATTGAGGGAGAATGTTCCAGAGTTTCGGGGCGTAGTGGCTGAAAGCACAACCTCCGATGGAGGGGTGGAGGGTGTGAGGGACAAGCAGGAGGCCAGTGCCAGTTGAGCGGAGGCACCAGGTGGTGGACTGGGGAATGAGGAGGTCGGAGAGGGAGAGAGGATCCAGGGCGTGAAGGGATTTGAACACAAGAGTGAGGATCTTGAAGTCGATCCGTTCGGTGATGGGGAGCCAGTGGAGCTTGGGCCAGAACCAATAAGATGTGGGTACAGAATTTGGTCCGGGTTAGTATGCGGGTGGCAGAGTTTTGAATGAAACTCTGCTGAAAGGAAGGAAAGGAAGGGAAGTTGTGTGGCGTATAAACACCGGCAATGAATGA